>NW_028327176.1:68303970-68615943 GCF_987537825.1 Furipterus horrens
CACCACCTACCACCCACCTCTACTCCACTTGGCCACCTGTTTATTCTATAGAACCTACTCAGGTCGAATTTGTATTTTACCCCAGGATTCTCCTGAAGATTAGAAATGATGCAAGAAATTTGAAGACCTTTCATCCATCATTTATAGAAGTGTTACTGAAATCGCTATCATTCAGCAGTCCTTACATAAGGATGAACAGAACAGGTTTCTGCTAGAATTTAAGGCTGGATAAAGGCTCTGATGCCTGGGGTTGTTTTTTCTATCACTGCGTGGTTGTGCCATGGTGCCTGGAGTCTTGCCTTTGTTTTAACCTGATCTGCTGGCTCCTTCAGAGCCACAGCACAGACCCTGTGTTTGTGGCCCATTTCTATGACCCTGTTGTATTTTCCCTTTCTGTTCTTTTTTGTTGTACCTGCCTGAAATTCTTTAGGAGAGGTTTTGGGGCATAAACTTTGTAAAACGAGGTCACTCTGTCTCCATTTTTATGTTCCCTAAGATGCTGCCCTCTGTACACAGATTCTGATATTCTTTTCACTGTCACTTAATGGCACAGCTTCCCACTCCCATCCCCTAGGTCCTGTTAGATGCCTCTCCCAGACTCTTTCTGGAACTTTATGTGTATTTAAGACAAGCAACCCAAGCAACATGAGGCAGCCTGGTGTGGCTACTTGTGCTTTGTTCTATAGGCTGGAGCAGATGGTACTTTCTGTTTGTTACCAGCAACTTTGGGGGAACAGAGGTCAGTATTTTTTTAGAAACACATTTGGCTTATGGGTTCAAGAAAAGTGTGCGTGTGTGTGTGCATGTGCGTGTGTGTGTGCGTGTGTGTGTGTGTGTGCGTGTGTGTGTACTCCAGCTGTGGGGTCTGGTGCCTACAGGACAGAGTGACGAGCTTGCGCGCTCGTTATAAGCATACACTGCATGTGAGACATCAAAAGTGGGAGAATTTAAAGTTTTGGTCATCTGGGTTGGGTTTTTTGTTTGTTAGTTAACACTTTTATCGAGATATAATTTACATATTGTGAAGTTCACCTGTTTCAAGTGTATAATTTAATGTTTTTTATAAATTCATAGAAATGTGCAACCATGACCATAATCTAATTTTAGAACATTTGTATCGCCCCCCAAAGAAATTCTGTACCCACTGGCAGTCACTCCGCATTCCTCCCCCAACCCCCAGCCTTAGGCAACCACTAATCTATTTTCTGTCTCTACAGAATGTCATATTCCTGACTTCTCATATCAATGATATCATATGATATATGGTTTTATATAACTAGCTTCTTCCACTGCATAATATTTTTAAGATTCCTCCATGTTGCAGCATGTATTAGTAATTAATTCTTGATTGTGACCAATTAATATTCCATTGCATGGATTTTCCACATCTTGTTAACCCATTTGAGTTGTTTCTACTTTTGGACTATTGTGAATAATGATGCTGGAAAATTTTGTGTGAAAGTTTTGGGTGGACATATCTTTCATTAAGTTTTTTCCTGTGATGACTGGCAAGTGTGTCCGCACTAGACTGTAAGCTACTAAAGGACAGCACAGCTTCCCTTGTGACCCCAGCTCAGGGCCAGAGAAACAGGCTTGAGAGTGTGCGCTTGGGAAGGGCTTGTGGAAGGAAGGAAAGGGAAGGAGGGAGGGAGGGAGGAAGGAAGGAAGGAAGGAAAAAAGAAGGAAGGATGGATGGATGGGAGTGACAATGTCTGCTGTGCTTCTGAGAGTCTAGGGGAATGGGAAAACTCACCCTTCCGCACCACTGGGCTTGGGAATAAGCACTTTCTCTTCTTAGGGGTGGATTTCTTGGTGGGCTGGGGAGTGGTGGGAAGGATATCAACTACAGAAAGCAAACAAAACACATATCTTAGCCAGGTAAACAGCAGGTAGACTTACAGATAAAACAACACTGTACTTCTTACCTGCCAGTACTGAAGCTCTATGACCATTCCCTACAGAGCTTGAAGGTCAGAGAACAATAAAATATTTGAACTTCCCCAACTCTCAGATCTATCTGTGGGCCTAGGGACAGAGATCAGCTTGGTGTCTTGGAGAGAGAGGGGTTCTAGAACTACACAGACCTGAACAGAGCCCCAGGACTCCTGATTAACCAGTGTGTAATTTGGGGCAAGTCCTATCACTTTTCTGTGCCTCAGTTTTCTCATCTGCTGAAGTAAAAATGGTCTTCATCTTCTTCTTGGGGTTGACATGAGAATTAAAAAGGAGGGTTTGCCAAGTGAAGTGTGCAGTTGACATGGCTCTGCCTGGCTGAAGCCATGGCTTCAGTTGAACCAAAGCCAGAGTCCCCAAGCCCTCCCAATCCCTAAGCGCATGGAGAATACTCATGGTAAGAGGGTGGGGTGCCTTTCCTGTAGATACAATACCATGCAGGTTGCCCCTGGCCCAGTAACTCACTTGGTTAGAGCAACATCCCAACAGGCCAAGGTTGTGGTTCGATCCCCGGTCAGGGCACATACAAGAATCAACCAATGAATGCATAAATAAGCGGAACAACACACCTGTGTTTCTCTCTCTCTCTTCCTTCCTCTCTCTCTAAAATCAACAAATAAAAATTTAAAAGCACATGCAGGTTGTATATGTTGGGATTTTCTTTCCTTCTTGGGTGTCTTTCAAAATCATATACTATCAGAGCCAGAGGGATCTTTAGTCTAATCTGAACCTTTAATTTCAAATGTGAATGCCAGCGAAATTAAGGGGAGAAGCTGGCCTTCGAGGCCCTCAGTGGAAAGTGCTGGGCTGGGACTCCAAACCCCTCTCCTGAATCCTGGGTGGGTCACTCCTCTGTGTTTGTTCTAATTCAGTGTCACATGCTGAAGTGTTGGGATAAAACAAGGGGTCCAGTACACAAAGCAAAGAGACATGCCTGAGGCACCAACAGGCCGAGAAATGGTGTGAGCACTGGGGGCCACTGTATCCGACCTTTGCCTTTGTGGGTTAAGAGACACATTTTACTGAAATGATTTTCTATAGAACGATAGGAGAGGGAATAGGGAGACACCATGAACTTAAACTCTGAAGTCAAGGGGACAGGGAGGGGCAGCCAACAAATCGGTCACTTGGGGCTGGTTTCTTCTATATAAAAAGTGGACATTTGGGATCCTCACCACCCTGTGCCTCCTCTGGAAAGTGGAGATATGCTCTGCTCAGCCTGCTCCATGAAGTTTTGAGAAGCACCAACTAACCAGAATGAACACTTACTACACTTCTCCCATGTGCCAGTGGCAGTGCCGAGCACTTCAGCTTGAGTTATTGAGCCCAGCAGCTTCTGGGACAGGCACTATTGTCCCTATTTTATCCCTGAGGAAGCCTAGGCACAGAGAGCTGAAATAACTTGAGCAGAGTTTGAGAGACAGTAAACAGTAGAGCCAGCAGGTAAGTCAAAAGACTCTGCTTCTAGGCTCTCACTGAGCCACACTGCCTTGGGGGCAAATGGGGCAAATGCTTTTTCACCAAAAAGTGAAGCACACCAGGTTGACCCATGGCTCTGGAGTGTTGAGGAAAACTAGTGTGAGAGGAAAGACACCATCGGCTACCATGCTCTGAGAGCGCATGAGGAGCCTGTTACTCGGCGAGGGGCGCCACAGCACTTCATCCTTGAAGCCCTAGAAGTGTTCATTCCCCTTTCTTGATACACAGGGAGGCCTGGAAGGCTCTTAGTAGGTCAGTGGTGAACCTGCAGGGAGCCAGCTCTGTAGGACCTCATTGCTTTGGCTGGGCACAGTATTCTGGGTCTGATAGGGGTTTATGGACAGCTTTGTTCCATTTTAATTTTTCTTGCCCAGAACCAGGCCCCCTTGATTCCTCCTGACATCCTTCACCAAGTTAAAATCTTCCCCCTTTCCTCCTCTTTGAAAGGAGCAGGTCCTTTGAACTTATGCTATACTTAAGGGGCCTGAAAAAGGCCATCTTTCCCAAATAATTACTCTAACATCTGGCTTCTTCCTTCAATACACACTGACTTTCTCGCAAGGGTAGGCTCTGGCTCTGGATCCCCTCCCCTGGGGAGGTGATACGGTTGCAAGCACATGCTTTGGGGAGGCACTGCCGCTCCTGGAGCTGGGCAGCCGGAGGGCTTTGGAAATGTCAAAACCAAGAGTGAGTGGGTGGAGGTGGGGGGGCTTCTGAAAAACCAGTTATGCTATTTCACCATCCACCTTTCTCAGACACTGAAATCTCATGAATGGAAAGATTTGGCACTTACAGAGACAAAAATAATAAGCCAAAGTAAAACCCACACCCTGACACCAAAACCCAATTTTCAATACAGGAATCAATTAACAAACCCCAAGGCATGCTGCACTGCTCATTCTGAGTGGTCCAATTCCTGGGGAGTCCCTTGTTACTCTCAGTGCCCCCAGTGTGAGAAGAACCCAGATGAGTGGGAAGCAAGACTGTGGGAGGCTTTCAGGGGTTTGGCCCCAGCCATGGGCTAACCTGAGGAGGGGGCTAAAGTCAGACATGGGCTTTTGAGAATTTCTGTCCCTGATTTCTTTGCACCTTTGATAGCTTTAATCCTCACTGTCCAATATAGCAGCCACTTGCCACACGTGCTGCTAAGCACATGGAACACGACCAACCTGACCTGAGATTGTGCTCTTCATGTAAAACACACCTGGAATGCTTAGTATGAAAGGGGAACATAAACTACTTCAGCAATAATTTTATCTTGATGGCATTTTGAAATGATACTGTTGAGAAATTAGGTTAAATAAAATGTATTCTCTAAATGGATTTCGTGTGTTTCTTTTTACTTTTTTAAATGTGCCTAACAGAAAATTTTAAATTTCATCTGTAGCTCACAATATAATTCTACTGGATGTGCTGACTTAATTCATGAGGAACTGTAGCTTCTAAGGATCAGAGGAGGTCTTGGAGGCCATCAGCAACCTCATGACACAGATTAGAAAACTGAGGCCCAGTGAGGGGAACTGACCCGCCCAAAGGCACACAGTGAATTAGCAACAGAATTTGCAGTAGGGCTTGAGGTCCAGTCTCCTCATCCCCTGCAACTCTGGTGTGGGTATGAGCCATAGGCCCATATGCAGAATATGAGTCACCTGCCCCTCACTGGCCCTGTGTGCCCACTTGGAAGGGATTTCTGAAACTCTCATCAGGCCTGGGAACTCAGCCCAATCCAGCCACAGTCTCAGGTGGGCCTAATGTGGCTAAAACACAGTGCTCTTCTGTCCACATAAGAAACAGTAATGCTTTTAAGCATTTCGTTTACAATGGGAATTATAACTGTACCTACCTCCCGGGATGGTTGGCAGCATTAAGTGAGATAACTATGTAAAACATTTGCATGTGCTTGGCCCTGGGTAAGTCTGAGAATATATTTTGTTACTATTAATCATAGTGCTACGGCTGTCATCCCCGCCTGAGGAGTTGGGCTCACTGAGAGTAGGGGCAACCCCTGTGCCTGGCCCATGCCTGGCACACAGTAGGTGCTCAATGCTATCGATAACATTGAGTAAGGGTCTTACCCACAGTCAGCTGAGTTCCATTCCCAAAGATCAGCTCAGGCGTCCCGATGGTCATGCAGAAGTAGACACCGCTATCCGCAGGCTTCACACTTACGAGACTGAGAGTAGTCTGGGATGCCTCCTGACGCAGAGTTAGCTTTTCCTGCTCCACATTCGTGCCATACACAGTCTGTTTTGTCGGATCCCAAAAGGCTAGGAACTCATGGTGACTGTCCATGCTTGGCGCCTGGCGCTGTCTCAGCCAATAGATGCGTGTGTTAACAGGGGACGTTTTGACTTCACAGACTATCTGCACCATTGTGTTGGTTTGGACCATTAGGAACCCAGGAGTCTGCTGGTGTGGAAAGTTGCTGTGGAGAGCTACGAGAAGCAGAGGGAGCAGAGACCATCAGCACATTTTCCTGGCCATAGTGGTGGGCCTCAGAGGCACCCTGAATTGAGTATCAAAGGAAAAGCTGTGGAAGAACCTGCCCAGTTGCAGGGTCTGGAGGCTGTTGCAAATGCAGCCGGTGGTTCCTGGACTCAAGCGCTCGAGCACTCCACCTCCTAGGAGATCATCTGCAAGATGGGTGTTTACTCTACCCAGCTTTACAGAGGGAACAGGAGAGAGAGCTGCCATTTGTTGACCACACGTTTATAAGCCTGGCTCTTGGCATAAATGTCTCAATCAAGACTTTCCCTTACTTCGGGATTTTTATCCCCTTTATACAGATGAGGAAACTGAGGCATGAAGTTACTAGTTCAAAATCTCTCTTACAGCTAGTTAGTGACCTGGGATTCAAACTCAAAGATTCAAAGTCTGGAGTCAAAGCCTTTCACCTTGCCCTGCTGCAACTCTCTGTACAGACCTTCAACAGACTCCAAGCAGCTGAAGGAGACCCAGGGCATGCTGGGAGAGGAGCTCAGAATCACGGGCAGAGCACAGGGCTGAGCTGGCCAACCTAAGAAAGGGCTAGCCAGTTTCTGGACATGGATGACAGCCAGCACTCACTGTCCCCTGGTAGGCACAATTAATGACCATCATTCCCCAACCTTGATAGGTCGCTAGATCCACTTCCTGAATGGAAGGACAGACACCCTAGAACCAGGGGTGGGAGTTCATTTTAGTCTCAGACAGGAAACACTGTAAGTAGGGGATTGTTCACGGAAAACTGGAGCAGAACTCGCAGACCTGGCCTTGAACCCAGCCTCTGCCCTGCACCAGCTGTGGAACCTATGGTGTGTCTCTTCTCTTTAAAAAGAGGGCAGCTTAAGGCCGTTGACCTGACTGCCTTTGAGGGCTAGAATGTCCAAGAAAGCAAACTGTAAAGCACTGTACATGGGCAAGTCATTGTCCATGTGTCTCACATATCAGGGGTTGTTACTGGCAGCAAATGAAATAAAGGGTAGGATTCAAATGAAATAAAGGGTAGGATTTCAGTGTGTCTTCTGCAGTAAAGTCCAACAAACTGAATCTGACTTAGCGAGCCTTTCATTTTAGCTGTTTGGTGGAGGGAGAGCAGCAGGCCAGGCAAGAGACCCAGGAGCAGTGAGGCACAGACCTGGGAGAGCAGAAGAGGCCAGAGAATGTTGTGTGTGTGTGTGTGTGTGTGTGTGTGTGTGTGTGTGTGTGTGTGTGTACGCGCGTGCGCACGCACACACCCAAGAGGAGCTGGCTTACTGAGGTGGTGGCCCATGTTCACACTTGTACACTTGTACTCAGGCTCCATAGCGGCCTTTTCTAATACTGATGAAATGAACTTAAACTTTTGACTCCACTCACAGATTGCTCTGAGCTTCCGCTTGCATCAAGAATAAAATTGTACCTGGGACCCAAGGGGCTATTGGCCCTTTGCTTTTCTCCCCAAATACCATACTGCCTTTTCAGCAGAGAGAGGGATCTTTATTGTTTTGGGTCACTGACCTCTTGGGGGAGATAATAAGAATTGAAAGTGCCAATATTTATTGAACCGCGCCAAGCACAGTGCATGTATTATCTCATTTAATCCTCACCAAATCCTGTTTCACATCCATTTTCTAGACGAGGAAATGGAGGCTCAGGAGGGTTAAAAACATACGTAAGTTCACACAGCCTGTATGTGGTGGATTCAGATTCGATCCTAGGTCTGCAACCCCAGAACCTGAGCTTTGAAGCTCTCCCCGAATAGAGGGAACTGTCGTTCCAGGATGGTGGTCATGTGCTCATGTGCACATACTAGGGCCACAAACACACAGATTCTTGAAGACTTCTAAGAAAGCCCATAAGTGACTCCCTGGTGGTAAAGAGGTCAGAAGAGGCACCTCCTTCGTCATGACATGAAGACTTCCTGGCTGAGACATTCTCTGGTCTCTGGTGACCACTTGTTTTTCAGCCCCTGGGGAACGAACATCCAGCCGTGGCTGGACCCCATCAATGTGCTGGACACCTAGCCAGGCCTTATCACACTTGTGCTCTCCTTTGATTAAATTTATTCTCAGTAACCTAAGTGACTCCATTCTTAGAGGGACCTGCTGTTTCTAAAACGATTGGCAATAACATCAGTAGCTTTGAATGGCCTGAATTAGCTTCTACTTCAGATGTTCTTGAGCTCAATGGGTCAGAGACCCAGCTGGCAAGCCTTGTCACCCCTGGCGGGATGCCCTGCTTTGGCCTTTTGGACAAGGGAGCAAATTGACCCCAGGTTTGCCGGCAGTTTGGTAGTGGGAGGGACTTCTAAAAGGTAGTCTGACTGGGTTTAGTCAGAAGGACAGTCTAGACTCCTCGCTCCATTCCACTTGTGACGTTCCAACTCCAATACTGCTTGTCACTGGAGTCACACTACACGCCCAACCCCAAGGAACACTGGGGACACAGGGAAACCCTGCCTGAGGGAATACCCTGCCATGCTTGCCCGAGAACTGACAAGAGCCTGGTATTTGGCAGATTGTAGTGAGAAAACTGGCCCGGAAGTAATACAAATGTGTCTACAGAACCCTGGGCCAAGTGTGGAACATTCAAACCAGGACGGGGACTCTGGAACCTTCCTGGGCGCACATCCCTGCTTTGTCTCTGAGCAAGCGCGTTTTTCCTCCCTCGCTGGACCTCCTTCCTCCTCCCTTCTTCCTAGCTCCTTCCTTCCTTCCCCTCCTCTCTCCTCTCTCCCTCCGTCCCTCCCTCCTGTCTTCCCGTCTCCCTTTCTCCAAGCTGCAGGCTTTTGGGCAGAGGCGGCCTCAGTCCTGGGTTCCCCAGACCCTTGGGATAATGAGCTCCCCGGATGGCTTTCCTTTCCACCCGCAGGGACTGTGCCTGCCGCGCCACCTCCGGGAGCCCCACAGCCCCGGACTCTGGCCTCTGCACCCGACCCGGAAAGCCTTCCCGAAACTCCACCGCTCAGGCGCTCCTGGGTTCAGCACAGACCACCTGTCCCGCCCCGCGCCGCCGGCCTCCCCGCCTTACCTGCCGGCTGCGCGGTGGCGAGAAGGAGACAGAGCAAAAGCCTCATCTTGGCGTCTCCGCACCTGATCCTAGCTGGCTCGGCTGAGACTGTCCCGCAGGGCCGAGGGGGTGGGGAGCGGGACCAGGCGGGGCAGCGGGGGGGGGGGGGGGGGGGGGAAGGGTAAGGGGAGGGGCGGGACCTGAGAAGAGTCTGCTGTGAGGATAGTAAGGTCTCCACCCTCATCCTCCTCTCATTTCAAAGATCTTGGCTCCGTTTTTAAAAAGCGCACTAGGACCCTTGGTTTCAGACAAGGAGGTGACACCGCTGTCCTGTGCCAAGCACTTGCACGTGTGTGATCGCCTCCTGCCCTGCGAGGTGGTCAAAACAGGGTCATGACTCCATGTGACAGTTAAGGCGATGAGGCTCAGAGAGGTCAGGATGTTCAAGGTCCTAAGGGGGTGGGGGTGGAGCTGGATCCTAACGCCGGGCACATCTTTTCTTTTTGAGTAGTTACTGTGAGCCTCCTGGGTAGCCCCAGCTCCGCAGGGACTAGAGTGACCAGGGCCTAGGTTCTGCCCTCAAGGGCACACAGTTGTGAAGGACAAAGGGAAGTTAACTAACCATGCCACACAGTGTGATGCTTGAGGGCAGTAAGCTGGGGCCCTGGAGAGGGGAAGGCAACCCTGCCTGAGGGGTTTGTCAAAAGAAACAGCCAGGAAGAGCTGAGAAGATTTGAGGGCTCCCCTACTGTCCCCACAGGTGCAATTACTGTTAAAATAACACTAAAATGGGAAATCAGCAGATGAACAAAGATGCCAACTTTGAAGCTGTGTGAGTGTCTGTGTGTGTGTGTGTGCCCTGCTTTCCTGTTCTGTGCACTCGGGCTGCTCTGTCTGCAGGCTGTGTCACCCAGCCCTGGCAGGGATACTGGTCAGGGTAGCCTTCCTTTTCCAATGGGGGTTACAGAGGAAGGCGTAGGGGAGTTGGGGAAGGCCATTCTAAGGAGGATTACTGGGTGTGTGCCAGCCTGCAGGGGTGAGGCAGCCTGAGGAGGGAGGGCTGTGGTAGGAGGCCACAATATCAGCAGGGACCTAGACACGCAGGCCCTAAGGTTACCTTATAGTTTGGAGTTTATCTAAGAGGCAATGGTGTGTCACCAGAGGCCTAAAGCCCACCGTGTGGCAGGGGTACTATCAGCCTCAGGGTCCAAAACCAATTTCCTTTCCATCCTGTCCTGCCCCCACTACTCCTTTGTCCATTGCTGGTGACAGGCACTGCTGAGATAGCTGCGGAGAGTTCAAAGTCACTAAGGGGAAGGAGCATTATGTCCTGAGAATGGGACTGCTCCTCCAGCCCAGGCAGAGGCCAGAGTCTCCCTCAACATTTTCCTTGTACCCAGGAGCGTACCCAGGGGCTGAGGCCTGAGCGTACACAGGGCAGATAGCCCTGGGGAGACCACATTCTAGTGAGTGTTTTCTTTTTAATTGAAATGATACTCACATAACACAAAATTAACCATTTTCTTTTTTTTAATTATTGAATGTATTGGGGTGAAATTTGTTAATGAAATTATATAGGTTCCAGGTGTACAATTCTATAATAATGCATCTGTACAAAATTAACCATTTTATGAAACTGCCTTTTGACTCAGAAATTCCATTTCTGGGAATATATCCTAAGGATCCTTAAACACCAATTCAAAAGAATATGCGCACCCCTTTGTTCATAGCAGTGTTATTTACAATAGCCAAGATCTGGAAATAGTGCAAGTGCTCATCAGTAGATGAATGGATAAAAAAACTATGGTACACACACAATGGACTACTATGCAGTAATGAAAAAGAAGGAACCCTTACCTCTTGCCACAGTATGGATGGAACTGGAGACTATTATGCTAAATGAAATAAGCCAGTCAGTGCAAGACAGATACAATATGATCTCACTTATATGTGGAGTCTAAGGAACAAAATAGACTAATAAGCAAAATAGAATCAGAGGCATAGAAACATGAAACAGTCTGACAGCTTTAAGAGGGGAAGGAGGAGGGAGGAACTAGTTGTAAGAAAGTGAAGGGATTAAGTCAAGTAACATATGCATGACCCATAGACAAGGACAACAGTGTGAGGATTGCCTGAGGGGGTGGGAGGACGGCCTGGTGGAGGAGCCAAAAGAGGAAAAAAAATGAGACAACTGCAATATCATAAACAATAAAATGTTTAAAAAAACAAGATTAACCATTGTAAAGTGTACAATCCAGTGATATTTAGTACATTCTCAATGTTATGCAATCATCAGCTCTATCTAGTTCCAAAACATTTTCATCTCCCCAAAAGAAACACCTGTACTCATTGAAGAGTCGCCCTCTATTGCCCCTAATCCTCTCCCTGAATCTTGGTTGCCTCTAATCTTTATTTTGCTTCTATGGATTTACCTATTCTAGACATTCACCAGCCTGTGAACTAATGGGTCACTGGTTTGATTCCTGATTGGGGCACATACCTGGGTTGTGGGCCAAGGTCCTGGTTGGGGGTGTGTGAGAGGCAATCAATCAATGTATCTCTCTCACATCGATGTTTCTCTCCCTCCCCCTCTTTCTGAAAGTAAATAAATAAAATCTTTAAAAAAAACAATAAAAAGTAAAATATTTCTACCATCTAAAAAGTTATTTTCACAAAACTTTTTGGGTTTTGTATAAAATTATTATAAAAAACCATCTGCTTAAATAAAATGAGTACACTTTGTAAGTTGGTTCATTTATGAAAATATGTAGGCTCTCTCTCTCTTTTTTTTAATTTTTATTTTTAAGTATATTTTATTGATTATATTGTTACAATAGTTCCAATTTTTTCCCCTTTGCTCCCCTCTGCCCAGCACCCCCCTTCCCCGACAATCCCCTCCCCAAGTCCATGCCCATGGCTCACCCTTTCATATATTCTTCTTCTTTTTTTAAAAAATAATTAATTAATTAGTTAAATATTTTAACAATGAAAAATAACAATCCCTCCCTCTCAGACTTAAGACCCTTTACAATCTTATAAAGGACAATGGACGAAGGTCTCGAGCTCCTCTAGTTGCTTCAAGCTGGACATGGTCGTCGTCCTACCTACCCTTGGGTCAAGAAATCCCTAATAAGAGAGGGGGTGTGGAGGGGAGGGTGGCCTTCCCACAAGGGGAAGGATCGTGCAGACACCAGGTTGGTTGGCTGTCTCTGGACAACGGCATGCTTGGTTTAACAGGCTGGCATCCTTGTTGTATTCTGGGGGCAACAGGGTTAAAGGACATCATTCAATCCGTAACCACTAGATGACAAAAGACAGGTATTAATTTTTCAATGTCCCACATTAGGGAAAAGAAGGGCTTCTTTAGAGGAAGGTATGCCAGGTACATCTCACCTGTCCAAAACCCTTTTGTCCATTATACTTAGTTTGGACTGAGGGAAATAGTTTAGATTTCCACCCCTCTCAGACCTCTGGGCCCTTTCGGTCCAAGCCATTGGAATAGAAAAGAGAAACCAGTTTTAAAGTGAAGCCCACAGACCACCCCATTCTTCACCAACCCAGCCACTTAGTTCAGCCAAACCATTGAGTCTCAGGAGGCAGCAATGCAGACAGGATTAAGTGAGGCCTATACGTACAGACAATCACTCAGGTAATGAGATCGTAGGCTTATGCCCTTTGAAGACAGAAAACACTTGTTAATTTATGTAACATAACCCACACACAAGTTTATAGATCTGTAGGACTGTCTTATCGGAAAGACATCCAGTTGCAAGGCATTTGACATTCTTCTTGCCTGTAAATTAAACATCTTTGATAATGCCACAGCCATAGTTTAACTTTCAAATGAAAACAAATTTTAAATGAAAAGAAACTTTAAAGACAGTTAGCTGCACTACTTTATAGTCTACCACTGGGCATTGTGATCTTCCTTGAATCTTGATTTTTCTCCCTAAGATTACCCTCCTTGTCATTAAAGGGACTGTATTAAGTCCATTTTTAATTTATCCTGTTCATTTACATAAACACAACAAGAGCAGCAAATGATCACTTATGATCTTTAGTTCTGCTTTGCTGGAACTTACGCAAGGAACATTTAGGGTGACCTTCAGTCTGCCCTTCAGGGCACAGAAGCTGAGCCACATACCTGGCATTCAGCCTTGCCTGTAAACACCTGTCTTTTCCAGGTCCTCCTGGTTTTCCATTGTGCCTTAAGGTTTCCTTCTAGCCATCTTTCAGGAAAACAACATTCATTCCTTCCCTGGAAAGATTGCTATGGACCGCTCATCCATCCAAGTTACCAGGTCTTTTATCTCGTGGACTTTTATTACCTTTGAAAGTCAGTCCCAGTTGCTCAGGGCTTTTTGGTAACAACCAAAGCCCAAGTATGTCTCCTTTAGGCATGACATTCCAGTCAAAGTCTTAGTCAAAAAAATAGTTATTAACAACTGGTCTTATTAGTTTTATGCAAAGAAACTTAGGTCATTACTTACTTCTTTAGAATGTCAAATTCTGGAGGTATCAGATAGGGAGAAAATATATACAGTGTGAAGGAAAATCCTTGTTCTTCTAATATTCACTGAACTTGCATTTCTATTCTTTATATTTTTATTTTTTCCCCCCACTAAAAATTTTTCTGTTTGTTTGTTTTTCCATTACATTTGTCTCACTTTTTTCCCCCTCTTGCTTCTCTGCACCCTGTCCCTCCCTTCTCCCACATTCAGTCCCCACCCAGCTGTCCATGTCCATGGATCATTTATACATGTTCTTTGACTAGACCCTTCCCCTTCTTACCACTTCTCTCCCTCCCATCTCCCCCTTTGTTACTGTTAGTTTATTTCTCGTTTACATACCTCTGGTTCAATTTTGCTCATTTGTTTGTGTTGTTCATTAGTTTCCTGTAACAGGTGATAGCATAAGGTAATTTTCTTTTGTTGCCTGGCTTATTTTGCTAAGCATAATTCTCTCTAGTTCCAATCATGTTGTTGCAAATGGTAGAAGTTCCTTCTTTCTTTCAGTTCTTATTCATTGTCATTTTCCCCCTTTGTACTCGTGTTCCTCTCTGTCTCTCTCTGTTTCTTCATCTTCTTAAAGCAGACCCTTTAGCTTCTCTTGCAATACTGGTTTGGTGGAGATGTATTCTTTTAACCTTCTTTTGTCTTGGAAACTCCTTATTTCACCTTCCATTTTGAATGAGAGCCTTGCTGGGTAGAGTATTCTTGGTTGTAGGCCTTTGTTCTTCATTACTTGGAATATATTTTGCCATTCCCTTCTGGCTTGTAGTGTTTCTGCTGAGAAATCTGATGATAGCCTTATTGGAGCTCCCTTGTATGTTATTAGTTGTTTCTCTCTTGCTGCTTTTAGGATTCTCTCTTTGTCTTTGAATGTTGGCATTTTAATTATGATGTGTCTTGAAGTGGGCCTGTTGGGGTTCATCTTCATTGGGACCCTCTGTGCTTCCTGGACTTGCATGATTCTTTCTCTCTTCATGTTAGGGAAGTTTTCTGTCATTAGTTTTTCAAAGAGGTTTTCTATCCCTTGCTCTTCTTCTCCTTCTGGAATTCCTATGATACGGATATTATTATGTTTCATGTTGTCCTGCAGCTGTCTTAGAGCCTCTTCAGTCTTGTTCAGCCTTTTTTCATTTTGTTGCACTGTCTGTGAGTTTTTGTCTACATTGTCTTCCAGCTCGCTGATCCGATTTTCTGCTTCCTCTAGCCTGTTTTTAATTCCTTCTACTGTGTTCTTCAATTCAGAGATCGTATTCTTCATTTCCTCCTGGCTCTTATTGATAGCTTCCATGTCCTTTTTGATGCTGGTATAATTCTCAGTAAGTTCCTTATAGTTCTTCTGGAGTTCACTGTAGTTTTTCTGGAGTTCTTTGTAGTTTCCGCTGAGCTCATTGAGCTTCTCCATAATACATTCTTTCAATTCCATATCTGATAGTTGGCTCCCCTCTATTTCATTTAGCACTCTTTCTGGGGACTCTGCCTTTCCTTTCAATGGGGGGTTGTTTCTCTGTTTCCCCATTTTTGTGACTCCTATTGTTTGTTGGTGCTTCTTAGAATGATCTGTACTTCCTGGATCTGCCCCTGGTGGCGTCAGATCCTGTACCAGTCTAGGCTTAGGCAGCCTGCTGGAGACTTCCAGGGATCTACTGCCTTTGTCTGTCTCCTTTAGTTGATAATCTATTCAATCTGTGATTAGCCGTCAGGCTTAAGGACCGTGGGTGTGGCCGCTTAATTCCTGTAGGCAGGGCCTTTGCTTCCCCTCAGGCTGACGCCACTTGGCCGGGAATGGTCTGCCTGCAGTGTGGGGATGAGTCAGCATTGGGACCCGGCCAGCCGCTTCCCCAGCTCTCCCCTCAAAGCCACCACACCAAACTCTCCCCAAGCATCTCCAGTCCTCTCTGCCTTTCCTCCGCTTGAGCCCAGGGTAAGTGGGGGCCAAAATATTTTTGTATGTGATCCGCTTCAGAGCTCTTTTTCTCCAGCTGTTTCTCTCTGGCTAGCAAGAAACCCTGTGGCTTTTCGCTTTTCTCAGCTGGATACTATTTTACTTTCCACTCTGTTGCTGTAGGCTGGGAAGTTCAGCTGGGGGTTTAGACCCTGCCCTTCTCAGTGGGAATCCCCGGCTGCTGAGCTGTTTCTCAGTCCCTTCAGCTGCCACCCGTGTGAGCCCAGCCAGCCCTTCCGCGTCTCCGCACTCCCTACCGGTCACGTTGTGATGTAGCGGCCTTTTCTGTCTCTCCGTGGTTATAAGACTTCTCTCCAGCTGGTGTTCAGTTGGTTATTCCAGATGATTTCTCCAAAATTGCGTTGTAAATCCAGACTAGTTCTGGGAGGAAGTTAGTGTAGCTTCCACTTACTCCTCCGCCATCTTGTTTCTCTCTAGGCTCTCTCTCTTTAATTGACACCATTATTTAAATGTTTTTAGAGTTGGATTCTTTCACTTAGTACAATATTTTTGAGGTTCATCCATATTGTAGCATGTATCAGTACTTGGTTCCTTTTTATAGCTGACTAATATTCTGTTGTATGTATATTCAACATTTTGTTTATCCATTCATCTATTAATGGATATTTGAGTTGTTATTACTTTTTCTTTAACTTTTTGAGTAACTGTCCAACTATTTCCTTTTTTTTAAGTATATTTTATGATTGTGTTGTTACAGTAGTTCCAATTTTTTTCCCCTTTGCTCCCCTCTGCCCAGACCCCCCTTCCCTCCAGCAATCCCACACCCCTTAGTTCATGTCCATAGGTCATGCATATAAGTTCTTTGGCTTCACCCTTTCCTATATTATTCTTAACTTCCCCATGTCTATATTGTACCAACCAATTATGCTTCTTAGTCCCTGCACCATTTCTCCCCCTCCCCCCTCCCAGCTGATAACCCTCCAAATGATTCCCATACCTGTGATTCTTTTCCTATTCTGGTTTGCTTAGTTGGATTTTGTTTTTATTTTTTAGATTCAGTTGTTGATAGTTGAGAGTTTGTTGTCATTTTAGTGTTCATAGTTTTGATCTTCTTTTTCTTAAGTAAGTCCCTTTGACATTTTATATAATAATGGCTTGGTGATGATGAACTCCTTTAGCTTCACCTTGTCTGGGAAGCACTTCATCTGCCCTTCCATTCCAAATGATAGCTTTGCTAGATAGAGTAATCTTGGTTGTAGGTTGCCTTTCATCATATTGAATAATGCTTGCCAGTTTCTTCCTGCCTGCAAAGTGTCCTCTGAGAAATCAGCTGATACTCCTATAGGGACCCCTCTGTAGGCAACTCTCCACCTCTCTCTTGCTGCCCCCAGAACTCTGTTTTTATCTCTCACCTTTGGCATCTCAATCATGATGCATTCTGGTGTGGTCCCCTCTGGGTCCAGCTCGCCCGGGACCCTCTGTGCTTCCCAGACCTGTGTGTCCATCTCCTTCGCAAAATTTGGGAAGTTTTCCTCATTTTTTTCAATTCTTGCTTCCTCATTCTGCACTGGTTGACTGTTTTTTTCTTCTTCCTTATGTTCCAAATAATTGATTTGAACCCTGGTTTCTTTCCCTTCACCATTGGTTGTGTGGATTTTCCTTCATTTCACTTAGCATAGCCTTCACTTCTTCTCTTATGTGTCTGCCATACTCAAGCATAACTGTCAAGCCTGTGAACATCTTTATCACCAGTGTTTTGAATTCTATGTCTGTTAGGTTGTCTATCTCCTTATCTGTGAGGTTGGCTATTTCCTTGTCGCTTAGTTCTCCCACTGGAACCTTGAGCTGTTTCCCCTTTTGGGCCATACTTCTCTGTCTCCTCATTCTGACAGGCTCCAATGTTTGTTTGCCTCCATGTCCCAGGTAGAGCTGTTGTTCCTGTTACCTTGTAAGGGGCGGAGCCTTAGGGATTCATCAGTACAGGGTGATCTGTTTCACCACGTTGTGGCGCTGTATGTGGGCGAGGGGCTGGAGAGGGAACAATGCCACCTGCCCAGCACTCGCCCCTTTTCCAAGCACCTCTCCCACTTTCACACTGGACTGGTGCCCCTCTAGCTGCTGCTCTGGCCATTGTTCCCAGAGTGGGTGGGTCTGCAAGCATTCTAGGATGCTGGGGTCCCTTTAAACAAGTGGACTCTGCTGAGACTGGCAGTTTCTGCCTCCACCTCAGCCTCCACTGGTCTGCACAGTCAGAAGCAGTGAAGCTTGATTTTCCCTGGTGCTGGGATCGTGAGCTGCAAGGTCCAGTGAGGAGCTGGGGACGCTCCCCAGGTGTCCCTCCAGACTTTTAAAATGTGTAACTGCTTTCTGCTGGCCTGATGCTGCCACCGCTGCTGCCGCCACCACACTGTGTCCTCTCTGCCCCGGCTCTGCCCTTCCTACCTGTCTGGATGAGTATTTCTTCTTTATTTCTTTGTTTGATGGACTTCCATGCGGTTTGGTTTTCTGGAACTTCTGGTTGTTTCTAGTTTTGAGGTAGTTGTATTCCTTCTTAGTTGTGGAGGGAGATGCAGCGTTTCTGTCTACATCCCCATCTTGGCCGGAAGTCCTGCCCAACTATTTTCAATAACAACTGCACCATTTTACATTTTCACCAACAATGTATACAAGTTTCAATTTCCCAAATTCTCAACATCACTTGTATAACAAGGTACACACACACACACAAATACACACATATTCATCTTAGTAGCTGTAAAGCAATATCTCATTGTGGTTTTGATTTGCATTTTCTAATGACTAATGATGTTAAACATCTTTTCATATGCTTATTGGCTATTTGTATTTCTTCTTTTTATGCCTATTCAAATCCTTTACCCACTTAAAAAGTTAGCTTGTCTTTTTATTGTTGAGTTATAGGAGTTCTTTATATATTCTGGATACTAGACCTTTTTCAGATATATGTTTTACAAATATTTTCTGCTGGACTGTTGGTTGTCTTTTCATTTTGTTGATAATGTCCTTTAATGCATAGAACTTTTTAATTTTGATGAAGTCCAATTTCTCTATTTTTCTTTTGTTGCTCATGCTCTTGGTAAATTCAAGGTCATGAAGATTTACCTCATGTTTTCTTCTAAGAGTGTTATAGTTTTAGTTCTTGTATTTCAGATGGTGATCTGAGTTCATTTTTATATATGATATGAAATAAGGGTCCAGTTTCATGCATGTGGGTATCAAGTTGTCCTGGCATCACTTATTGAAGAGGTCAGTCTTCCCTCATTGAGTAGTCTTGGCACTCTGTTGAAAATCAATTAATTATAGATGTGTGGGCTTATTTCTAGACCCTCAGTTCTATTCCATTGATCTATATGTCTATTTTTATGCCAGCAGCACACTGTTTTGATTAGTGTGAGAGTCAGTTTTATGTCAACTTAAGTAGGCCATGGATGACCAGATATCTGATTAAGCACTATTTCTGGGTGTGTCTGTGCAATTGTTTCTGGAAGAGACTAGCATTTGAATTGGACTGAGTAAAGTAGATGGTCCTCTCCAATGTGGGTACTATCCAATCCTCTGAAGGCCTGAATAGAACAAAAAGGCAGAGGAAAGTTGTACTTGCCCTCCTTCTACCTCTGTGCCTGAGATGGGACATCGATCTTTTTGTCTTCCCCTCTCCTGGTTCTCAAGCCTCTGAACTTGAATTGGGATTTACACCATTGGCCCTCCTGCTCTAAGGTCTTTGAAAACACCACCAGCTTTTCTGGATATCCAGCTTGCAGACATCAGTTCATGGAACTTCTCAGTCTCCATAAGTGCATAAGCCAACACCTTATAATAAACCTCTTAAATGTGTCTCCTATTACTTCAGTTTCTCTGTTGAATGCTAATACAAATAATTTTGTAGTAAGTATAAAAATCAAGATGTGTGAATTGTCTAACTTTGTTCTTCTTTTTAAAATATTGTTTTAACTATCTAGAACCTCTTATATTTCCATATGAGTTTGAGGATCAGCTTTTCCATTTCTGCAAGAAAGGTTGTTGGAGTTTTGGTAGGGATTGCACTTAATTTATAGACTGCTTTGGGTAGCATTGCCATCTTAACAACACGAAGTTTTTCAGTCCATGAACACAGCATGTCTTTCTATTTATTCAGGTCTTCTTTTATTTCCCTCAGCACTGTTTTTTTGGTATTCAATTTACAAGTCTTTCACCTTCTTGGTTAAATTTATTCTTTAGTATTTTATTATTTTGGGTGCTATTGTAAATGGAATTGTTTTACTTAATTTCCTTTTTAGAGTGTTCATTGCTGGTGTATAGAAGCACAACTGATTTTCTGTGTTGATCTTTTACAAAGGTGGTTGGGAAGAGCAGTGGGTCAGGTCTCAGAGGATCTTAGCTAGGTCATTACATTACTTGGCTCTTGCAGACCTGGGGTATTGATTTCCTCATTTGATAAATGGGGATAAAATACCTGCCTAGCTCGTCTCAGTGGATTGTCTTCAGGGACAAAGGAAACCGGGGCTTGATTTTCAAATGTGTGTTCACTTGGACTCTCAGAGACCAAGCCAGGCATTCTCAGAGAGAGCAGAAACCAGTGGGAGGGAGCACATTTTGTAGATTTATGGGGGCCTATGTTGATTATCTCAATGTTTGGGTAGGAGAGGGAGCTACTGGCATTTAGTAGATGAGAACTACAGATGCCATGTGAGAGGTAGCGGGTAGATGGAGGTGGTAGAGCATATAGGGGGTAAATGGTGATTTAAAAAATATATATATATATATATATAAATTAATTAATTAAAAAGAAAAAGAACCCTGACTGGTGGCTCAGTGGATTGAGTACTGGCCTGTGAACCAAAAGATCGCTGATTTGATTCTCAGTCAGGGCACATGCCTGGGCTACAGTCCAGGTCCCCAGATGGGGACATGTGAGAGGCAACCAGTTGATGTATCACTCACACATCTATGTTTCTCTCCCTCTATCCCTCCCTTCCCTCTAAAAAAAAAAAAAAAAAAAAAAAAAAAAGGCAAACACTGCATATAAAAAAAAAAGAAAGAGAAAAAGAACTAAGGATACCAGATGTTCTACAACTGTGGGATGGAAACAAACAGCAAACAATGAATGCTACAATCTGCAAGACTTTCGAAGTCCTTTCTGACCTATGACTAGGTGAGGTACCGTATTCCTTGTGACCCAGGTTCCAAAATGAGCTCCATTTTATACAACAAAACATTTTTTCCTTCTTTTTATTTTATTTGTATTTAATTCTTGGCTTTATCTCAGTGCCTAGAACAATGACTGGAATTCAATAGGTTTTACTTAAACAAGTAGGTAAATGCTTAATTTTCTACTCAGTTGTTTATATTTTCTTATTCATTGATAGAAGTTTTTTGTCTGTTAGGGTTATATCAGTCAGCGCCAAATCAGGAGACAAGCCGTGACAGTAATTCAAACAGATAAAATTATATTTAAAGAGTTTTTCCCTGATAAAAGATGATTAACTACCAAAAGGGGTACAAGAAGACTCTGAGGCAAGGATTAGCAAGCTTCTTTTGTAAAGGGCCAAGTAGTCAATATTTTAGGCTTTGTGGAATACCAGGCAAAATAAAAGATTATGTAATTATATAACAACACAGAAAACAAAATTTCCCACCTTGGTATTGATAAAATTAAAAATATAATTATTAAGTGCAAGCTTTGGAATAGAGTTCTTTAATAAGCAGAATGGGGTTCATTTTGTTGGGATAACATTTTGTTTAGTTGGAATTCAAATGCAAAAATCATTCCTAGATGAAGGGCAGTACAAAAACAGGCAGAGGGCTGGATTTGGCCTGATGGATGCTTTTTGTCCACCCTTGAGCTTTTTTTAAAAAATTTGTAAAAAATATTTATTTATTTATTTATTTATTTTATTGATTATATTGTTACAGTAGTCCCAATTTCTTTTCCCTTTGCTCACCTCTTTCCAGTACCCCCTTCCCTTCAGCAATCCCATGCCTCCTTAGTTCCTGTCTATGTATGTGCATATAAGTTCTTTGGTTTCACCGTTTCCTATATTACTCTTAACTTCCCCCTATTTTCTACCTACCACTTATGCTTCTTGATCCCTGCACCATTTACCCATTTCTCACTCTTCCTCCTCTAAGCTGGTAATCCTCCAAAGGATCCCACACCTATGATTCTGTTCCTGTTCTGGTTGTTTGCTTAGTTTGTTTTTGTTTTTATTTTTTAGATTCAGTTGTTGATAGTTGTGAGTTTGTTGTCATTTTAATGTTGATAGTGTTGATCCTCTTTTTGTTAAATGAGTCCCTTTAACATTTCATATAATAATGGCTTGGTGATGATGAATTCCTTTAGCTTTACCTTGTCTGGGAAGCACTTCATCTGACCTTCTATTCTAAATAATAGCTTTGCTGGATAGAGTAGTCTTGGTTGTAGGTCCTTGCTTTTCATCACATTGAATACTTCCTGCCAGCCTCTTCTTGCCTGCAAAGTTTCTTTTGAGAAATCAGCTGATAGCCTTGTAGGCACCCCTTTGTAGGTAACTCTCTGCTTTTCTCTTGCTGCTTTTAAGATTCTCTCTTTATCTTGAACCTTTGGCATTTTCATTATGATGTGTCTTGGTGTGGTACTCTTTGGGTCTAGCTTGTTTGGGCTCTCTGTGCTTCCTGGGCTTGTATGTCTATTTCCTTTACCAAATTTGGGAAGTTTTCCTTCATTATTGTTTCACACAAGCTTTCAATTTCTTGCTCTTCCTCTCCTCCTTCTGGCACTCCTATGATTTGGATGTTGGCATGTTTAAACTTGTCCCAGAGGTTCCTAAGCCTCTCCTGATTTTTTCAATTCTTGTTTCCTCATTTTGTACTGCTTGACTGTTTTTTTTCTTCCTTATATTCCAAATCATTGATTTGAACCCCCGTTTACTTCTCTTCACCATTGGTTTTGTATGGGTTTTTCTTCGTTTCATTTAGCATAGCCTTCACTTCTTCTCTTATGAGTTTGCCATACTTAAGCATATCTGTCAAGCCTGTGAACATCTTTATCACCAGTGTTTTGAACTCTACATCTGCTAGGTTGGCTATCTCCTTCTTTGTTAGGTTGGCTATCTCCTTGTTGCTTAGTTCTCCCACTGGAACCTTGATCCGTTTCCTCTTTGGGGTCATACTTCTCTGTCTCCTCATCTTGACAGCCTCCTGTGTTTGTTTGCCTCTGTGTCTTAGGTAGAGGTGTTGTTCCTGTTACATTGTAAAGGGCAGAGCCTTAGGTATTCATCAGTATAGGGAGACCCGTTTCACCATGTTGTGGCGCTGTGTGTGTGGGAGGGGTCTGAGAGGGAACAATGCCACTTGCTCAGCCCTCACCCCTTTTCCAGGCACTTCTCCCACTTCTGTATGGGACTGGGGCCTCTCTAGCTGTTGCCCTGGCTGTTGTTCCCAGAGTGGGCAGGTCTGTGAATGTTCTAGTACTGTGAAGGTCCTTTAAACAAGTGGACTCTGCTGAGAGACCAGCTGTTTCTTCCTCCTCCCCAACCCCAACTGGTTTGCACAGTCAGAAGCAATGAGGCTTTATTGTTCCCGATGCTGGAACCGTGAGCTGTGCGGTCTAGTTTGGTGCTAGGAGTGCTCCCCAGTTGTCCCTCTTGACTTTTTTTAAATGTTTGACTGCATTTTCCGCCTGCCCCTCCCGCCACTGCTGCCACCACCACACCGCATCCTCTCTGCCCCGGCTCCGCCTCTCCTATCTGTCTGGATGAGTATTTCTTCTTTGTATCTTTATTTGGTGGACTTTTATGCAGGTCACTTTTCTTGAACTTCTGGTTGTCTCTAGTTTTGAGGTAGTTGTATTCCTTCTTAGTTGTGGAGGGAGATGTAGTGTGTCCATTTAGGCCACCATCTTGGCCAGAATTTCCCCACCCTTGACCCTTGATGGAGGGTGGACATGAAAGCAACAAAAACTTGGAAGAGGGGCTCCCCACATGACTGAGATTCAGACCTCTGCAGAGAGGACGTGGATGCCACAGGTAACACAGCCCACAGGTGACAAAGAAATTTGTCAGAAGGCATGGGCTTCAGCTAGATCTCTCTCTCTCTCTCTCTCTCTCTCTCACACACACACACACACACACACACACACACACACACACACACAGACTTGCTGCCCCAGAATACTGTCAACCCTGGGAAAAGGAAAGTCCCTACCTTCTGGTCCCAGTTTAAGACGTCCTTCCCGCGCCCTCTACTGGCAGACTAGCATAAAGCCAATTGGCAAAGGAGACAAGCCTACAGGGTCCAGTTTCACAAAGCTGGGCAGAAGCTGCTTATGTAAGAGGCAATACTTTGATAACTGGAACAAGATATATTAATATAGTGTTGCAAGTACTTTTTTCCAATGTGTTGCTTGCCTTTAAAAATATTTACTTATTGAAAAGGTAATAGTCTCATGTAGTACGCAATTTAAAGCAGAAAGAAATGTACACTTTGAAAAGTTAGTCTACCTGTCACCTCTGTCCCCCACTCACTCAGCTCTTACCCCCAGAGCTCAGACTTAACAGTGTTTTGTGTGTCTTTCTACAGCTGTTTGTATGCACATATAAAATGCTTCTCTTTTAATTTCTTTTCTTAAATACAACAAAATCTTCTGTTATACACAGATTTTAAATGTTTCTGCAATTACATTTATTATTTTCTTCTTTTCATGGCCCTGGGTAATATGTATTGTGCAGGAAGGCTGTTCATACTCCAAGATTAAAAATGATTTTCCTCTAGTAGTTTTATATTTTGGTTTTTATATTTATATCTTTAAACCACCTGGGTTGTATATTTGAACAGAGTCTGAGTTGGGAATCTAAGTTTGTTTCCTTGGTGGATTCACTGTCACTTAATCCAGCCTTTCCAACGGATCAAAGTCGTTTACTATCAGAACAATATTGTTACTGATTTCATATCAGTAGCAACTGCCGAGGATACCTTCATCCCACAGGTCCCTCTCCTGCATGCTGTCTTTGCCAGGTGGCCGCTTCTCTCTGCCCGACCTTCTTCCCTCCTTGGTGGTGTCCTGCTTCCCGTGACTATTCTTCCCTGCTTCCCCCACCCCACTGCAGCTTTTCTCCAGTTCTCTGTGCAGTACCCCCCATCCGTGCGATGCTTCCTCTGGTGCTTTTCCTGTTCCTCTCGGCCATGTCCTGCTACTTTCTCCCTGGACCTTCTCTGGTCTGGGTCTTGGTCTCCTGCCTGATGGACGTGGGGGCGGCCCTCTGAGAGGCTGCCTGCCAGCATCTTTCCTGCGTTGTGCTGCATGGGGGCCAGCAGTCTTGTCTTGCACAGTTGGGCTTGGAAGGCACGGGTTTTTGAAGAAGTAGTCATGAGTTTTCTGACAGTTATTTAGAGATTCCAGCCTTTGTGTAGAGTGATAAGTTTTGGACCATAGGGGTAAGGGGATTTCCACCATTTTCAGTCTTTTGTAAGAACCGAGGAACTGTGTTCCAGAAGAGGTTTGGGATCAGTGGAGTCCCTTTCTCTGTGTGCACAGTCTTCTGCCACCTTTCTAAAACAAATCTCTGGCTGTAATCCTCTGGCTTTCTGCTTTCTAATATAATCTTTAAGTCCATGTTCAAAAGCAACATAAGTCTCAGAGTTTTCCATTAGATTGACTATGGATGAATCTGTTGGGGAAGATGAAGAAATAACTTTCTGTTAAAATGTTCTGTTTTGCTATGAATATATTTGTCTTGAAAAGATCAGGTTCTCACAGAGACTTCCAGCCAAAATGGAGGACTAGACAGACGTGCTGTGTCTCCCTCCAAAACAAAGAAGAAATGCAACTACCTCGAAACTAGAGACAACCAGAAGCTCTAGAAAACTGAGCTGCATGGAAGTCCACCAAACAAAGATATAAAGGAGAAATACTCATCCAAATAGGTAGGAGGGGTGGAGCCGGGGTGGAGAGGACACGGTGTGGTGGCAGCAGCAGTGGTGGCAGCGACAGGCTGCCAGAAAGCACAGTCACACATTTTTTAAAGTCAGGAGGGACACCTGGGGAGCATTTCCAGCTCCTCACCATATCTTACAGCTCATGGTCCAAGCGTCAGGGAAAATAAGGCTCATTGCTTCTGACTATGCAAACCAGTGGGGGTTGTGGTGGAGAAAGAAACAGCTGGTCTCTCAGCAGAGTCCACTTGTTTAAAGGGCCCCCACAGTCCTAGAACGTCCAGAGACCCACCCACTCTGGGAATGACAATCAAGGCAACAACTAGAGAGGCGCCAGTCCCATACAAAGTGGGAGAAGTGCCTGGAAAAAAGGCGAGTGCTGAGCAAGCGGCATTGTTCCTTCTCAGACCTCTCCCCCACATACAGCACCACAACGTGGTGAAACAGGTCGCCCTCTACTGACGAGAAAACCTAAAGCTTTGCCCCTTACAACGTAACAGGAGCGACACCTCTACCTAAGACATAGAGGCAAACAAACACAGGAGCCTCTCAAGATGAGGAGACAGAGAAGTATGGCCCAAAAGAGGGAACATATCAAGGTTCCAGTGAGAGAACTAAGCAACGAGGGGATAGCCAACCTAACAGATGCAGAGTTCAAAACACTGGTGATAAAGATGCTCACAGCCTTGACAGATATGCTTAAGTACAGCAAACACATAAGGGAAGAAATGAAGGCTATGCTAAATGAAATGAAGAAAAATCCACACAAAACCAATGGTGAAGGAAAGGAAACCAGGTTCAAATCAATGATTTGGAACATAAGGAGGAAAACAACAGTCAACCAGTACAGAATGAGGAAACGAGAATTGAAAAAAGTGAAGAGAGGCTTAGGAACCTCTAGACCAACCTTAAACATGCCAACATCCAACCCAAAGGGGTGCCAGAAGGAGAAGAGGAAGAGCAAGAAATGGAAAACTTATGTGAGAAAATAATGAAGGAAAACTCCCCATATTTGGTGAAGGAAATAGACATACAAGCCCAGGAAGCACAGAGAGTCCCAAACAAGCTAGACCCAAAGAGGACCACACCAAGACACATCATCATTAAAACACCAAAGGTTAAAGACAAAGAATTACCTACAAAGGGGTGCCTATAAGACTATCAGCTGATTTCTCAAAAGAAACTTTGCAGGTAAGAAGGGATTGGCAAGAAGTATTCAAGGAGATGAAAAGCAAGGACTTACAACCAAGATTACTTTATTCAGCAAAGCTATCTTTTAGAATGGAAGGGCAGATGAAGTGCTTCTCAGACAAGGTAAAGCTAAAGGAGCTCATCATCACCAAGGTATTATTATGTGAAATGTCAAAGGGACTTACTTAAGAAAAAGAAGATCAAAATTATGAATGTTAAAATGATAACAAACACACAGCTATCAACAACTGAATCTAAAAAATAAGAACAAAATCCAACTAAGCAAACCAGAATAGGAACAGAATCATAGGTATGGGGATCATTCAGAGGGTAATCAGCTGGGAGGGGGAAGGGGAAAAATGGGAAAATGGTGTAGGGATTAAGAAGAATAATTAGTAAATATAAAATAAATAGGGGGAAATTAAAACTAATATAGGAAAGGGTGAAGCCAAAGAATGTAAATGCATGACTCATGGACATGAATTAAGGGGGGTGGGATTGCTAGAGGGGAGGGGGATACTGAGCAGAGGAGAGCAAAGGGGAGGAAATCGAAACTACTGTAACAATATAATCAATAAAATATACTTTAAAAATAGATCAGGTTCTCGAGTTTCCAGTGGCGATTCTACTATGTTCGTATATGTAAATACCTGCCCCCAATCCCTTATCTTGTTAACTTCTGCCCTTTCTTCATGCCTCTCGCAGGCTGTCACTTCCCTGCCTATTCCTTCAGCCTTGTCTCATGCCCCTCTCAGCTTTGTTTTCTTAGTTGGGATGCCTTGTGTTAAGAACATGGCCACAGTATAGAGTAGGAAGCAAAATATGCAAAAACCCCCCACAAAACAACAAAAACAAAAACAAAATTTTAAAAATCCAGTTGAAATCAAGTTCTCGAAGACATTTCCCTCTGCTTAGGGTTATCCTCCCAGAACCAGGAGATCCAGTCCACCCTTCTCCAAGGGAACCCATGGGAATTTGGGGGAGCTTGCTCTTCCTGCAGGCTCTCCATCTCCATCGACACTCGTCATTTCTTTATTGCTCAAGACCAGAACCATGGGTGATACTTGCTGTTCCCTTGTTTTTCTCGCACCTCACATCAGTGTCATCAGTAGGTCATGCCTGCTTTACTTTCAAAATGCATCCAGAATCGGGTCACTTCTCTCAACCCAAACTGCTCCTGTACAAGTCAGATGACAGACTGCATCTCTGCTGCGTGCAGGTCATCACCTCTTCACTGGTCTGTTCCTGTTCACTGAAGCATTTCCAAACCAGCGTCCCAATCATCCTTTTCATGTTATATATTCCTGGCTGATGTCACTCCTCTGCTCAAAACCTATCAGGTGTCCTCCCTCACTCAGAACGACACTCAAATCTGCTAAGTGCCTACAAGGCCCAGACACTACTCATTGTCCCACTGTCCTAAGTTCTCTGGTTTCCTTCTGACAACCTCCCCCTGCCTCTCCCTTCCAACCACACAGTTCTTCCAGCTGGACGGGAGCATGCAGCACATCGACCCCAGGGCCTGTGTACTTCTTTCCTTAAATCTGCAAAGCTTTTAATCTACTTATTCCTACTGGAAAACTCCTAGCCTCCCTGTGCCTTAGATGGAATGTCACTTTCTCAGAGTTTTGACTGCCTCCCCCCACAACCCTTGGGGCACCCTTTGCTTCTTCCCTGATTTATTTTTCCCCATGGAGCTTACCATCATGTAATAGTGCTTTGAGATATTGTTAAAAATGCTAATTCTGATTTAGTGAGTCTGAGGCTGGTCCTGAGATTCTGCATTTCTACCAAACTCCCAAGTGATGTGAGTAGCAAGGATATAAGATACAATTTTTAAAAATTTATTAATCAAAGAGAGAGAGAGAAAAGAGAGTTCACTTTGCTGTTCCACTTATTTATGCATTCATTGGTTGATTCTTGTAAGTTTTCTGACTGGGGGTCAAACCCACAACCTTGGTGTATTGAGACATAATTCTAACCAACTAAGCTAGCTGACCAAAGCCTAAGATACAGTTTAATTTTTAAATTTGGTCTATTTTCTATTTTATCCCACTTGACTATAAGTTCCTCACCAAGCAGAGATTCCTTATTCATTGCTGTGTCTTCAACATGCCAAGTTTTGCTTAATATGAAATAAATACTTAATAAACACTTACTGAATGAGTGAATGTGTGAAGAAAGGCCCTGACCTCCCTTCTGCATGCTCAGGTCCACTAGGAACCTCGGATCCAAGGTGTTCTATCTCCTTTGCCATAATCCCTACCCAACCTCTTTCTGTTCACACGCAACCATCCTCCCTCCCAGTAAGCATTCCAAATGCTGCCAAACCTTAGAGCAAAAGAAACATACTTGGTTCACCTCTTACCTGGAATTACCACCAGGCACTAGTTTATGAAAGAAATTCTACAAACAGATGGAACCCCCACCTCTTCAAGCCTACAAGTCTTTGGGGTCGTGTAAGTAGAAGCCCTGTAGCCCAGAGAGAGCAGATGTTCACTGGTTATAACCTCAGAAGGAAGTAAGGTGGTGCCCAATTGTGGAGAGGAAGTTATACTCTGGGTTTCAAGAGCAGTATCCCAACTTCCTTCCTGCTCAGACCTCTCTGCCTTGCTTTCTGGAAGAAGGGAAGCAGGGAAGCAGGGAAGCAGGGAAGCAGGAAGGCACATCCCTGCCTTTCTCTCTGGATTTTGGATTTTAGACCTCATTAGCCCACAGCTGCAGGCTCTAGAGAGAAACAAATCCAATCACAGTTTTTGAGGTAACTTTGAAACAGTTAAGCTCATCACTTTGGGCCACAATCAATAAATGACCTAGTCAATATTATTATACCCTGTGTGAAGAGTTTATCTGAAAAAAATTAAGTAAAATATACCATTTTTATATTGTAAAATATAGCACACATGTAGAAATGTACACACACACACACAAACTGTAGCACTAAAGAAATGTCCACCAAACCACCATTTAGATCAGTAAATAGAACACTACTCACACCCCAGAACCCTGGCTCTGTTCCCTCCTAATCTTAACTCATACCTCACTAGCTTGACTTTTATGTAATCTCATTTTTGCATTTCTGTATAGTTTATCAGTTAAATATAAATCTCAAAATTGTATAGTTTAGTTTGGCTTGTTAAAAAATATATAAATGGACTCCTATGGCATGCACTTTTTTGTTCAACATATGTCTAGATTTCATCACAATGTGTTAATTTCCATGGCTGTATGGTATTTTATTCTATGAAAATGCATACATACATACATACACACACACACACATACACACACAATCACAGATCATTTATCCATTCATGGGCATTGTGAATATTTCTAGTCCAGGGCCCTTTTAAACCCCACTGTCATTAATATTCACATATATGTCTTCTCATATGCATAAGTCTGCATTACTGTACACTCTTTGCCTAGGAGGGAAATTTCCATGTTACATTGCATTGTATATTCAATTCTATCAGACACCAAATGTTTTTCTAAAGAGGTTCTACCAATTTAAATCCTTCCCCAGATTTGAGTGCTTCGCATTTTCTCTAAATCTAAAAATTGCCAGATATTAAATCTTGTATCTAATTGTAATAATTAAAATCAAATTCAGAATAGTAAAAGATATCAATACACATTTTCCTGTTTACAATGATCCTGAATACCTTTCCTAATATCTATTCGTCATTTGGATTTTCTCTTTGTGAAGTTTTGGTCTAGGTCTCTTTTCTTTTATTTTTTTAATTTCAATTTTATTTTATTTTTTTAAGTATATTTTATTGATTATGTTGTTACAATAGTTCCAGTTTCCCCCCTTTTCTCCCCTCTGCCCAGCACCCCCATTGCCCCAGCAATTCCACCCTGCTTAGTTCATGTCCATGGGTCATGCCTATAAGTTCTTTGGCTTCACCCTTTCCTATATTCTTCTTTTTAAAAAAAATTAATTAATTTTATAACAATAAAAAATAACAATTCTCCCCCTCAGACTTAAAAACCTTTATAATCTTATAAAGGACAATGGTCGAAAGTCTTGTGCTCCCTAGATGTTTCAAGCTGGGCATGGTCATCGTCCTACCTACCCTTGGGTCCAGAAATCCCTAATAAGAGTGGGGGTGTGGAAGGGAGGGTGGTCTTCCCACATGGGAAAGGATCTTGTAGACTCCAGGTCAATTGGCTATCCCCGGACAACGCGTGCTTGGTTTAACAGACTGGTATACTTGTTGTATTCTGGGGGCAACAGATTTGGTAACAGGGTTGAAAGGCATCATTCAATCCATAACTACTAGATGACAAAAGGTAGGTATTAGTTTTTCAATGTCCCACATTAGGGGAAAAAAAGGCTCTTTGGAGGAAGGTGCACAAGGCATGTCACATCTGTCCAAAACCCTTTTTCCCTCTATACTTAGTTTGGGCTGAGGGGAATATTTTAGGCTTACCCCTTCTCAGACCTCTGTGGCCCAGATCTCTTGAGGCTGAGCTGCCCCCATTGCCCCGCTCAGTTGAAAACTACTCTGTCCAGCAGAGGTTTCACGACCATAGTGGACAAACTTATCCAGGACACTATATTTTGTCTGGGGGGAAAAAGGAGGTGACTTCCCTCTAGTAGAGAAAGTGCAAGACCTCCTTTCTCAGGCTTTTTATTGAGAAGGGCATGCATGGGAGATACAAGGTCAAAATTCATAAATTATCAATAGCTTTTAGGGGCCTGGATTACAGTTGACAGTTACAGATTACAAGTATCAATATAAGGGGCACAGTGACTAGTCTGTGACAGGGTCTATTAAACATCTTGACACCACATTGACATTAGGTACAACGTTTCATACATTCCTTGCTAGAGATTGTTTACAGTTAACTAAGAGATAAGAAAAGCATAGCAAGCTCCAAAGCATAATAAGCATTCTATAAATCCAATTCCCATGGAAACCCTCCAAGTGGCCTTTGGTCCCATCTCCCTCACAGCCTTCCAGTATTCTGTTGAGACTTAAAGACTTCTCGAGGTGGGCGCAGTTTTGGTGAGCCAGCTGGGAAACTTCACTGGCTAGACACTGCTCACTCTGGGGCTGCTGAGGGGTTCTGGGGCCCCTGACAAGCACCAGCAGAAAAAATTCTCCTGGACTTCTCTGCCTGTGGGGTCCAGTGGAAGCGAGAATGGTGAGAGTTCTTTTCTTTTTCTAAATTTAGATTAGTAGAAAATATTTGTGTGAAAATGTGTTTTTCTCCTGTTAATGTGTTTTATGTTAATTTGAAGAACCTAGCTGAAGAACCAAGAGGGGTAGAAGGAAAAGTTTTCTTCCCCCACATAGGCATCATACTTCATTTGTTTTACCATATAGTTACTCACCATTTATTGCAAAGCCTATTTTCCTCACTGCTCCAAAGTGCTGCCTTTGTTATTAATTAAATGTCCATCTGTTCATGGTTCTGCTTCTGGGTTCTGTATTTCATTGTATCTTTGCATCACACCCAATTTCCATCTGCCTTAATTACTTAAGAAGTTTTTAAAGCTGCTAAGCAAGTCTGCTCCCTATCTTTTCCTGTGTCTTAATTATGCTTGGCCTTTTGTTTCCCATATAAATTTAAAAATTGCCTTGTCAATTTCTAAAATGCACTTGTGACTTTGCTTGGAATTCACTGAATCTATAGAGATCAGTTCGAGGAGAACTGACATCTTTCCAACATTATGTCTTTCAATATGTGGACATGGTTTCTATCTCCATTTATTTGGGGATTCAATATTATTTTGTTCCTGAGGACAGACTTTATCCACTAAACCTCTCCTCAGAACAGGACGATGAAAGGCCAAACTTTTAAGCCTGAGGCCCACATATGATGCTTGTAAAATTTGCGGGTTTGTTTACTTATTTATGTCAGGCTTTGTTTTAAGTAGCTGTGAGCACAAAAGGGGCTACCTTGACAGGTCTGAAAAGCTCAATAACTGAAAATAACCACACAGGATGAGGTTACTATGATTCCTAACTGAGCATGTTATTGTGAAAAGTCTCATCCTAAAGCCCATATGATAGATTAATCTTTACCTTTAGTAAGCCCTAGCCATTGTTTTTGTGCTAGAATAACATGCTGTAGACAAAAAGGGGTGGTAGTGATTCTGTGGAAAGTAACTTCACAGGGCCATCCTATACACCACAAATTTGTAGTTGGGCGGGTCATGGTGGATAGTCCCACTGCAGGCATGTAGCTTCTTTAGGAAGCCCTGTCCATTGTTTCTGTGCATCTAGGTTAACACACCTTGGCAATAAACCGCAACCACCTTCAAGAGAGCACATCATCTTGTTAACTACTCTGTAAGCCAATCCTTTTTCCCATCTCCATGTAATCTTCCTTACATTGCTTTCTTTTAAATACATAAAAGAAGCTGCAAAACTCATCTTTTCTGAAGCATTTGTCATCTTGCTTCCTGGCCTGTGTTGTCAGTTTGGCTCAAATAAACTTACAAAGATTCTCTATAGGTTTGTACATTTCTATACGTTTGTACATTTCTTATCAGAATGATCTCTTCTCCATACCTAAAATGATAAACACCCCACTATTCGGCGGGACCACCCCAATGTTCCTCATTATCTTTTACCTCTGCACCTTTGTAAACTGTGTACATTAAATGTTAACCATCCTGCACCCACCAATGTAAAAAAAGTACAGTATTCCCTCACTTATCACGGGTATTACATTCTAGACCCCCCCCACAAAGTAGGAACCTTACATTTATTCTACACTCTTAAACCTATGTAACTTTAACAACATACGTATACAGTACCACAAAATCCTGTGATATAGCAAAAAATCTGTGATAAAGAATTAAATATAATATTTTTAAAAATCCCATGATACAGTGAGACCACGATAAGTGAACTGCAATACAGAGAGGGACTGCTGTATTTTATCCAATCCTAGGAATTTCCCTACTTTGCTTCTTCCCTTCTCTTTAATCTGCCACCAATGGATTTCATGTAACTTTCCTTATATTTTCTTCTTGATTATAATGTATAAAGTGAACTGGAGAACTTCTGTTTCTCAGAGTATTATCTCAATTCTTTGAGATTTTGCTTTTGGGATTGGCCCCAACCCTTGGCTTAAATAAAGTCTAAACCTTTTTCTAGGTTTGGAATTTCTTTTCTCGACATAGCTTTGAGGCAGTTTACAAAGATAAAGATTTATTAAAAGAATGTTTACAATGTGAAGAAGAGGCGAAAGGAAGATAAGGTGGGTTCCATTCTGACAGCAGGTCTGATGTATTGTTTTTCCCACATCAGCAAGCGATTGACTCAATTCTGACCCTATATACTGGGAGAGAGCATGAGATGCCACAGGTGAAGGGCTCAGTGTTACCAAAACCTCCCCTGCTTCAGATGTCACCTGTGATTCTGACCAACTGGCTATAGATCAGAGATTCCAACAATTCCCTATAAATCACAGTAGGCAGAATAAAATGAGGTGGAGGATCTCAGCCCCTGCACCACCAAGTCTTTTCAGAATCATCACCCATGTTTAGCATGTGGTAGGCACCCATTTCACCTTTGGGCAACTCTGACTTTTGGGCTTAGCACCATGACATTCCACCCTTTATCATGAGCTCCTTAATGTTGGGCTCTAATTGTTTGATATTCTTATTCAATTAACATGCATAGTATGGCAATGGCACATTTTATCTTCAAATAATCTCCTGAGGTGAGATTTTTTAAAAATCCCCATTTTAAAGATTAAGAAAATGAAGGTTTTAAAAGGTTAAGCAGCCTGCCCTCAGCCACCTATAGAAATCTAAACATGCTCAACCCTGTCTTCTGATCCTGAAACCAAGGCCTGTCCTCACTCCATTCTACCACCCCTGCTTGGGGAGCATCTCCCTCCTGCTGTTCTTTAACCTCTGGGCACTAGGAGGGTATCTAGCAAGCAGAAGGCAGGTGCTAGTTATTGACTGTCAGACTAGCTGAAGTGAAGGCAGGGGAGGACTCAGGAATCACTTCTTGCTGGTGTTGCCTAGGTGAGGATAGATGCTGAAGCCCATCTGAAGGGATGTTCTCTGGCTATTATAACTCCTGCTCCATCCCAACCCCTGAAGGCTCTTTCAGCCTTGACACAAACTCCACTGTTGGAGCATTTATAAGCCACAGGTACACCCTTCTCTCTTTCTTTATACATTCTTTCCATAATTCAGTCTTGTCTCTATGCCTACAGATTCACTCACTTCCCTGTATGTGTCCTGTTTGGACCTCTCTTTTGAGAGTACTGGGCTACCTGGGGTATAAAATTAAATTGTCCTGGTTTACAGCAGGTGAGTTGAGGCTGTTGAACAGCTTCTCTTTTGAAAAAGAACCACACAGTTAGATTTTCTTAACTGTTCTTTCCTCAATGGACAACTCAAGGTTTCCCCTGTCTTTCTTTAATGTTGTCATAATGTATGAAGGATGATGTAAACCCGTCTCCATAAATGATAGAAGATGCAAAAGCACCACACCTTACCAACATATGTGTCCTTGAACCCTTAAGTGTGAATGAGCTTTTGCAAAGGGAATTTTATTTTCCTTATGGAAAGATCAACAGGTTCTATGGGGAATACCGTTTAATCCAGAAAGCGATTTATAGATTCCACCCAAAACCAAGTGTAGTACAGTTCACCTTGAACAAGGGGGAAGAGAAGGGTTAGAGGAGCACATTCTCACTGAGCTGAAAATCCCCATATAACTTTTGACTCCCTCAAAACTTAAATTGTCCCTCAATATCTTCTGGGGATTGGTTCCAGGATCCCCCAGATACCAAAATCTGCAGGTGCTCAAGTCCCCTAAATAAAATGGTGTAAATCAATGCATACTCCCAACTGCAGATCAAAAACTTCAAAATGCTTGTCCTGTAGGTAGCTCAATTTGTTAAGAGTGTCATCCTCATGCGCCCTCTGGTGAGGGCACATACAAGAAGCAACCAATGAATGCATAAATGAATGGAACAATAAATTGATCTCTCTCTCTCTCTCATGTTCTTCTGTCTCAAATAAATCAATAAAAAGAATTTTAAAAAGCATAGGTATTTATTGAAAAAAATCCACATGTAAGTGGACCTTCTACAATTCCCTAGGCATGTGGCTCTCACTTCATCACTTAGCTTCAGGATTCCACTCAGTGTAGCATTCTCAAGCAAAACACATCAAAACCTTAAGGTAACAAAAATATACCACATCTTAGCCCAAAGCACCTGGTCCTCTCAAGGGCCTTCCTGCCTTCCTTCACTCTTCTTTCATTCATGGTGAGAGACCTCACCCTCATCTAAATCTTACCTTCTTTCTTATGTGGATATTATATTGAAAACTTTCACTTCTTTTGCAGACATTTTTGTATTCTGGCTTATTAGTGACTGTTTGCAACCTTTTATGCATGCATTTCACTGGGGCTGAAGTGCCAGATAATTGGTACTCCTGGCCCACTCCTCGCTGGGGGACCTGGCCACTTCCAGTCCTCTGCAACGATGCAGCCTTCTTAGGGGAGGCCGGTTTGGAAAGCAGTGGGGGGACCCCACTGTGGAGTAAAACACACATTTTGCCTAGAACTGGAGGGAATTAGGGGTTAGGTGGTAATAAGAGTGGGGAGCGAGGCTGTTTCAGGCAGAGTGGTGAGAATTCACCTTAAAGTGTGATGTGGGGGTGTCACTAATATAGATTAATGATGAACAACAAGTGACCTCACAGCATCCTCAGTCTGGAGGGAAGACAGAGCTGTGTGATGGAAACCAGGGCTTCAGGTCAGCACCAAGGAGGCCCCTCTGGAGGGGTACCTGCTACAAACAAGGGGGTCTGACCCCTGGAGGCACAGCAGAGCCAAACACTGAACATCAAGTTTTGCAGCACAGAAATTAAAGCAGTTTATTAGCAGGGTACCAAGCAAGGCCACACAGTGAGCTAGGGCTGGAAATTTGAACTTCCTGAAGGCTTTTGAGCAAGGGTTATTGAAGGCGGAGATGGAGAATTAGGGGTTAAGGGTTTAGGGCAAAGCTGATTGCTTAGTTCTTGTTCAAGTTTGGGTGGTTTTCCTTAGTTTGATTAATTCATTTCCTGATGTTATCTTGTCTGGTGCCTTTCTCACCGTGGTGGGGTGATCTAACCAGGTTGAGGAATTAGGGTTCTGCAATATAGCTCATGAATGTGCATCAGTAATTTTATCTTTAAAGTAAAAGCAGAAACTAAACACTTTATGAGCTTTGTTTTTGTTTTGTTCTTAACTAGCTATATTTTCCTATAACCTCAAGCAAAGTGTACTTTTAAACATTTTTCCTGAAATTTGCTTTACAGGCAGGCCTCTAGGACATGGTTAACATATTTTATAATCTTTGGGTATAAGTGACTAACATTTTCTTTGTCTTTGGCTATAAACCATGTGATAACCAAAGCAACTGAAACATTTGGTTAAAGCCTATGCCTACATTTTTAGCCTCTACGATCTAATACCTAAACATGTTTATTGTTGACTGCCGGCTTTAGACCTTTGAGACCATCCAGTCCAACTCCTTCTTTTTCTACCTAGAAACTGCTCGTTACCCTCTCCCCTGCTCCAGTTCGGCGCCCACCACGCTCTGAATATTCTCTCATACACTCAGAGGCTGATGGTGCCCTCCTTCCCTTGGAGATCTATGGGAGACCTGTTTCCTCATCCATAGAAGTCCCTAGACACCCTGGAGTCGAACTAGCACCCATCTGCAGCCTCTACTCACCACACCTCCTCTTGATTTTCTCCCAGTTCCATGAAGGGGTGGGTTTCAAACCTCAGCCCTGGAAGGAGACTGGGCTAGGCTCCAGTGTAACCCTGGACGAACTTTAATCTCTCTGAGCCACAGTTTTCCTCCATGTAAAATGGCGAGAGCAATTGCAGTTCCCTTTATGGTGGCCATGGGGGAAAAATGTACAAGGATGTTTGATGTCTGCAAAACCAGGGCCTGGTCAGCATCCACTCTTGTTAGGGATTCTGGTCTCCAGGCAAATTGCGATACATTTGGATATCCATGCTGCCTATGAGGGTGGTCCTTTTATTTGGTTTGTTTCTTATCCATAGAGTACCATACCTATGCTCCTGGAGGAGCCAGCTCAATTAATGAGTGTCTCTGTTTCCACTGTTTACAGGGGCAACAATATAGTAGGGGTTGGGGGGAATAGAAAGAGCCTAGAGCCTGCGAGCCTGCCCTCCCACCCCGCCCCCACACCACCCCCACCTCTGCTTCCCACCAAGTGATTATTGCTGTGACCTGGGAGACCCAACTTCCTATCTTGGCTGTTGCTTCCCCATCCTTCCAGTTCTTTCACATGCTTTTCTTGGGAATTCTAGATTGCTTACAAAGTACTAAAGCAATGTGCTCCAACCTGAAGGCAGAACCCATTCCAGCCTGTAGAACTTGTTTTATTTATTTATTTATTTTAAAAATTATGTTGAGTATTTATGCTGTGCCAAGCACTTCACATATATATGCTCTCATTTAATCCTCAAAATAGCCTTCCAAGGGTAATTGTTTTATATCTGTATTACAGATGACAAAACTGAGACTCAGAGAGATTAAGAAACTCACCTAAAATCATGTACTGTGTTTTTGCTGCACCATTAACCACCTTACAACTTATGATTTAAAACAGCAAACATTTATTCCTCACCATATTGTGAGTTTGCTGGGCTTTCTCAGTGGGGGCTGATGTCCAAGGGGCCTTGTATCTGGGACTATTGGTGGAAGGAGGAGTTCAATGTCAGCTGGGTGATGGGAACATGCTACAAATCTCTCATTATTCAGCAGGGCTTGTACAAGGTGGCTGAGTTCTAAAAGTAACATAAGGGCAAGCATAGGCACTTCCCAAATCTAGCTTGCATCATATTTACTACTTTACCAGTGGCCAAAGTAAGTCATAATGTTACCAGACAGAAGCCTGGCCCTGAGTGGGTCTGCCTAGGGCCAGCCAGTAGTGTGTGGGTTCTTGACTTTGTGTAGGAACGATTTCACAACCACAGAGTCAGATGACGGTAAGCATACATTTATTAAAGCTGAGGACAGTAAAACAACGAAGGGCTTAGCATAGAAGAAGCAACAGGAAAGCCTAGGCTGGGCTGCCTTAGCTCACTGGGAAGTCAGAAAAGGGGGCTTTGGGGACAGGTTCAGGGGATTAGCCTGGGACAAGCTGCTAGTGACCCATTGCCTTAGAGTTTAGGAAATGTGTGCCTGTAGAAGGGAAAGGGAATGGTGAAGGCTGCTCCCCAGAGTGAGAGTCAGGGCAAGAGGGAGAGGGAATCTTAGAGGAGGGTTTCCGTAGGATATTCATCATTTCTTCGGGTATATCCTTTTAGGGTCATGGTCTCTGTTGATTAGTCAGTGACAGGGCAGGGGACTTCAATCATTGCTGTTGGTTCAGGCATCACCACCTGGTTTTGCTGCTTTTCTGGGCCTGCAGCCCAGAAAATACAACTGAGACCTAGATATTCTCTTTAGGGAGGTGACCTTCTGTACCTGGCTGTAAATTGCTTGACCAGTTTGTTCAACTCTCTGCCTTAGTTTCCTATTCTACTTGCCAAGGAATTTTTCTATCTTCTTACTATCCTGTTTCAAAAGACCAGGCCCCGCAGTATGGACTATCCAAAGTGTAGATACAGGGAGGGAGAATTACTGCTGCCATTTTCCCTGACAATGAATCTACTATATATGACTTGTAAGTGTACAACTGGAATTCAAAACCAAGTTGTCAGGTTAGAATGTTCAAAATTATCTTGGAGTTACTGCCCAGGTCTGGTAATCCAGAACACTCCACATGCATTGCCAAACAAAGCCAACAACCTCTTGTATACACACGTGCAACTGTTTTGCATATTGCCACCATTAACAAAAAAAATTACAGTTTTAAATGTTTGTTCTGCATCATTGGTTGTTCTTTAGAAACTCCAAGTATATTTGGATCTCCTTTACTTATCTCTTATCACCTTCTCACAAATCTTTTGTATTATTTTCTTTACTTCTGTTGGAGTATCATTATTCTATGATGTTTATATTCTCTTGTATTCCTGTTAATGTAATTTTTATTTCTGAAATGACTTTTTTCCTTTTACTATATTTTTCCTCTGTCTGTCAGGGTCATTGTTTAGTAACCATGTCTTCTGGCTCAATGAGTATATTTGACTAAAAATATATAATTCTTTTCTCTTTACTGCTTGCTCTACATGTTATTTTCCCTGGAATTAATAATTGTCTTTTCTTTTTCAGTTGCATGGCTGTCTGGTCATTTTATTTCAGAGTTCTTTTTCTGTTTTATGCGCATCTCTCAAAGCTTTAATAGTTTTATTCTCTTTCAGCTTTCTTTGAAGTGTTAGGTTAGTTTCATATGCTTTGTGTCTGCATATTACTGGTATCTCATAGTCAAAATATTTTAGAGTTTATTTTTCTCTTGTAACATTTTATGTGGCTAGATCATATTCTTCCCACTCCTTTCAAAGTTTAAATGAACTGTATTAACCTGGACTACTGGGAGTACATTTCTGTGGAGAGGGGACTGACCTAGATTACCTTTCTCAGCTTCATGGCTAAAGGGCTCCCTCTTTGTTATTGTGAAAGGTTCAATATAGGCTACTTCTCTGCCTCTAAGAGCTACTCCTGGTTCAGAAAACTTATTCTGCTCTATTTCCTGCAGACCCACAGGTCTTGCCTTCTGAGGTAGTATTCTTACCTTGGATGCTGTATTTTGCTGTTACAGTACTATCAGGGTTCCGCTTCATCTTGGACCTCCCCCTGCTCCCTACCATTTGAACCTTCTCTTTCCCTTACCCTCAGTTGTTACTTTCCTGCTCAACTGGGTTTCTCAACCTAACACTTTTCTCTTCAGGCATGGTTTTGTCCTTCTAGAAGAATGTATTTGCTGGATATTTCTGAAATCCTCAGGTTTGAGGTGACCATAACACCATTCGATTTCTTGGTGCTTCTGTTGCAGGGTTTGCACTCACCAACTCAGAGCCCATGATGACTTCTTCCAGTTTTTCAGTTCTTCTCAGACCTCTTGTTCTGTATGATATGGGATAAATGACAGCTTGGGACAATGAAGATAAACAGAATTGAACAATAGGAGAGATTATTTGTCGATACAACCAGGAGTAATTAATGGAGGGTCTGATGTAGAAGGGTCAAATGCGATTTTAGTGATTTTATAGCATAAATAATTGAATTAGTGTTATCTGCAGAGATGGGGAAAACTGTGGGGAAGAATGACGTGGTGGTGAAGGAAGCCACTGCTTTTGGGGTTATAAGGGGAAATACCAATTAATGCAGTTGGATATGTGTCTAGAACTCAAGGGGGAAGATCTAGTCCAGAAATAGAAATTTACAGAGGTCTTCAACTGTCTTAAGTTTGAGCCACTATAATAAACATAGATTGGGTGGCTGAGCTAGCATTCTGGCCTCTTATAAGGGCAGTAACCCCATTCATGAGGGCTATAACTTTATTACTAATTATATCCCAAAGGCCTCACCTCCAAATATCATTGCATGGGGAATTAAAATTTCAACACATGAATTTGGAGGAGGGGGAACATTCAGTCCACAACATTAGCATACTGATAAATTTAAAGCTATGGCCCTGGATGAGATACCTTATGATGCACAATTAGAGTGGTGGTCTAGGACTGGCTCCTGATGCAATACACAGGATGCATTTATAGGTGGGTGAAGGAGAAACCAGTAAAGGAAACCATGAGAGAAGCTATGGAGGTAGGGAAAATAGGAGAAAGTGGTGCGGTGGAAGCTGAGGGGAGCATTTGAGGAAGACGGACTGACCAACCCCAGATGAAAGCTATTGAGAGGCTGAATTGGGTACAAATAAAAAATATCCATTGGATTTGACAACATGTAGGTCCTTGAATACCTTGAGAAGAGCAGCTTCAGAGGAGGGGTAGGGTCAGAGTAGGTGGAGGAGATAATGAGGTGAGAAAGTGTAGGCAGCTGGTGTAAACATGTTTGATATGAAAGAGGAAGGAGATAGCTGAAAAAGGATATAGCAGATCAAGCAAATTTTTGCTTTTCACTTTCTTTTCTTCTCTACATCATTCCAATTTTAGCATATGTGCTATGGAAGTGAGCACTGTCATTTGTTTTTTGAAGAGGGGAAACAGAAGCATGTTTGCCTACTAATGGAATGATCCAGTCAAGGAGAGATTCATGGTGCAGAAGTCCTTGAGAAGGTAAAAGGGTGTAGGATCCAGTGCACAAGGGGAAGGATTTCCCTTTAATTAAGAGCAGAGACAACTTTATTGTTAACAGGAGGGAAATCAGAGAACAGACTACTTGAGGGAAGTTGATAGATCTGGGGGTAGGATGATGAGAAAGTTCCCCTAAGAAAGTTTCTATACTATTTTCTCAGTGGAGTGTGAGGTGAGGTCATCAGCAGAGAAAGGAGGTCTAGTGGGTAGCAGTAGGAAAGGGAAGGTTAGAGGAGAGGGGAGATATTAGACATCTCTGAATGGGAGATGTACTAGGGAGAACTTGAAGGACTGAAGGTTTGTAGTCATAGTGTAAAATAAAATGGGTCACCTACCACCTCTTTCTTCCTCCTCCACTTCCTTCCTTCCTTTCTTCTTTGCTATTTGGGACCCAGTGAGGTAGAAGGCTAGGTAAAGTGGTGACCCCAAGAGGGACCAGGAGTAAGGCAGCAGCCCAGCAAAAGTAGGGAGACTGGTTACATGGAAGAGGACTGAGGAGGGCAGGAGTAGGTTTAAATATAAATGAGCAAGGTAGTGTGACCTACCCAAAAGATGTTGCCTTTTAAGTACAAACTGCTGAGTTATTACTCTTCTAGAAGAAAATCATCACTGAATGGGAACAGATCATTGACACAGAACAACAAATGTAAAATTATAACAGTTTATTATAAACACTTGTTATAAACTGATTTTGTATCGACTCTTCGAAATTTTTAAAACTATATGTAACCTAAGCTTATTATATTAATGTATTTCAGTTTTCACTTTTCAATCTAGACAATACAAAGAGCTTCAACAAAACATATATATCTAACAGAGGGGAAAAAAATCTGAATTGCTTCATTGAGAAAACTAATGAACATAAAAATATCCCACCCCAAACTAAAACCCAATCAAGAAATAGATTCTGCAAAGCCTATTAATCCTCCAATTTAAAATAAATGACTTCCCAAGGGAAAAATACTTCCATGGGCATAGCAATTTGATGAATAAAGTAAAGCCATTCTCATTAAGGGAAACTACATTATATGTAAGAAAAATGTAACAATGCTTTTAGAAAATGAGGGAAAGTAATTTCCATGTTGGAGATCAAGCATACTAAATACTTTCTGTTCCCTTGGCCTTTGTTAGAAATTAAAAGAACCTGTTTACATGAGAAAAATGCTGTGAACATGAACATCATAAAACCACACTCCTCAATGATTTTTTTCAGTTTAACCTCAGGAGAATCAAGAGCTTCAAAATCCAAGGATAGACTGGTCCCAAAGCATTTCCTCCTCTGTTTTTTCTTTACCTTGTTCCCTTTTCTCTTTTCTACGCTTATGATCCTCTTTCTTAGAGGCCTTATCTCGTCTTTTTTCCTCCTTGTGATACTTAAGCTTTTCTGTACCGATCCTGACTGTTTCCACCTCTGTTTTGCTTTTCTTGTGTTTGTCCTCACAGCCTTTTCCCCTCTCATGCTTGGGTTGCTTCTCCTCTGATTTTTCTCTGCTTTCTTCTGGATGCCTTTTTCTCTTGTGATGCATCCGTTTATGACTGGCTTTATGGGCACTGGTACTATTTTCTGAGAGGTGCTTGTAAACTCTAGAGTCTACACTGTATGAGCTATAATTATACTCTTGCTGACTAAAGTTCAGGGGGACTGGTTTTTCTGAGAAATAGTCCCTGGTGAAGTGGCAGTAGCTCCGGGAGTCTATTCTCAGCCTGCTGTCATGAGCCGGCAGCCACTGAGGTAACTGGTTTTCCACAGTTTGTGAAATACTGCAAGATCTTGGGTAGGTCTGGATGGTGTCAGATGGGAGTCTTCGATCAAACATTCTATACCTGGGTCTGAAATCAACCTCTTCTTTGTATCTACAGGTTTCCAAATAGTCCTCTCTCATCTGTCTGAAACAAGTCTTTGGTTCTAAGCCTCTAGCTTTCTGCACTTTGATATAATCTTCAAGTTCATCTTGAAAAGAATCATACGTCTTCTTTGAATGCTTCATTAGGTTGACAACAAGGGATTCTCTGTAGAGAAGATAAGAAATTCTTTTCACTAGATTATTTTATTCTGAATATATCTTTTACTCTTAAAGAGCTTCAAAACAAAACATAGACGCTCAAATGAATTAAAACCTAATTCAGCATAAAAGTTAAATATAATAACATTTTATGCCAAAAAGGAACATTAGAATAGTCAAATATCTCCCAGGCTACTCACAAGGCACTTTATCCAACTCAGAAGAGAGATAACAGGGCAGAAAGGAGCTGACATATAAGATTTTGTTGTAGGACTACAACTGTAAAGCATGTAAAGATGTGTAGATAAGGGCTACACATCCATTGTAGGTGACCTGATCTAAATGTTCATGTATTTTCTAAAGTTATGATTAGTTTATTGTATTTTTTTTTCATTTTTTAAAAAATTATTATACATTGTTTTCTAAGAGAAGTAATGGAAACATGAAGAAATAATTCAATCTTTAAACTCTTCAGTTTACCCAAACAAAATTAAATAAACACACACACTCACCTGACTAAGGCACTGGAGGACTTAAAAATATAAGGATGTTTATAAAATGGTTTGGGAGTGCTGGAAATTAGAAATTCAGCTATGAGATAAAACTCTTAGGTAGAGGGCATGAGGGAAAATGAGAGAACAGAGTTCTGTCTCTTCTATATAGGGCTTAGATTTCATTCCACTACTTCTGATTGGTGAAAAGAACATTCTAGAATGCCTTCTGGTTTGTTCTCTATTAAACTGCTGGTAGGAGGGGTAAGGGAGGAAATGGAGGTGAAAGCTGAGAAGGGAGTTGAATTGGCCTAGAGAAAAGTTTCAGGAAAAATTTCAAGTGCATATGCTAGTTTTTTGTTTGCATGTTCTTTTTCTTTTTTGAGGGGGTGCGTGGAGGTGGGGGGACAGCACTATTCTTCCTTCTCTTCCTTCACCCTACCTAAAATCCTGCATAAGCACAAACACAGAAGAAAATGTACTTACTATGAGATGATAATGCCCGAGGTATTTCTGGTGATACATTTTATTTCCAAAAATTAGGAGGTAGCATAACCCATGCAGAATTGAACATTTCTTCCCTTTAAAAGAAAAATAAGCCTAACACAGCATTCTAGAGTCACTAATGATCAGCTATCTTATCTGGAAGTTTGAAATTAAAAAGAAAGTCTACATGAAGTCTAATTTGGTGAGTCAGAAAATTTAGCTACTATTCTATCCAACTTAAATAGAATAAAAGTTCTGAATAGAATAATTTAACAAATAGTTGCTTAATATAGAGAAAGGATTTGGACTGTTCAGAAAAGAATATATACAAATGGCCAATAAACACATGAAAAGATATCATTAGTCACCAAGTCAGTGTCAAATAAAACCGTAATGAGATACCACCATGCACTTATCAGAATGACTGAAAAAGACTGACAATACCAGTGTTGGTGAGTATGCATAACAATTAGAATTTTCATACATTGTTGGTGAAATGTAAAATGGTACAATCATTTGGGAAACAGTTTGGTAGTTTGAGGAATTTAAACATAGATCTACCATAGGAGCTGGTTATTCTACTCCTAGATATTTACCCAAAATAAAAGGAAATATATGTACATACAAAGACTTATACATTGATGTTCATGGCAGTTTTATTTATAAAAGCCCCACAAAGGAAAACACCCAAATGTTGATCAACAGGTGAATGGATAAATTAAAATAGTGGTATATTTATAGAATGGGATACCATCGGTGCCAAAAAGGAATAAACTATTGATACACTGAACAACATGGATGAATCTCAAAATAATTATGCTGAGTGAAAGAAGTCTGACAAAATAGTATATAATATTTAATATCACGTACACAAAACTCTAGAAAATGCAAATAAATCTGTAGTAAAAGTGATTGCTTTGGGATGAGGCAGGAGGAAGTGATTATACAGGTCATTTTGAGGGATATGGTTATGTCTACTACCTTGATTGTGCTGGTAATTTTATGGGCATATACATCTGTCAAAAACCAGATCTGGCTGGTGTCGCTCAGTGCATCAGTGGATTGAGTGCTGGCCTGCAGACTGAAAAGGTCGCAGGTTTGATTCTGGTCACAGAACATGGCTGGGTTGCAGGCCAGGTGCCCAGTTGGGGGCGTGTGAGAGGCAACCAATCGATACTTCCCTCCCTCTCTTTCTACCTCCCTTCCCCTCTCTAAAAACAAAAAAATAAAATCTTTAAAAAAAACCCATCAAATTGTATAGTTTAAATATGTACAGTTTATTGTATAGCAACTTTACCTTAATAAAGCTGCTTTTAAAAAGTCACTAACAAGATTAAATGGATGTTGATAATTGTTGAAACTGAATGATGGGTGCATGAGAGTTCATACTACTTTCTCTACTTTTATGTTTGAAAAATTTTAATAGTAAGGGGAAAGGAGGGGTTGGAGGGATTGAGCAAAAAGGAAAAAGGACTCATGGACATGGACAACAGTGTAGTGATTGCGGTGAGGGTGCAGGGAAGGGAGTATAAAGGGGCTAAATGGTAATGGAAAAAATACAATAAAAAATAAAACTCAAAAGAATTTTACACACAATACAATATACAGATGATGTATTATAGAATTGTACACCTAAAACCTATATAATTATATTAACCAATGTTACAATAAATTCAACAAAAAATAAAAAATAAGAAAAGGGAAAAGAAAAGATTTTACTTCACACTTACCAGGATGGCTAATCAAAATGACAGATCATCAAAATGACAAATGATATTAAGTGTAAAGATGTGGAAAAAATTGGAAACTTTACTCATTGTTCGTGGGAATGTAAAATATTGCAGCTACTCTGAAAAAAAGTTTTGGAGTTCCTCAAAATGCAACATAGAGTTACCTATGACCCAGCAATTTCACTTGGGTGTATAACCAAGAGAACTGAAAACCTATGTCCACACAAAAACTTGTATGTAAATGTTCATAGCAGCATTATTCATAACAGCTAAAAAGCAGAAACAACTCAATGCCCATCAACTGATGAATAGATAAAATATGGTATATTCATATAATGGAATATTATTCAGCAATAAAAAGGAATAAAGTACTGACACATGGTATAACATGTATGGACCTGAAGACAGGGTAATTAAAAGAAAACAGTGCCAAAAACCACTGATGGTGCAGAGATCAATAAAGAGGTGAATGGAATCTTACCCTCATCAGGCTGAGAACTTGGTGGAGAAATCTGATCATATTCACCCATTAACTGCTTCAGTTTCCTAGCAACAACTGGGGAGCTGAAAAACATGATACAAAGTTTACAAAATTTCTGTCCAATACTCCACTCAGTCTCCTGAAAACAACCACAATCTTGTTATAAAGATTAAATAATTCAAAGTTTAAAATTATATTATCAACACAGATCAATCATCTGAAAATTCACAAAATCCATCTTCAATGTCTTACCATTTTGCTTCATGTAAAGCTGAAAGTAAAGCTCACCTTTTGAGCATGTATTTTACCCTGGGAAAATTAATATTTAGTTTAGAACAAAGTGACCCCAAATTTACACCTCATAATTTTTAATATACTTAGTCTGATCAGTTTAAGAATAGAGTTTTACTTGCTTTCAAATCAAAGCATGAGCTTCAATAGAAATAATCCTATGATTTAGAAGGCCTTTATTTCCACCTACTATATAATGTGACATCCTTTGTGATTCAAACTATTTACTATTTATTTACATATGCCTTCTACAAAAAGTATCTATAAAAAGTTCAGCCTTTGTTCACTCATGTGGTATCTATGAATAAAATAAAGGTAAGACAGAAGTTCATATTAAACTTTAAGGAATATTTTTAATCTTCAACTAGATATCATTTCATATACCATAATTTTATAATTTTCTAAGTGCTTGGAATACCAAGTACTAGCTTTTTGCTCATTAAAATTTTAGTATGAAAACATTTAGTAAGCCTATAATATTAAATAAGATAATATATTTTTACTTAGTCCAGAAAATACTATTCTGAAGAAGTTACTGGAGCACCAGCAAGAGTCAGGACTTGATGGAAATTATCTAGGGCACTAGTATTGAAAGGCTGGGCTAAGAAATCCAGCCTTGGAATTTTGTTTTTTAAAGATGACCATCTCAAGAAATACAATAAATTTTAAGATAGTTACTAATTCTAGTTATATCACTAATGTCATCTGAGAATCCCATGGAGGAACCACAAACCTGTGATAGGCAACCATCCTCCACAGTTGGCACAAACATGGCCACAAGCAAGGCTTGCTAAACAAGGATTAGACAAGCCACTCAAAGCTACCATCATATTCATATAGTAACTTCTAGAACATTTGCTAAAAGTGTTTCTCACCATCATAAATAATCTGTCAAAATCAATACATTTACACTTGAGGGTTATACTGCTATCTAAAGTTCCTAACAGTTGAAATTTTATAGTTTACTAGTTTATAAATACAATGCCAACCATGAAACATCAAAATACTTTCTATGAAGCCATTTAAATAAATGAGTTGGAACCACACAGAGCAATGCCCATGATATATTAATGGTGCATAGATGTAGAACCTACCTACCTATTGATCTAAAATCCAATTTTAGCATAAAAACAGTCAACCATACAGAACCAAAATTTAAATATATGTATATGTATTGACTGTAACAAAGGAGTTAAAGGAGCTGAACTGTAATCCATTCACTCCCTTTCCAGGGGGAGGACTGAGGAAGAAGGCAGGTGATGCCTGGACCTAATGATATTTGCGAGGAGGAAGAGAACTTATCTCTGAAATCTCTTAGTAGATGTCCCTGACTGAAGATTACCTATAGTAGACAAATCCAGGATCTCTAAGGCAGAATTCCCTGAATAATGCCACATAAACTAACAGCTCTCTGGGATATAAAATGCTGATTCATAATTTAAACACTTCCACTGTGTGAGGTGACTCTCACTTAGAAAGCTCACCTATTATTCTGGGTCAGAAATACATGATCAATGTGGGAAAATATGGTCTGAGAAGCCATCTTTCATGTACTAGACATCTCGCTGTTTCATTAGAGCCTCTTGATTGCTTGTATCCTTTAAGTCAGGGGTCCCCAACCCCTGGTCTGTGGCCTGTTAGGAACTGGGCCACACAGCATTAGGTGAGCTTGAATGTAATACGCTTGAATCACCCTAAAACCAGGCCCCCTACCTTCCCATCCATGAAAAAATTGTATTTCATGAAAAAGGTCCCTGGTGCCAAAAAGGGTGGGGATCACTGCTCTAAGTAATTTGTAAACCTTGATACTAGGTAATATTACTGATTCTTTTGAGTCTGACTTGATGGTCTCACCTTGTGTTGTTAGCTCAATACCCATAGGAAAAAAATGAAAAGAGACACACTAAACTTAATGGGGTTTGGGAAATGGGGTTAGAAAAGGAGCAGGGGAGAACATTTAACATTTTGCTCAATGCACATGTCTGTATTGTTTTAATTTTTGCAAAGAACATACAGTATTCCCTCACTTATCACGGGTATTACATTCCAGACACCCTGCGAAGTAGGAACCTTACATTTATTCTACACTCTTAAACCTATGTAACGTTAACAACATACATAAACAGTACTGCAAAATCCCACGATATAGCAAAAAAATCTGCAAGAAATAATTAAATATTTTTAAAAATCCTGTGATACAGTGAGGCCGCGATAAGTGAACCGTGATATAGTGAGGGACTACTGTATATTACTTCGTAATTAAAAACTCCATAAAAATTTAATTTAAGGGTTCTACAGGAAATCTTCAAACTAAGCTTAATGTTCAGTACCAGTGTATAGATTAAATGTTCAAGAATTGTAAATCAGAAACATTTTAGAAAGGACTTAATGAATATTTAAAAATATTTGTTATATATGTCTAAATTATTTTTAGTTGTTTTAAAGTATATAATGTAAATTAATTTGACTCTTAAGTCAAGCAAGGTAAAAAGTTTAACTAAAAAGGCTTCCAGAACTTCCCTTGATTCAGAATTAATATATACAACTTGACCATGATGATGTGACATTGGTTTTAATATTTTTTAATTTAAATGTTTTTACTTTTAATTTTAGAGAGAGGGGAAGGGTCGGAAAAAGAGAGGGGAAGAAACATTGATTGACTGTTGTCTTCTGCATGCAACTCCACTGGGGACCAAATCTGCAGCCCAGGCAAGTGACTCAAACCTTTGGTTTGTGGGATGATGCCCAACCAAGCCATACCGCTGGGACTTAAAAATCTTTAGTAAGACCAGGTAAGTACTGTAACAACTAAAACAGTACAGATAGAAAGTTTACTGAAGGCTAGCCATTTAGAAGCTCAAAGATAGCCTAAAATAGAACAACAATTTCACTCTCCATTCAACCCTTAACACCAGATTGCCCATTTCTGAAAGTCAATTTTCTAAGCTGTGTGGACAGAAAAAAAGGAGTTATGTGGAAAGTAACCTCACAGGGTGATCTGAATGTAAATTCCTAATGGGGTAGGTCAAGGTGGGTAGTCATGCTCCAGGCATATAACCTTTTAGTAAAAGGTTTATCTTTGCCTTAAGCAAGCCTGTCCATTGTTTCTATGCTTCTAGGTCAGCAATTTTCAACTGATGTGCCACAAGAATTTTTAAAACATGCAATGCCTATTTAGTCAGGTGATATAAGGCAATATAAAGAATTTAGATTGCCAAATAAAAAACAATAGTCAACACAATAGCCATCTGGTGTGAATGCCCCATATTAAACCACAAATATATAGGTCATATAAGAGTTGTAGCTTACTGGTCATGTTGCATAATAAGATTGCGTTTGATTAATTCTTAGTATCAGAGACTCTTACATACAAGTACAAGCACCTGATTTTTTTTTTTTAAATGACTTTGGAGTAAAAGGGTAGGTAATTACTGTTATAATTATTATTTGTAAATCAAAATTATACCTATTTTTTGGATAGATCAGCAAAAAATATATTTTTTGGTGTGTAGCAGAATTTTAGTAATTATTGGTAGTTTTATGTGTGCTATGAGATGAAAAAGGGTGAAAATCGCTGATATAGGTCAACACATCTTTGCAATAACCATCCTCAAGAGAGCACCTAATCTTGTTAACGATGCTGTAATTCAATTCTCTCTTTACTTCCCCCCACCTCCTTGTAATCTTCCTTAGTTCCCTCCTTAATATCTTTATAAAAAATATTTTATTTCTTTTCAGAGAGAGGGGAAGAAAAGGAGAAAGAGAGGGAGACAGAAACATCAACTGGTTGCCTCTTGCATGTCCTCAACTGGGGGACCTGGCCCGCAACCCAAGCATGTGCCCAGACTGGAATTGAACCAGTGACCATTTGGTTCACAGGCCAGCACTCAATCCACTGAGCCACACCAGCCAGGGTTCCCTCCTTAAATTGAAATGCATAAAAAACCCCGCAGAACTACTATTTTCTAGAGTATTTGAGATCTTGCTTCCCAGCATGTGTTTTCAGTTTGGTTCAAATAAACTCTTGGTTTGGATTTCTCACACTCAGCCCTGATACTAAAGAAACTTGGAGTCACCTTTAACTGCTTCACTCACCAAGCTCTTCCTTAGTCTTTATTAAATGGTATCATATTCCCGAGCTCAAAATTTCAGCCATATGTCTCCCTATTAAGTTCCGACACATGTTGATTCTAGCTTTTTGTTTTTCAAGTCTCTCTCTTGCACTAGCTGACAGGTTCAGCTGGTTGGAGCATTGTCCCATACACCAAAAAGGTTGTGGGCTTGATCCCTGGTCAGGAAGCATATGGGAGGCAACCTATTGTTTCTCTCTCACACTGATGTTTCTCTTGGGCGTGTGTGCACGCTCTCTCTCTCAAAAATCAATGAACATATCCTTGAGTGAAGATTTTAAAAAACTAAATAAAAAGTAAAAATATTCCTATAACACTTAGTTCAAGTTCTCCATGCCTTTGGGTTTTACTAAACTTTATCACTATTAATTAAATTTTGTCTTCAAGGTACCATGGTGGTGTGGGACAAGATAGGAAAAAAGAGATGAATATTTATTAATTACTGTATGCCAAACAAAATAAGATTATTCTTTCCATCTTCTACCTTTGCAAGAAAACTGGAATTTCCCACATTTTGAAGATTAAGACATCAGGATTCAAAGAAATTAAAATAGCTTGCCACATGTGTTAAATGATAGAGCTAGATCTTAAACTTTGGCTTATCTTGACTCTTTCCATCATAGATATATAGCTGCTTTACACATTAGGAATTACAAATGAGGGAATAAGACAATTCCTAATATCAAGGAATATACAATTTTGTAAAAATGATATGCAAAGAACTGTAATGCAGGACAAAAACATGTTAAGTGGTGTAAGACACAGGAAGGTACAATGTCCTCTTGCTGAGGCATTTGGGTAAAGCTTTGTGGAAAATGGATTTGGATTGATTCTTAGGAGATAAGTAAAATTTAAAGAAACCATGAGTAAGGAAAGGGTGTTCTGGAGGGGGGAAGGACATTAGAAAAGGCATATCTGCTTTAGCTAAAACAAGATATGCATGAAGGTAGTGAAAAACTGTGTTGTAAATGTAGAATGGTGCCAGATCATAACAGGCCTTATTGGGCATTTGAATTTAATTCTGCAGTCAATAGGGAAAGAAAAAGAGACTCAAAATGGAGGGTGCTGCAGGCCACAGATTATTGGGCTAAACCAGAATTGTGGTAGTGAGAATAGAAAGAAGGGAAGAATTTAAGAGACATTCTGCAGGTGGAAATCAAAGAAAGTTTTTATAGCTGGGGACACAAGGTTGAAGAGTGGGGAAGCATGGATAATTCTAAGGCTTTTATCCCTGTCAAGTCAGAATAACAAGGAGGAAGAAAAATTATTGCTGTTGTAATTTCCCAGAAGAAGGGAAGTGGGGAGTGGAGTAGAGGAGCATATTATTCAAAAAGATAAATTTTACTTTGAAATAAACTCAGATTCTATCAGTATCTTTCACATTTGTCCTTCCTTTTCCTTTATGTTCCATTCCTTCATGTGTTTAATGCCTCTGTGTGAAAGTGTTTAAATAACTTATAGGTGTTCTATGTACACAGTTAACATAGTTGGCCATTTGAACTGAGTGTGTGCCAAACTTCTGTGAACACGGTGGGCAACAGGAACCATTAGAGAAATCAAAGATGGCATGGTGGTAAATTCTGGGTGTTGCAGAAATCTTACCGCAGAAAGTTTTGATGCTACCTCTATTTTTTTTTATTACTTTGCATAGTGAAGACTATTTACTCATTACAAAGACTGTAGCATTCTACAGAATGAAGAACATAGTGATTATCATGCACACTATTTTCATTCTTACCATTACATTTAGCTTAGCTTTTGTTTATTATAGATTTCTTTGATCTTTGTCATTGCTAAAATCCTGAAAGAAATCTTCTAACAAAGTTTTTTTTTTTTTTCCCTTTTCTTAAATCCTCACCCGAGGACATTTTGTTTTTTCATTGCTTTCAGAGAGAGAGGAAGGGAGAATCGAAACATTTATATGAGAGAGAACCATCGACTGATTGCCTTCTGTATGTACCCAGATGGGGGATCGAACCCGCAACCTAGGTATGTGCCCTGAACAGCAATTGAACCGGCAATCTTTTGGTTATGTGCTTGTACATGTACTCTTAATTGGCAATTATTTAAGGCTTTTGTAAATATCTAAACTAAAAATACATTGAGTCTGTTTTTTAAAGAGTATATCAAATATTCACCACTTGTTAAAGTTAACAGTTAACTGAAGAGTTACTGAAATAAATATTTTTTCAAATCCTAGTGAATATTCTCAATCCTACGTCAACAGAGATTTCAGTACTCTCTAAATGTCATCTGATGGCCATTCTAGGTCAAATTTTCATGTTTTATGAATTGCCATTCTAGTATACAGCCAAGACGTGGAATGATTATCAACACAAAACTGTAAATCAGCTCACAATTTTAAAGCTGTCAAGAACCTCAGAGTTTGGCTAGTACAGAGTGCACCAACCTCAAATTACTGGCATTTTGGGTAGAAGAATCCTTTGGTTGTTTTGTTGTATGTGTGTGTGTGTGTCTATCCTGTGGATTTTAGGATGCTTATAGCATCTCTGGCCTACACCAAACAGACACAAGTAGCCCTTGCTCGCACTACATCCTTCCTTGCCAGGTGGTGAAAACCTGCCAAATGTTCTCTGAGGTGGGGGTTGGAGGGAAATTTACCCCTGGTTGCAAACTACTCAGTTGTGTTAATCCAGTTACCCCTCCCCACAGATGACAAAACTCAAAAGAGGTTGGGGACTTAAGTGTCACACAGCTATTGGGGAAGCCAGCACTAGAACCTAATACTGGAATCAGGACCCCTATTCCAGTATTCTCATTATACACCCCCCCCCCCAGAAGTGGTATAAAAGGTTATTGCTAGCATTGTGTGAACTGACATCATTAAGTCTTTAGTAATTTTGCACATTTAGTCATCACACAAAAAGCTGTTTTTCCATGAGAAACTATTTCTAAACCTTCCTGTGATCCAATTATGACAGCCAAATTGAACTGCAGTCTTAACACTTATAAACTGCTCAGGCTTACTTGTTGATGAGGCAGGATGTTTGCTATAAATACAAAAAAAAAAAAAAAATCCAGATTTTATTTTTTTATCTCAGAAAATGATACTAAACCAGGGTGACTGAAGACCCTAAATCTAGTCTTCCAAACTGTCCTCATTAAGATACTTAATGGAACATCATCTAGTTGCAATGAATTTCTAATTTCCACTTTTAGTGAATGAAATTTATATAAAGTACTTATAAAATGTTTTAAGTTATAGTTTACTACTTTACTATTCCTCCAAAGTGAAAGGTGTAAAAGATAATGGAAAACACACAAAATTAGAACATATCATGAAAGAGGGTAAAAACAAAATTATTTTCATGAGCTTATTATATTTATTGGTGTTCCTCCAGAAGAAAGGAATTATTCTAAGATATTTTGTCGTCCACCATCTTTCACTCTGGAGACAAAAAGCAACATAAGGCAATACAGTAAATACTAAAAGTTAATTATTAAAATGAAGTTGGCTAAATGTTTTACTGAGCTCTTTTGCAGTGGGATCAAACTCTATGTAAAATGATTTGCAAACTGCCTTGTAGCCTTATCTCAGTTGGGAAAAAGTAGGTTGGTTGCAAATATCGTCTTGTAAGGATTTAAACATCTCTTAAATTGAAACAATCAAATAGCTTTTAGTGTGAGGGGAAATGTGTTGGTGAGAACTGTAAAAGCTTTTGGCAGGGTCACTCCTTTCGAACCCCTGCACAAAGAAACCTGACCAAATTTTAACCATGGCCTCTAGCAGACTAAATTGAAATCCCTGCAATGACCTTTTGAGCTTGTTAGGATAATCCCAGGGCTGTCAAAAGAAACGTACTGTTTGTTCCAGCCAACATCTGATGATAGGCTCCTTATCTCTTTATAGGAGTGCTTAATAAAAAGGTTTTCAGTCATGAATCCTCCCTCTGACTCCTTTAGATGGACGGTATCTCCTATAATTCAGGGTTGTCTTTCTTAAGGACCTGAAAGCCATTCCTTTGACATGCAATCATCAGGAAGTATAGGCCGCAGTCCCAATTTCCTAATACCACCAAGCAGACACAGCTCACTGCATCCACACTACGACCCCTTGGTCAGGGTCACTTCCTGAGCCTACTTGAACCCCACCTCTTCCCCATTCCCGCCTTTTCCCTTTACAACGGCAAGTCCCGTCTGCGCAAACGGAACGGAGCTCAGCTCTCTCCCCAACTGTCAGTCGTTGCTGAATAAAATGTTTTCACCCCTCTCATGTCCGCCTTGGTTTTATTTGACATTGGTGGGTACACACGAAAACTCAGTTCAGTTTTAGATAGGCCTGTACATCTTAGAAGCTTCTTTTAACAGCGTGTCACCCTCAAAACACCAAGGAAAACCCTCCAAAGTGATCCCTCAAAAACCTCAGCCCCTCTTTCCTTCTCCCAGATGCTACTTCCTTCTCTCCCCAACTTCCTAACTCCGCTTCTCCCTCAGTACCCTACTGTGAGGTTAGCTTTCCAGGTGTCAGCGTCCACCCTGCGGAGGTGTGCTCCCTTCCACGTCTTGGGCCTTTTTTCTCCTCATCTCTGTACCCTCAGTCTTGGGTTTCCTCATCAAAGCTCCTTCCTTCCTGACTCTCCTCAGCCACCGGCCTCTACCTGGCCGCCACTCCTCCTCACTCACACCTAGGCTTCCTCAGCACATCCCTCTGGCCCCCACACTCCACCTGGGGGCCTGGGAGCCCCCTCGGGGGCGCAGGTGGTGACGTGAGCAGAGGGGCTCTGGCCACCACCGGGTCGGCCATTTTGCACACTCGGGTGCGCCGGGCGGACTCGATGAGCAGGGCCTTTTACTGGGCCGCGAAGTGGAGGGGCTGAAGGCGGGGCCGCCCCCGCCGCCGGGGCGGGAACTCACCTTCTTTGAGGCAGGGGCGGGCGTCTACAACTACTGTCCCCCTCCCCGCCAACGCCCCCGGCCGGGGGATAGGCCGAGGTGGAGATGGCGGAGAGGCAAGGACAACCGCTGCCGCCACTGCCGCCTCCGCCGCTGAGCAGGGGGGGGGGGGGGGGTGTTGGGAGGAGGAGCCGGAGACCGGGACTCCTGAGGGGAAGTTGCCGCCAGCAGCGGAGGGAGGGTGACTGGCCGATGCCGACGCCATGGCGGAAAAGTGGCCTGATGCGCTTGCGCTGTTCGCCCCTCCCAGAAAGTCCCCGTAGCCCCACCTTCCTGTTTGCTCCGCCCGTTCACCCGCCGTTTCCCGGCCTCCGCTCTAATCTGGCTCGGCTCTCTCATTCCCTAGCCCGCCCCCACCCCCACCCCAGCCGGCGCACTCACTTTGGAGCGCAGGAAAAGCACGTGTCAATCACCTTTCTGAGAGTGAATCTAAAATCAACTACGGAAAGAAGTAAAAAATCTGGAATCTATAGCGTCTACCTCCAGAGCATCTGAAAAATACATTATCTCCTGCTTTATCTTTCTTTCCTTTGGTAGAACCTGTAGTACACAGAGTAGATTAAACAATATCCTTGGTCATGATACACTGTCATCATTGGCCCATAAATGACCTCTCTTTCTGCTCTCTTTCTCTCTCTCTCTCTCTCTCTCTCTCTCTCTCTCTCTCTCTCTCTCTCTCTCTCTCGGTCTCCCTCTTTTCTCCCTTCCTCTCTGTTAAATATGTGTTATATATCCACGTTTGCACATACACTGTACACACAAATCTCATCATCTTATTACCTACTCCCCAAAGAAACCTCTGTTCTGGTTTGTAGTCATCATTTCCTTACACACACACATATATACATGTAAGCTATATACATATAAATAGCTTTTAAAAATTAAGATTGTTTATGCGGTTCTGGGACTTGCTTCACTCAACGTTTTGAGGTTCATTCGATCTATAGTATATAGCTGTTATTGATTTGTTTCATTGCTATACAATATTTTACCTGTTTTCTTGTTGATGAGCATTATGTCCTGGTGCACTGCGCAGGTTACTCTTGGGTATCCTTTCCTGTCACACTGCTGCTGTCTAATTTCAGCTTCTCTTTTGTTAGAACCATGGCAATAGCTGCCTAAGTGATATCCTTCCTCAGACTTTACCGCTCCAATATACTACCCATGTTGTTGCCAAATGGTTCTACCTAGAAGTCATTACTGGCTCCCATTGTCTGTTGAGAAGTCCAAAGTGAACATTGCCAGGATTGAGGGCAGCTCCCTGATCTCCTAACCTTCCTATTGCTTTCACTTCCCCACCCTGCTTTCACTTTTTGATCCAGCAATGTTAAACCTTTACTGATTCCTGTAAACACCAAGCTATTGGAGAAGTTCAACTGATTGTACTTGCTGCTCCCTCTTCCTGAAATGTCCTCTTCCTACTTTTTTTAAATTGAATTTTTTAGAGAGAGAAATGAATGGAGTGAGAGAGAAAAACATCAATTTGTTGTTCTACTTATTCATGAATCCATTGGTCTGACCAGGGCCTCTTCCTGCTTTCTAATGTACTCTTTCCCTCAGAAGTAACTATTACCCTGAATTCAGCATTTCTCATTCCCATGCATTTCTTTAAACTTTTACTACATGTGTATTATATGTATGTATCCTTAAGAAAAATGAAGTATTGTGTTGCATAATTTAAAACTTTACATAAATGTTATTATACATACTTATTCCTTTGCAATTTGCTTTGATCACTAACCATTTTTTATATTTATGTATGCTGAGATGTGAGTTTCTAACTTTACACCTCTATAACATATCACTGTATGAATGCCATGAGCCATCTACTCCCATGTCAATAGACAGTGAGCTTGTTTCCCATTTTTGCTTTTACAGACAATTCTACTGTAATGATTTTGTGGAGTCTCCTTGCACGCATATATGACAGTTAGGAGATACTGCTTTTTCACTAGGAGGACTTGATAATACCCACCTCAAAGGATGTGAAAGAATATGAAGTATTGCAAGGAAAGGACAATTTTAAGCATTCAAAGAGTTATTGTTGCTGTTAGAATAGCTTTGAGATGTATATGAAACACTAGGACATAAAAGGCAATATTCTGGTCCCAGACTGGTAAACAAAAGTATAATACATGTGTTTCTGTAGCTCCCCCCATACCTAACAGATTGTAGTTGTCTGCACATGTCATTCTGTTTCTTTACCTCCACATCTCTCCTCATGCTGCTGTGTCCTTGGGCCTGAGATAGTCTCTTCCAGTTTTGGTTCTCCCCTTCCTACTTATCTTTGTTGGCCCCTTCTTCTCTGAAGCCTTCCCTAGATTCACTTTCCCCTTTGCCTCCGATATCTCTCATTATCTTTATGCTCTTCCACAATCCTCTCTAAATGGTCAATGTCTTGAAGACAGGCTACATTATTCATATTTGTATGAAGGCACTCACTGAGCATACATAGTGCTTAATACATGTGTTGATAAATGTGTGTGTGGGATGAGTGAATTTAGAAATTCTTGGGAGAAAAGCAAATGGTAGCTAAGAATTTCTTGGAGCCAAAGGAAGAAAGATGGAAGCAAGCACAATATTTTAGTAAGAACACAGGGACCAGAGAGAGCATAAAGTTTTGTCAATGATGTAATTATACAAATATAATGGACTATTAAGGAGGGAACCTGCCCCTGTCATCCTGGAATGTGAGTGGTAGATATGTACAGTACTCTTTTTTTGATCTTTTCACTCGCAGTGATTTTGAAATGAATGGATGAATCAGCCAGTGGATGTACTTGGTGTGGTGAGCTACTCCTGGCCTATTTAACACTACCATGCATTAAGCTGTTATTATTATAAAGCACAGTTTGGCAAGTATTTTCTGTAAAGGGTAAGATAGTAAATATTTTCATCTTTGTGAGCCATGTGGTTTTTGCTGCAAATATTCAACTCCGCTGTTGTAATGTGAAGGAAGCCATAGATAATATTTAAACAAGTAAGTATGGCTGTTTTCTAGTAAAATTTTATTTATGGTCATTGAAATTTGAATTTCAAATAACTTTCATGTGTCACAAAATAATCTTCTCTTGATCACCCCCCCCCACAACAATTTAAAAATGTACAAATCAAACTTAATTCATGGGTCCAAAGGAAACTTGTTAAACCTAAATGAACCTGCTCCAGGTACAAATGAAGTCACAACCAGTGATAAAGTGCAGTTCTTTTACTAAATTGGGCCCTAGAAAATATTTAAAATCTTTCAGCTCCCTTGATTTGTCACTAGATGGTGGTACCTGTAGGTGTGGAGATCACAGTGGGTCTTTCAACAGAGGGGATGATTGGAGCTTTTTTCCCAGGGTATGATAGATCAGCTGCTGCAGTATTAATAGGCACACAAACGGTCCTGGTGATTCAAATCTTATCACAAACCATCACTCTGGGCTTCATTTATGTCTATACCTTCCTTTATCTGTACATATTCCCTGAATTGCAGCATATCCAACTGAAGAGAAGGCAATCACTCTCTCAAGGCCTCTGAGATTATTTGTTGCACAGGCTCAGGACAATAACATTGGGAAACACAATTTTTGCTGAGTTAGATCTGACACTTGTTTTTTACTAACTTTTGGCATCTGAATCCAAAAATGACCCCAGTTTCACTCTGTCATGTCAACTTTTTAAGGTAAAGGATACCCTCCCTTTGTCCCAAAAATCATACAGAATGTACATACAAAGGAAAATAAAGAAAAAAATTACCTGAATATACTGTTTATTTAGAGTTATTTTATTCATACAAAGGCTATATATTGTTACTGTAAGTTAAGTTGTATATAAGTAGTAAAGTTCTGCTACAAACATACATATTAAAGTATTTTATCTTTTCAAACGACAGGCTAGGAAATGCCAAAATGAGATACTTGAAGCAGTCTCCTTCAGTTGGCAAAGCTTTCACAAATTGCGTCATGAGACCCAGCTTTATGTGCAGAGGTGGGAATATAATGTTCTGTCAACGAGTGGCTCATGTAGAATGTTTGCATAACCAGGTTTGCAATCAGATCTTGGAGGCCAATTCAACTCATCCAATGCTTCTCACGAGCTCTGCTGTTCCACATACACAGAAAACAGGGATACTTGGTGTGTTGGTGTGTCTGCGTTGCTGACCAAGAAGGAAGCAGACCGTTTGAAGGTCAACACTGATGATGCAATTGTGCTTGTGATACTGCAACAAATCAATGACTCTCTTTATGTCTTCATATTTTTCATGAAAACAAACCGAAAGGCCAATTGGGACTGCACCAAATAAATTGCCATTGTGGAGGAGGACACACTTCAAGCTTCGCTTTGAGCTATCAATGAACAGTCACCATTCATTTGTGTTCTAGATCGGTATTCCCAATTCCTCCATTAAACCATGTATGTTATGGCAACACACAAAGCACCATCACTTTGAAAATATTGTAGAAATGCACTTTCTCTCAATTGAAAGTAAGATGCCTTCATTCCTTTTTCAAGCAAGTTTTCCTCATGCGGTCTTGATACTAGGAGTTCTGAAGCCTTTTTGGATAGTCCCAAATCTCGTGCCAAATCATTCAACTCATGCTGATCAAATCCCTTATGAACTGAGTCATCTTCAATTTCAAAATCTTCATTGTTGCTGTCACTTAGTTCTTCACTATACTCTTGTTTTTTAAAAGAGAGTAGTTTAATGAAAACTAGCACTGGGATTTCAGCTGAATAAGGCACTGGGTGTATAGCTGATGGTAGACTAGGATACTCTATTTTACATTTATTTTTCTTGCTCTATCCTGAGGTTTTCACTATATAAAAGTAACAGTCACTTGAATAATATCTGGGCTCTCGCCAAACCATAGGTATACCAAATGGCAATCTATATGTGTTCCCTTTGTCCACATCCATAAACTCTCGACACACTGCTTGCACACCTTGTGAGGGGCCCAAAACTTATCTTGATCACCAAGTTTTACTTTAAAATATGCAAAATAGGCTTGCCTGACAAATGCACTGATGTTTGGCCTTTGACTGGGAATGGTGAAACTGCCACAGATAGAACAAAATGAGTCAGGGTTGTTTAGGCACTTAAACGATGAGAAATAGCAGAGGCAGACATAATCTAAAGGAAAGCAAATAAGTATGTATGTAAATAAAATAAATTCTGCTAACTCCTTGTATACAGACAAGAACTCGGACTACACTTCGGAATATGATTCACTATATAGAGTGGCACACAACCTCTCACCACACTGTCTCATATGTAACTGAATAACCTACACAAGTATAAACCTGTCACTGATCTCCAAGGTCATCCCCCACCCCTCCCCACTTGAGGGAGGTTTGTTCTCAGCCAATAGGAGAGCACTAGTGCTTCCCTTGATCCAGGCTCGATCCAGCCTAGAGTGGTTGTATTAAGATAAGCTGTACGGAAAAAACTTGACGTGATAGAAGAAAACTAACTGCAGTTTTGAAATCAACATGCCTATTTAAGTCTAAAACAGCTGAAAAATCAAACTAAACAGGAATTATGTTAAAAATTGTTCCCCTGTGTAACATGAGTACAGGTTATGATTAAAAATTTGGAAGCTTATTGTGAAAGGATACTTGAAGCCCATATCTAATCCTGTGATAATAACTCTCTCCAAACAGCTCAACTCCTGGCCTTTTCATGTCACTTTCTTTTACCCTTGAGGTGCATGACTGGGGACCTGGAATTACCCTTGCACATCATGCAACAGTTGCCTCACACCTTTTTCAGGGTGTGGGAGTTCTCAGTAGTCATAGTAATGTTTTTTGCATGTGTGTGTGGGTTGAGGTGGGAGGAAAGTTCAGAACCATAGTGGTCATTCTTATCATCCCCTTGTCTGGAATCCCCCAGGGCAGCCCTCTCTCCTGGACCAGGGGTCTGCTGGGTTGAACTCTTATTTTCTCTCTTTCTCACCATGTTTCTTTATCCAGACACACAAAAGAAAGAGACCGGATGGCTATTAAAATCATTAACAATGGAAAAAATCCCCATCTTAAGGGAGAGAAAAAGAGCTCCACAGGGACATGATTATGAAGGTCTGTGAAGCTCAAGTCTTCTTCACAAGATTATGTCCATTCTGGCAACCTACTTTCATCTCTTAGGAAATGCAAAATGAATCTACTTTTTCCATACTTCAGTATGACATGGAAGAAAGTGCTCATGTCTTTCCTGCATCTTTTCTTCTCTGATTAAACATCTCCAGTAGCTCAACAATAAATTCTTTCAAAACTCTAGATGTGCTTTTCCTTCTGACCAAGATCAGCAGTTCTCAATGGAGGCAAGTTGCACCACTTAGGGGGCATTTTAGAAATGGGAGGGGGCCCAGGCCAGATAGCTCAGTTGGTTAGCACTTTATCCTGGTACACCAAGGTTGTGGGTTTGATTTCTGGTTAGGGCACATACAAAAATCAACCAATGAATGCATAAACAAGTGGAACAACAAATAGATGTTTTCCTCTCTCTACCTTCTTCCTTCTTTCTCCAAAATCAATAAAATAAAATAAAATACTGCAAATGATGTTCCCATTAAAAAACATGAGGTAAATTTTTGCTTGTCACAATCATTGTGAAGTGGAACTGGAATATTGTGGGGAGGACCAGGGCCACTAAGAAAAGTTTGGATTCCAGTAGGGGGAAGAAACTGGAGCAGAGAGTCAAAGAGGGTAGATGAGCAAGAAAATATGTGTAGGAATTGTGTTGATATGCAACACACAGGACCCTGTGTGTCTCCTTCCATTACCAGTCAACATCCTGATGACTAGTGCCAGCACACTTTGTCCCATTCATCTTGGGCAAAGATACTAGATGGTTTGGGAAGCAAGGGATACTCTGACACAGTAAAACATTTTTGCCCATACTGCACAGCCTCAAAGATCCAGGTGCTCATTTCAGGTATGTGAAAACCCAGTTTATAATTATCTGAGTCTAGGATTTTATTTCTTATTTAATATAGAGTAGTGTTTGTAAAGTTTTAAAATACATAAAACTTTCCAGGAATGTACTTTCTTGTTAATTGAAGGAAGATTATTTATTTTTTGGTTCAGAACTTGACTCAAAGTCATTCATCATTTCAGAAATGTCACACACAACTATCACAGTGATTCTACTCAGGAGCAAACATATGACTTTATGGTGTTTTCTTTTCTTTTTTTAATTTTATTTTTTAAATTATATTTTATTGATTATGCTGTTACAGTTGTCCCAATTGTTTTCCCTTTTCCCCCCTCCACCAAGTACCCCTTTTCCCTCCAGCAGTCCACCACCCTTAGTTCATGTCCATGGGTCATGCCTGTATGTTCTTTGGCTTCTTCCTTTCCCATACTATTCTTAACATTTCCCTGTCTATTTTGTGCCTACCAATTGTGCTTCTTAATCCCTGGACCATTGCCCCTATTCTCCTCCTCCCCCCTCCCAGTTGATAACCTTCCAACTAATTTCAATACCTATGATTCTGTTTCTATTCTGGTTATTTGCTTCATTTGTTTTTGGTTTTGTTTTTAAGATTCTGTTGTTGATAGTTCTGAGTTTGTTGTCATTTTAATGTTTATAATCTTCTTCTTCTCCTTCTTCTTCTTCTTCTTCTGTCCCCTCAACATTTCATATAGTAATGGCTTAGTGATGATGAACTTCTTTAGCTTTACCTTGTCTGGGAAGCACTTTATCTGCCCTTCCATTCTAAATAATAGCTTTGCTGGATAGAGTAATCTTGATTGTGGGTCCTCACTTTTTGTCACTATGAATACTTCTTCCCAATCCCTTCTTGCCTGAAAAGTTTCTTTTGAGAAATCAGCTGGTAGTTTTATAGGACCCCTTTGTGGATAACTTTATTCTTTTCTCTTGCTGCTTTTAAGATTCTCTCTTTATCTTTAACTTTTGGCATTTTAATTATGATGTGTCTTGGTATGGTCCTCTATGGGTCTAGCTCGTTTGAGACTCTCTGTGCTTCCTGGACTTGTATGTTTATGTCCTTTGCCGAATTTGGGAAGTTTTCCTTCATTGTTTTTTCACATAAGTTTTCAATTTCTTGCTCTTCCTCTTCTCCTTCTGGCACTCATGATCGGATGTTGGATCGTTTAAAGTTGAACCACAGGTTCTTAAGCCTCTCCTCATTTTTTTTCAATTCTTATTTCTTCATTCTGTACTGGTTGACTGCTTTTTTCTTCCTTATGTTTCAAATCATTGATTTGAACCCAAGCTTTCTTCCCTTCACCATTGGTTTCATGTGGATTTTCCTTCATTTGACTTAGCTTAGTCTTCATTTCTTCCCTTATGTGTTTGTCATACTTAATATTGTCTGTCAAGTGAGGACCATTATCACCAGTGTTTTGAACTCTGCTTCTGTTGGGGCAGCTATCACCTCACTGCTTAGTTCTCCCACTGGAACCTTGATCTGCTCCCTCTTTTGGGCCATACTTCTCTGTCTCCTCAACTTGACAGGTTCCTGTGTTTGCTTGCCTCTGTGTCTTAGGTAGAGCTGTTGCACCTGTTATGTTGTAAGAGGTGGGGCCTTAGGTATTTGGCAGTGAGGAGTGACCTGTTTCACCACACTGTGGCGCTGTATGTGTGGGAGGGGTCTGAGAGGGAACAATGTAACTTGCTCAGCACTGGCCCCTTTTCCAGGCACCTCTCCCACTTCCCATATGGGACTGGTGCCCCTTTATCTGTTGCCCTGATTGTGGTCCCAGAGTGGGTGGGTTTGCAGACATTCTAGGACTGTAGGGGCCCTCTAAACAAATGGATTCTGCTAAGAGACCAGCATTTTCTTTAGCCACCCCTACTGGTTTTCACAGTCAGAAAGAATGAGGTTTTATTTTCCCTGGCGAGCTGCTTGGCCTGGTCTGGGGCTGGCATTGCTCCCTAGATGTTCCTCCTGACTTTTATAATGTGTGACTGTGCTTTCTGCTGGCTGGCCACAGCCACTGCCTTGCTGCTGCTGCCACCACTGCTGCTGTTGCCACCACTGCCACCACACCACATCCTCTCCACCCCTTCTCTGCCCCTCCTATATGTCTGGATTAGTATTGCTTCTTTATATCTTTGTTTGTTGGGCTTTCATGCAGTTCAATTTTTTGGTAGTTCTGGTTGTTTTTAATTTTCAGGTAGTTGAATTTCTTCTTATTGTTGTGGAGGATGGTGAAGCATGTCTACCTACACCTCCATCTTGGCTGGAAGTCCTGACTTTATCATGTTTTCTAGTGTAGTTGTACCAAGCATATAAGTGGATTGATATATTTAATTTACAATGAATATATATTATTTTCTTATAAGATAGTTCTCATTATGTATCTCCTTTATTAGGTTAGGTTAGTGCCTTAGTTCATTTGGGTGGCAATAACAAAATACCACAGACTGGGTAGCTTATAAGCAACAGAAGTTTCTTTCTCACAGTTCTGGAAGCTGGATGTCCTAGATCAGGTCTGGTGAAGGCCCCTTTGGTGAAAGAGAACCTAGGTTCTTTGGAGCCTCTTTTATAAGACACTAATCCCTTTCATGAGGGTTCCTCCCTCATTACTTAAGCACCTTCCAAAGGCCTTACCTACTAATGTTTGGGGTTGAGGATTTCAACATATGACTTCAGGGGTTCCAAATATTCATTTGAGTTAGTGATTTGTGTTTTTTTAGGTATGAGCTAGTAAATTATATTATGTGTGAACTTCATTTGGGAGTAGCAAAAGAGATGTTATATAACATTTACTATAATGAGAGACACATATGGTACTTTATGTGTTAATTTCCTGCTGCTGCTGTAACAAGTACCACAAACTTAGTGGCTTAAAATAACACAAATTTATTACCTTACAGTTTGGTCCCTTCCTCCATCTTCAAGGTCAGCAATATAGCATCTCAAACGTCTCTGCCTCTGACCCTCTTGCTTTTATTGCTACATCTCCTTCCCTGATTCCAAAATCCCTGCGTTCATTTTATACCAGTTCCTTTTATTCCAGAACCACTTAGATAATTCAAGATAGCCTTCCTCTCTCAGGATTTGTAATTTAACCAAAAAGTCCCTTTTGCCATGTAATGTAACATATTCACAGATATGGGGATTTGGACCTACACATCTTTGGGGGCCATTATTTTGTCTACCACACTTTAATAATGTAATACTTGTTTTGATAAGGTTGAGACTCATAACTAAAGCACTGGGCTTGGCACTTCCTTTATTTCTGTTTTATTTATTTTTTACTTTTTAATTGAATTTATTGGGGTAACATTGGTTAATATCTTAGTGTTCTTAGGGCGGTTGAGTATGTCCTTGACCTTGGCTTTGGCTGAGCCTGTTCTGGAGTACAGTGTCCAGAGAACAACTGAATCCTACCAGGCTGAGGGAAGGCTCTGGTTCTTGCAGGGCCCTGAGTTGCCAGCAGATGTGGGTATAGGCATTCATTTAAAGGTAACCTGAATTGAAGAACTCCTTTTTGACCTTTGTTTGTTTCTTGGAAGCATTGATTGTTTACTTTTGGGGGCACCCAAGTTTAAATGTCTAAAGTTGTTTTACTCTTCTAGATACATCAGAAGTCATTGAAATATTCTCTGGCTCCAGGGGCTATGTGTTATGACCTATAAATCAGGATATATCATCTGTCAAAGAATTTTTGATCTGCTTCCAAGAGTCAAAGAAGTTTCAGAAGATGCAATTTGGTTGAAGACACACTAGCATTTTTAGTACATTTTGATAGTTTTGGGAAGATAATGTGACAGATAAAATAAAATATCATTTAGTGAGTTTTTACAGAGTACTTAGTCCTATGCTATGTCCATTATTTTCATTTAACACTCATGACAATCCATAGAGATAGAAATTATTATCCTTGTTTTCAGGTTCTATCTCAAAGTTACAGTAGTAGGTTCAGAATTCAAATGCAGATCTGACTCAGAAGCTAGTGCTTGAGAATTACCACACTCACAGAGATCCAGATAGGACACAGTGTTTCCAGAAATAGATGTATCTCAGGAACTAAAAATATTACATAGAAGATAAGCTATAGCTTTAGATCTGCAAGTGTCTTTCTTTTCAACCTGAGTGGGAGTTGGTATTCAGCTCACTGCAAATTTTAGAATTGTTTCTCCAGTGTCTTCACTGCTGGGTAAGAAGCAAAGAGCACATTGCTATTTTCCTGGCAGTAAACACATGTTAAAGGAGATTTGATAGAAAGATAGAAATAAGGGTTTTTATTTTCAAGACTTGCCTCCTCTCATACAGCCTGCACCCAGCACACCTGCATTATCAAGGAATTCCCAGACTCCTATACCCTGCTAGAGGTACTGTGGGAACCCCAAATAATACTGGAGAAGAGGGGTGCCCCTGGAAGCCTAAACAGTACTGTTAGGTGTATGCCAGAGGGGCAGTTCAGTGTCTGCCATCCACCTTCAGCTTTCTGAAAACAGTCCACCATGCGGGAGAGAACAGGAGGGTAAGGGGTCACCTCACTTGAGAAAGTGTAAGCCTGACCAATGAAGGGTCCCAGAGCAGCAGGCATCACCTCTTGTCCTGGACCATTTCAGCTGTCTGCTTTGGATTGACAGAGGCAACTGGATGCTAAAAATATCTTACTGAACAAGTGCTCCCTATCCAACTAAAGCTGAAAATGACTGCCATCCAAGACTGAGCTTTTTCTTACAAAGGAACTATTTAAGTTTTCATACTCAATCCCAGAGCCACACATGGCCATGGTCATTCTCTGCTCTGGCAGCTTTGTTGGCTGATAAACAAGACCCTTCCCACATCACTGTCCTCATGCCTGCCCAATCCCTGCCTCCAGAAAAAGTGGCAGAGGGGGAGGTGAGGGCTCAGTGACCAGAGGGGGTAGGGAAGAGGAAGTGGTTTGTCCATTTATAGGCTTGCTCTTTGGGATGCTGAAGGTGCTAAAATAGCAGTAACCACAGAAGACTTGGCTCAGCGCTGAATATCTGCTGTGCTGCCTGGAAGACGGAGATGACAATAGGGGAAATGGAGAATGTGGAGGTCTTCACTTCTGATGGCAAAGGCAGGGGTCTGAAGGCCACTAAGGAGTTCTGGGCCGCAGATGTCATCTTTGTCGAGAGAGCTTATTCTGCAGTGGTTTTTGACAGGTATGAAATGTGGGGAGTTGCCTTATTATCAAACTCCAAAATACTTTGTTCTTAAAATTATCAGGAAATGGATAAAATTCATGGGATCATTTTGAAGAAAATAACATTTGCACCGCCTGTTTTCTGACATAACTTTTTCTGCAAAGGCTCATTCATTATCAATGTGATTTGCTCTGGGCCCTAGGAGGGATGTAAAAGTAAACAATGGCTTTGGGAGACTTTCTCACAACACCAGTGAACTTGTTGAGTGGACATGCTGGGTGTGGGGAGGGTGGAGGGAAGGAGTGGAAGAGTGGGTGTGGTGCTGTAGAAAATTCTTTCTTTCTTTTTCTTTTTTTGCTTTTCAATACAGTTGTCCCAGTTACCCCCCACTGATCTTCAGAAGGATCCTAATTGATGAGACTTTTGAAAATGAATTGTAAATACACAAGTAACACTGGAATGTATTTACCTTTGAAAAATTAGAATATCACTAACAAGCTGGAATCCCTTTTTACCTTTTCCACCCTAATTCCAGTTCCCTCTATCTTTCACCAGAGGTAATCCCTGTCATGATTTTAATGTGCTACCTTTTAGAATGTTCTTCTACTATTACATATATGTATCTGCATTTATCAAAATGTACAGTTGTAGTTTGTCTGTTATTTAATTTATTTATTTTTAATCCCCACCGAATAATGTGTTTGTTGATTTTAAGAGAGTGGAGAGAGAGAGAGAGAGAGAGAGAGAGAGAGAGAGAGAGAGAGAGAGAGAGAGAGAGAGAGAAAGAGAAATATCGATGTGAGAGAGAAATATCAACCGGTTGTCTTTTGTATGTGCCCAGACTGGGATCTAACCCACAGCCTAGGTATGTGCCCTGACCAGGGATTGAACTGAAACCTTTTGGTATATGAGATGACACTCCAACCAACTGAGTCACCTGGCCAGGGCTATTATTATTATTATTATTATTATTATTTACAGAAATGGTATCATTCTTCAAATGTCATTCTAAAACTTGCTCTTTTCACTAAACATGTTTTTGATATTCTTATGGGCACTCTAAGTCTATAGATACTTCTTTTAAATTTTCAAAGATCTACGTCTTTTATCCACATTTAGATATATTCACGTTGACTCATATGCTTTCTGGATTGCCAATTTTAACTGCTGTAAAAATTCTACCCTAGAAATCTGTGAAACTTTATCCATTCCCCTATTGAAAGGCATTTGTGTTTTCAATTTCTCATAAAAACTAATCTTTCTATAATTAAAATCCTTGATTGTTTACTTGAACACATTTGATGATTCTCAGGATATACGGCTAGAAGAGGAATCTCTGTGCCACTGGGTGTGCTGTTTTCATGTTTAATAGGCTCCCCAAAGTGGCTCTATTAAATTTACATTGCCATTTCCCCACAACCTGGTCACACTTGACTGCCACACTTTTAAGAGTCTAATGCTCTACTGACTGAGCTAGCCAGGTGACACTTTACACTTTTAAAGTTGTACTAAATTTGCATTAAAAAAAAAACAACCCCAAACTACACTGTGATTAAACGTGACAAAATTATCTGATCCCAAAGTTGGGGTGACCTATCTGACTTTCATGTGGTCTGAATCAAGATGGCCTCTGATAATCTAGGCTTTGTGGTTGGCTCACTGTACTGATCATCCTTAGAACGGGCACTGATTTCAGATATAATGAAGAAATTCTCCTTTCTTCCTGCTTACTGAGATCTTCAAGGAAAAGGCAGTAAACGGGGTGTATGTGTGATTACCATTTGAAGAATATAAGGGGGTTTAGGTGACAGTAATAGCTCTTCAGAGAAAGTTTGTCCTACTTCATTAATGTGTGTGTGTGTGTGTGTGTGTGTGTGTGTGTGTGTGTTGGGGTGGAGGTGAGTGCTTTTTGAAGAGTTAGTTGGATTCAGAATTAAGATATAAAAATCTAGAACCACAAAAACTCTGAACAATGATCTTGGTGCTGCCATTTTGCCTTGTATAGAACACCTTTATTGGTGCCTCCAATTTCCCAAAGGAAAAATGTAGCCAAACAGTTTCCCTTTCAAGAATGTTTGGATTTGAGTGAGTTTTCCTTCCAGTAAAAGTAAAATTTAGGAAGAAAACATATATCTTCACATGAAGATAACTACCCTCAGAATTATTGTCTATTTCCTTTCAGCTTATTTTAAAACAAAGATTTCATTTGCTTATACTACATAGCTGGAACCTTACTTCACAAAATATTATAGTTTTTTTCACATAATAATTTAATTATCTTCTATATTACTATACACACTTCATAAACATGGTATTTAATGGCTGCATACTATCCTACCATTCTTTTACAATAGGACATTTATGTTGTTTACATGTTTTTGTTACTATAAGTAACTTATCATTCATTTGAAGTAATAACTACTAAAACAACCTTAGTGTACATTACAGATAAACTGCTTCATAAAATGTTATTATTATTACAAGAGTTATAAAGATTAGAATGATTGCAGTAAATGATCTTTAAAATGATTTTTAAAAATTTAATGATTTTTAAAGTGATTTGCCCAAATTTATCACTGTAAAGATGAGGATATACTCTTTCTTCAGGTACAAACACAGCCTAGAGAAGAGTCAAAGGATAACTTTGTCCATCCTGTCTTCCCTCTCATTTTAGGCTCCAGGTGAGACTCTGACCCTGTAGATGAGAAACCTGCCTGAGGAGGTAGAACTGAGTTACCCACAAAAGTCATTCTATGAAATTGACATCCCCTAGTCCATGTGTCAACCTAAAAATAAAAGCCCAAAGAGAAAGGCAACAAGCACTTATTTGAAATAATAATAATTCTAAAGAACGTTTTAATTTTCAGTTTGGTAGTCATATCTGCTTTTTTGTCATCTTTGCAAACAATTCTTTGGGATATGTTGCTGCTATAGGCCCAATCCAAATGTTGTTTCACCGTGTGTCCAAAAGTTTGAGGCATGAGGTGTGCAAGGCAGTTTCTTTGGGATGGCAGCTCCAACTCCATTTTAGAGTGGCTGCATTTGTATTATTTTTTACACATGTTATTGCATGCCAGGCTTATTTAGTTCATCTTACGTCAAATGGAATGAGAAGATAAATGGTTTTAGCCTAAAGAGTGCAAGGTCTTCAGCAAAGAGATTAAATCTTTATCTTTTCTTCTTTTTGGTCTTGGAAGAACTCTTCCAGCCTTCTGAAGTAGAACTAACATCTTTCCCAAATTGTAAAATCAATTAGTTGGTTAACACAGTTGAGTCACACACTAAGACCCAGGGGATACAATTTTTCACAATATGGATAAAATTGCATCACCACCATCACCATAATTGTCATTATCTTCAAACAATACCCACAACCAATAAATACATGGCCAAACTGGAATAGATTCACTGACCAGGTGAAGAAATTTGCAGAATGTTTTGCAGTAACATCAAAGAACTGCTCCTAATAGCATTTTACAAATAATCACTCCAATTTGTAAGAAAGAGGGTTCCCAATATTTTTTCAATTGACAAAAGACATCTTAAGCATAAATTACAGAGTCATGTTTCAGGTGAAAGTGGGATGGGAAGGTGGGGCTGTGGAAATGCTAGTCAGAACTCAAGCCATCTGAGAATTAAGTAGACCCTGGATACCCTTACCTTTAGGGGAACCACCTTACAATAAGTCAAATGTACTTTTTGCTTATTACTTCTGAATGGACCTTTATAACTTTGTTTTTTAAATTGTTATTAATTTCCATTTTGTATTTTTTGTTTCTGCCTTAAAAAATTTTTTTGAACCACCAAAAGTATCAGTCCTAAACGTTTTTCCTTGGCTACCTACAAGCTTTTAAAACCTTGACAATGAGCCTCTATCGCCTAAAGACTAGAACAAGACTGCCAGAGCTCTCTGGAGATGGAAAGAGCTATTTCCAAGGTTGTGTATTTCCTCGTGACAACTGCCAGACATGATGTATGCAGAGAGTCAGGCAATAGAGAGGAACTGGGTCATAGGATTCTTAAGATTTCTCCCAGCCTGAGATGCTATAGGTTGCATGATATGCACAAAGGATTCCAGTGCAACAAGAGGAGTGCTAGGCTAAAATATGAATGGAGCTTGTTCTGATTATATTATTTTAGCATTAAATAAAGAAATGGTGCTTGTGAGCTGTTCTAGGAGCCAAAAACACTATTTGGTTATTTTTCTTAACAGTTCCATATGTCTTGAATTTTGAGGATATCTAGCCTATAGGTTCCTAACCTGAGTCCATAGATTCTTAGCTAAAGAAACACCTATAACTGGAAAATCAAAGTTTTATATGGATATGCATACATGTTTTTTATTTTTGTGGAAAAAGTCCATAGCTTTCATCAAATTTATTTTATTTTATTTTATCTTTATCCTCACTTGAGGACATTTTTTCATTGTTTTCAGAGAGAGGAAGGGAGAGAGGAAGAGAGAGAAACATTGATGTGAGAGGGAAACATCGATTGGTTGCCTTCTTGTATGTGCCGGACTGGGGATCAAACCCACAACCTGAGTATATGCTCTGACTGGAATCAAAGCCATGACCATTTGGCCCAGGTAATGATGTTCCAACCAACTGAGTCACACCAGCCAGGGCACTTTCATCACTTTCAACATCACTTTCAACCCAGAAGAAGATTGAGGCCCATTGAATTTATTCAATCTTTTCTTACAGATGGGGAAACTGAGCCTTAGTGAGGTGAAGGGCCTTCCCCAGGTCACATAGGGGTGAGTCATAAGGCAGGACTGAGTCTTCTGGGATCTTGTTCAGGCATCATCTCTCACTACTCATCCCCCACAAGTGGACTCAGAGCTGCCTACTTATTTTTCTTTTTTTCTTGTCAGTCCAATTAATAATACTTAACCTTAATAAAAGAAAAGGTACCTATCCATCAATTTCAGAACAATCAAAATCTGGTTCTGGGGCCTGAGAATGGTTAGATCCAGAAACTTGTAGGTAAAAAAGAGGAATATACATTTAATTACATAGCACAAAATGTGCTTATAATAACAAACCAATGTATTGGTTTCCTGCTGTTGCTTTAAATATTACCACAGATTTTAGTGGCTTAAATAATAAATTTTATTACCTTAGACTTCTGGAGGTCAGAGATCTAAAGTGGGTCCACAAGGCTAAATTTCCTTTACTTTTCTAGCTTCTACAGGCTGTCTGCCATGATATTGTGATTTATATAAATATAGTCATGTGTTGCATGAAGTTGGGGGGATTTGAGGGGATATACTTATGGAACTAAGACCTTAATCTGTGGGAGCTGATGTTATCTCCAGGCAGATAGTGTAAAAACTGAGTTGAACTGTACAATACCCAGCTGGTGTCAGAAAATTGTTTGGGTGGTGTAAGAAACCACTCCCACACACGCTGGAATTGGGTGTAGAATTGGACCTGCATTCTTGGGTTCTGTCTTCCAAATCATCTGACTTCTCCTCCTCTGACCTCCTGACTCCTTCTTATAGAAACCCTTGTAATTACATTAGGCTCATATGAGGATTCCAAAAAACCTCCGCTGCCTTGCGGCATACCTCTTCAGGGGAAAGGCTAAGGGAGTAAACCCCGACAGAAAATCCGGAGCCGGAGTCCCTAAGGCGGTTTGACGTTGTAGTCAACACCGGCAACTCCTGCGGCGCACCTGAAGCCAAGCTGTATTGACTCCGTCTTTCCCTTGGACCCTTCAGCTGCGAAGAGAGGGGGGGTCTGCTGCATGGGCAACAGCAGACCCTCCATATCACCCTGCCCAGGCTCTGTAGCTTCAGCGTCATCGCAAGATGTCGATTCAACATGGGAGGAGACAGATACCGTGTCACTCCTGAGTCGGACTGCACAGCCATTCTCGGCGGTGCAGATAGACTCTTAAGAAGCTACACCATCGTCTCTTGAGACGGACGGCTGCCGACGATATGAGGATTCAAGATTATCTCTCCATCTCAAGGACCTTAATCTTAATCAAATCTTAAAAGTTCCTTTTGCCATATAAGGTGACTTATCAGTTTCCAGGGATTAGGACCCTGACATTTGGGAAGGGCTATTCAGCCTACCACAGCCCATAATATTAATTTCCTGTTAATCCAATTCATCACAAAAGATGTTATGAGAAAAAAAGTAAAGGAGGAGCAAGGACAGTAAATTTTTAAAAGAGTTCTTTAGATAAAAATTAACCAGCTACTGAATGATTCTGTTAAGTATGTAGTTGAAAGTGCCCAAGAGATTGTGCAAATGTGTACATCTGTAGAGAAAAACAAAGATGAGAACATGAAAAAAAGTGGAGTACTTTGAAAAAAAGTACTGTCAGCAGGTGTTTTTTGTTTTTTGCTTTTTTAAAATCAGTTATGAACCTTTTCAGGGCCAGTGAAGACAGCTGGGCCTTTAGCCAATGTAGCTCTATGTGGGCCTGTGGGAACAGCCAAATAAGCCTTGGCATATGCACAAACACTCATGTAATCTTTAATCTTGTAACAGTTGGTGGATGAGTGGTAGGGAAAAATGATGCTGTAAATGGAAATAATTTAATAAAAGATTAGAGAAATTCCTGCACAGTTAGTCCAGACAATGAATAAATAACTGTTAAAGTATTTGGGTTATAGCATTAAATATTTGTACTTAATAATGAGGATAACCACAACAGATTTAGAACTATGCCTTTAATTTGGCACTTGTAACTGTGAAGGTAAGACATGGTGATATGTCACATGACCTATTTGAGCTGTATTGTTGAATTTTACCAAATAATCTTTAAATGCAGAAGTTTGGGACTAATTTTCTTTTAAATGTAGATTAAATCAAATACCAGCTTGTCTCCATAATGTTGTCATCCTCACTCAGTTGTATCTGAAGATGTGTCTTAAGCATGAGAAATGGGATGTGGTTGAAGCTAGAGTGTGGGAAATGCATACAGGTTTGAGTGCATAGTGTGAACCTAGTCATGTGAGTTGTGGCAGAGAATATTTTAAGAACTGCAATTTTAATAAAAGAGATTTTAAAAATTAATAGGCAACTTCTCAAAACTAGAACATATAACACTAAATTTATACAGAACCACAGAAGACCTTGAATAATCAAAGCAATCTTGAGAAAAGAAAAAAACAAAACAAAATTGGAAATACCATGCTTCCTGTTATCAACCTATACTACAAGGCTATAATGATCAAAAAGGAGCCAACAATATAGAATGAAGAAATGATAGTGTCTTCAATAAATGGAAAAACTGGTCAGATACAGGTGAAAAAAATGAAACTAGACCACTTTCTTACACCATATACAAGAATAAACTCAAAATGAATTAAAGACTTAAATGTAAGGCCCAAAACCTTAAAACTGCTAAAAGAAAACACAAGCAATAAACTCTTTGACATTGTTCTTAGTAATTTTTTTTTTTTTTTTGATATTTCTCCTTGGTCAAGGGAAACAAAAGCAAAAAATGAAAAAATGAGACTTTATCAAACTAAAAAGCTTCTGTACAGCAAAAGAAACCATCAACAAAACAAAAAGAGAATCTACTGAATGGAAGAAGATATTCACCAGTGATACATCTGATAAGGGTTAACATTCAAGATATATAAAAAATTTATACAACTTACCCCCCCCCAAAAAAATCCCATAAAAACAAACAAAAAAAACCACCAAACAATTTAATTTAAAAATTGGCAAAGGACTTGAATAGACATACAGATGGCCAATAGATACATGAAAGATGCTCAACATCATTAATCATCAGAGAAATGCAAACTAAAACCACAATGAAAAATTACCTCAAACCTCTCAGAATAGCTATCATCAAAAAATCAACAAACAATGAGTGCTGGCAAGGATGTGGAGGAAAGGGTACCCTCATGTACTGTTGGTGGGATTGTAATTGATGCAGTCACTATGGAAAACAGTATGGGGTTCCTCACAAATTAAAAACAGAACTATCATATGACCCAGAAATTCTAAAGAAATCCAAAGCACTTGTAAAAGACAAACGCACCCCTATGTTTTTGCAGTATTATTTACAACAGTCAAAATATGGAAAAAACCAAGGTGTCCATTGGTAGATAAATGAATAAAGAAGATGTGGTACATACATACAATGGAATATTACTCAAAAATAAAAAAGAATAAATCTTGCTATTTGTGACAATTTGGCTGGACCTAGAGGGCATTATGCTAAGTGAAATAAGTCAGAGAAAGACAAATACCATAATATTTCACTTGTATGTGGAATCTAAAACAAACAAAAAACAAAAAAACACCATCATCAAAATAAATAAACAAAAAAGCAGAAACAAACTCATGGATACAGAGAACATTTTGATGGTTGTGAGATAGTAGGGTGGTTGTGGGCATGGGTGAAAAAGGGTAGGAGATTTAGAAATACAAATTTCCAGTTATAAAAACAGTCATGGGAATGTGAGGTACAGCATGGAGAATATAGTCAATATGTATGCTGTCAGACGGGCACTAGACTTATCAGGGTGATTACTCTGTAAGTTATATAAATGTCTAATCACTATGTTGCACACCTGAACCCATATAATATTGTATATAAATTATAATTGAAAATTAAAAAATGTTTAAAAAGTGGGATAGCAGCAGCAGGGATAGCGGTGGGACTGCAAAAAATGCCAGGGGAGCAGTCCCGGCTGCAGTCGAGACTTGTCAGCTCGCGATTCTAATGCTGGGGAAGGCAGACCCTCATTGCCTCGGACTATGAGGCCCAAAGGGCGTGGAGAGGAGGAAGAGGCTCCTGGTCTCTCAGTGGAGAGTAACGGCAGGAATCCATCTTGGACCCCCGCCCCCACACAAAGCGCCACAGTGTGGTGAAAAAGGTTGCCGGGATGTGACTAGTGCTCAGGGCGCTGCACCCAATAGCGTAGGAGGTGTGAAAGCCCCATCCAAGAAGGAAAGATAAACAAAAACGGTCAGAATGACAGGAATAATGATCGAAATACCAGTCATGAAGCTAAACAAATAGCAAATAAAGGAATTAACCGATGAACAAATAGAAAAACTTTCTGAGACTCAGTTCAGAGCTATAGTCATAAGGCAGCTTACAGAATTAGCAAAAGATATTGAACACAACGGGGAAGGAATGAACACTAGTCCTGCTGAAATGAACAAAAACACATACGAGACAAGTGGCGAGGAAACGAAAATCAGAGATCAAATCAACAAATCGGAATATATGGAAGGAACAGTCAACCAGTGCAAAAAGAGGAAACAAAAAGTAAGGAATATGAGGAGAGGCTCAGAAATCTCTGGGACAGCTATAAGCAAACAAACATTAGAATTATAGGTTTTCCAGAAGGTGAAGAAGAAGAACTAGAAATTGAAAAATTATGTGCAAAAATAATGAAGCAGAACTTTCTTAACTTGCAGAAGGAAATAGACTTACAGGCCCAGGAAGCACAGAGAGTTCCAGGAAAACTGGGCCCAGGGAGGACACTGCAAGACACATTATAATCAAAATGTGAAAAATTAAAGATAAAGAGAGAATCTTAAAAGCAGCAAGAGAGAAGAAAAGAATCATGTACAAAGGGGTCCCAATTAGACTATCAGCTGATTTCTCAAAGTAGACCCTGCAGGCAAGAAGGGACTGGCAAGAAATATTCAAAGTAATAAAAATCAAAAATCTATAGCCATGAATACTCTATCCAGTGAAACTGTCATTCAGAATAGAAGGGCAGAGAAAGTGCTTCCAGGACAAAGTAAAACTGAAGGAGTTTGTTAGATCCAAACCACTGTTATATGAGATGTTAAAGGGACTGGTTTAGAAGAAGGAGGATCAAAACTATGAACATTTAAATGAAAACTGCATCACAACAACCAACAACAGAAGCTAGGGAATCGAAACAAAGGCAAACTAAGTAGACAATGAGAGTGGAAAAAGAATTATAGGTATGGGGAACATATTGAGGGGAGGTCAGCAGGGAGGGGGAAGGGGGAAAGGGAGGGAGATGGTACAGGAATTAAGAAGCATAGTAGGAGGGAGTGGAGTAGACAGGAAGATGCTGAGAAGAACTATATGCACAACCAATGGACATGGACTAAAAGGTGGGAACAACTGGAGGGAGGGTGTCACTGGGTGGAGGGGAGCAGAGGGAAAAGAAATTGGGACAACTTTAACAGCATAATCAATAAAACATATTAAAAAAACCATTCTTTTATAATTTAAAAAAGTACAAATTGGTTGTTACAAAATAGTCATGGGAATGTAAAGTACAACATAGGGAGTACAGTCAATAATTTTTTAATAATTATGTATGGTATTAGGTAGGAACTGGTTTTATCAGGGGGATCGATCACCTTATAAATTATATAAATGTCTAACAATTATGTTGTGCACCTGAAACTATAATATTGATGGTCAACTCTAATTGAAACATAATTTTAAAAAATTTTTAAAGAAAGAAACCATTTGCCAACTTTTGTTCCTTGATATACTTTTTACTGGGTCCATAGTGTTTAAGTGGCTAACTAAATAAATGGCAATTCCTATACTGATTTAAGGGAGCAGTACCACCAAACTTCTTATGGTAAAATATAATAATAGTGCAAACAAGAAGCCAGGAATGCCCTTCAAGGGTTTATATGAGCCATTTAAAAATAATATTAGGTAGATGCCATGGGGAAAAGAAACCAACTCTGGTCGTATTTCTCCTCTCTGCAAAAACTTTCAATGGCTCCATTTACCTACAGAATAAGGATGTACTTCTGAGAGTTGCATTCCAGGTTCCCCATTGTCTAGTCATCTTTCCAACATTATTTTCCAATATGGTACATCTTGTGATCTCATCAAATAGCCACTCTTGTCTCCTGTACATGTCTGCTCTCCCCAATATGGAAGCCTTTGACTAATTCCAGTAGCTCTCAATGGAAAAACTTGACATTCTCTGAGCACAAACTCTCCCAGCTTCAGAGGAGCAGAACATTGTCTCTTTCCCTCCTGGGCGACTGCCTTCCCAGATTCCTCACCTCCTCCACTTCAGCGGGAGTCAGATCTTCCTTGCTCCCCACAGCAAGTTATCAGCACTCCTGGATGGCATGCCTCACCTTGCTTACATGTGTTTATGTCCCAGTCCAGCGTGGAGATTGCTCAAAGGCAAGATTTGCATCTTGTTTATCTTTAAGGCCCTCTACCAACTAGCTAGATGCACCACATAATAGATATCCAATACATGCTTGTGAAAGGAGGAGTAGAAGGAACAAGGAAGGAAGGAGAGAAGGGATTTAAAATACTGTAAAGTTCTCTGGGTACTTGAAGTATAGGATGTTCTTTAAGACATGCCTCCTAGCCCCGGCCAAGTGGTTCTGTTGGTTGGAGTATCATCCTATACACCAAAATGTTGCGGATCTGATTCCCATTTAGTGCACATACCTAGGTTGCGGGTTCCATCTCCAGTTAGAGTGCATATGGGAGGCAACAGAGCAATGTTTTCCTCATCAATGTTTCTCTCTCTCTGCCTCTCTCTCCCCCTCCCTCCCTCCCTCCCCCTTTAAAATCAGTAAATATATCCTTGGGTGAGGATTAAAAAATTTTAGGAAAAACATAAAAGATGTGCCTCCTCCCCCTTAAATTTTCAGAGTTCTCCTGGTTGGCTGAGAGCTTTTAAGCAGCCCAGAAAGCCAGAACTGTCGATCCAGTTCTCTCTGGCTGGAGGTGTTGTCCAACCTGCAGTCACCTTCTCTTTGTGTTTATCTGTCCAGTAATTGGTTATTTCCATACAAGGAGCTGAGCAGCAGCTACCCTTCCATCCCTCTTGATTCTGACAGATGACATAATTCAGTGCCTGCAGAGCAAAGAGTGGGGACCCCCTGGCTGGGGAAAGGCACACTCATGGTGGCAGGCACACTAGGTGGGCTTGGCTTCCTTTGCCTTCTGTGCTGGGAGCAGTGTCAGAGCTTAGGAAGCCCAATGAGAATAATATCCCTGTGAGGATAATGATCATCACTATGCTGTAGGGTTGTTGTGGAGGTTAACAAAAGAGAATTGATAAAAGCATCTTTGCAAAGTGCTGTGTAGGTGGGACTCTTGTGGGGACTGGAAAAATGAGAGTAGGAGGAGAGAGACTTGCTGCATGCAGATCAGCCAGCTAAACTGTCTAGATGAAGCACTCTTTCTTCTGGAATCCAAAAAGTGGTTTTAGGACTTCATGTCTTTTGGATTTTCTTTCTCACATGGGAAGTAAAGAAAGGGATGTATTTCTGTTGAAGAAGCACCCTTTTTCCCCTATCGGGATTCTCTTCTAGCCTAGAGGTAGGTCTTCCTCTCTGATGGCTGCCTGAGAACTAGTGGCAGCTGGAGGAGAGCAGAAGCTCAGTAACCATGTGGACCAGGCTGACGTCTACTGAGCACTCATCCTGTGCGAGGCTCTGAGCTATTTTACTTATTATTTCATTTAACCCTCAAAATCACTTCAAGGATTTTTTCCTCCCATTACTTTTAGAGAGAGAAAGGGAGAGAGTGTTTAGAAAGAGAAAAAGGGAGAGAGGGAGCAAAACATTGATGTGAGTGAAGAACATCAATTGGTTGTCTTTTGTACATACCCTGACCAGGGACAAAACCCACAACCCAGGCATGTGCCTGATCATGAATCAAGCCTGTGACCCTTCCATTTGTGGGACAATGCACAACCAACTGAGCTAGGGCAAGAGTGGTAGAATTTTAAAACTCTTTGTAGTTTTGTTCTTTCTTTAATTTTAAAAATAGTAAGTGTTTCATTAAAAAGTAATAACCATTATTAAGATCTAGGTGTTGCTATTCCCATTTTCAGATAAGGAAACCAAGGCTCAGAGAGGTTAGGGTACTTGCTTGAGGTCACACAGCCAGTAGATACTAGAATCAGGAATTGAACCCAGCTCTGATTGATACCAGGTCTGACTTTCCATAATACCCATCCTGCCACCAATGGAAGGGGATGGAGATCAGAAGGACACACTTTTTTTGAAGCTTCTCGTTCCTGCCTACCTGACACTTCCCAGCATACCCCACCAGAAGGAGTATGATTTAGGTTTTCCCTCATCTCTATATTCTTGCTACTCAAAGATGTAGCTAGCATCAGCATCACCTGGAGCTTGTTAGAAATGCAGAATCTCAGGCTCTCCTCCGGACCTACTGAATTAGAAGTTGGTTGTTAACAAGACCTCTGGGGGTAAGATGCCCACTGAAGTTTGAGAAGCCCTGCTCTGCATCAGACCATCCCTCTTCCTTCTCAGTTAAGCCTTAAAAGCAGGTGAGGTAATGGAGAAAAAGGTCAGACTCATTCTAAGGGGATCTAAATTAGGGGATTACTCACAACACTTGCTGGGTTTCACCAACATCTAAAACTTGACTCTAGGCGCTAGAAAAATTGTGGAATGGAATCTAAGACAGGTGTGTGAGTCTGTGGAAAATAGTTTGGTAGTTAACTCCTGGAACTCACTGTGAGTTTACCATGAGAAAAAGAATCATTCCAAATTGATCACATTTTCCTTTTTTGAAAAGTAATTAAATTTTACTATAGCAAAGTGATTGTAAAGAATCTCATGAGCTAATATAAAGGTGAGTTATTATTGAACTGACTCAACACCTGGTAAGTAGTTATATACATGATTGTAAACTGAAGCTACAGACTGCGCATCTACCAAGCCTGCGTACTCAGCACTCTCCTCTATGGCAGCGAGACGTGGACCACCTACGCAAGGCACGAAAGGAAACTCAACAGCTTCCACATGAGGTGCCTGCGACGCGTCCTGCATGTCGCCTGGCAGGATAAGGTCCCCAACACCGAGGTGCTGAAGCGAGCCAATATGAGCAGTTTGCATGCAGTTCTTAGCGAGAGACGCCTCAGGTGGCTCGGCCATGTCAAAAGAATGGATGCAGGCCGTATCCCCAAAGACCTCCTCTACGGCGAGCTAGCAGAAGGCAAGAGGATGACAGGGCGCCCCAAACTGCGGTTCAAAGACATCTGCAAAAAGGACATGACACAATGCTCCATCAATCTCAACACATGGGAAGTTCAAGCAGACGACCGCCTAGCCTGGAGGCTCGCGGTCAGGCAAGGTACGTCACGTGCAGAGGCTGCGCGCAACGAGGAGGCGGTCCAGAAAAGATCGAGGCGGAAGCAGCGTCAACAGCAGCAACAACAGCCATCTGCCTTCACCTGTAACAAGTGCGGCAGGGATTGTCACTCCCGAGTCGGACTGCACAGCCATTCTCGGCGGTGCAGATAGACTCTCAAGAAGCTACGCCATCGTCTCTCGAGACGGATGGCTGCCGACGACGACGACATGATTGTAAAGGTCTATCACCAAGTTTGGGGTGATGTTTAGATTGCATCACTTCAGGGCTTGTCTCCAGCCTCAAAAGTGTTATTAGTGACTTTGAAGACATGAGTAGCATTCCATTGGAATTTCTTATGGACTTAATTGTAATTTATGGCAGAGAGATTACAGTAGTCCCTCTTTATATCGCAGTTCACTTATTGTGGCCTCACTGTATCGCGGGAATTTTAAAAATATATTTAATTATTTATTGCGGATTTTTCACTATATCGCGGGATTTTGCGGTGCTGTATATGCATGTTGTTAAATTTACGTGGGTTTAAGAGTGTAGAATAAATGTAAGGTTCCTATTTTGCGGGGGGGGGTGTCTATAATGTAATACCCACAATAAATGAGGGAATACTGTATTATAATCAGGCCTTGTTAGAAGTAGTTTAAGTCAGTCATGGGAGCCCAGAGGCAAGTGCCAGGGCAGGTGTATTCTCCCCCTTTGTGCCAGGCTAGGAAAATTTGTCCTGATGACACAGGCAATGTCAACCAAAGAGAGGGCAGCGCCAGAGTCCCACCCTCAGTGCAGGCAATAAGGGGGCATTGTCTGCACAGAATTTAAAAACAATAATAGGCATGCTCTCCCAGGAGCATGCCTGCACTTCCCCCTTCCCCCTCTCTTTCCCCCACAGGCATGTACCTTCTAAACTCTGAGGGACCCCACAAGACTTGCAACCAGGGGAGCAATGGGCAGCAGCAGCTTGCCCTGGGCTGACCCCCTGATCCTGTTCCCATGGTCTCTTTTTCTCTGACTCTCCAGTGAGCTGACAGGAGCCTCACCTTGGCTCATTTCTTTCCGATAATGTTTCTAGGAAGCTAAAGCAGCCCTTCCTAGGCTCTCTGCTATTGCTTCTTCCATCCTAACCAAGCTCTTCCTTGTTTCACTGTGCCCCACTTTGATAAATGTACTCTCAAAATCACCCCAGCTTGTGTTGTGAAATCTTTCCTGCATGAAGTCAAGAACCCACACACTTACAGGCCAGCCTGAGGCAGACCTGCTCCAGGCTGGTAACAAACTTAACACACACACACAACTGGTAAAAGTCAATCTTTTTTTTTTTTTTTTAATCACCTTCCACCAGCAGTTCTAAACAATGTCAGGGGTAAAATACTCTTTCTTGAAAAAAAAACTATATTGGTCTTAGTTCTAAATTATTGCTGTTGAATAAACTTCAAATTAGCACATTTAAAAATTACTTATTCTTGAATAAACATTGTATTCTGTCTGGAAGTTGATTCGGAGGACTCTCAGTTGGATAGCCAGCCTCTAATACAGGCACGCTCGGCTGCAGGTGTTTGCTATGAGGTAAGTTTTTAAGGTTCAGAGTTGTTCGAGCTTACATTGACCACAGAAGGGCTCCAATTCCTGAGACAATATATCTCCCTGCAGCTTAAGTAGGTTAGAAATAAGCAGTGATTATAAAACATTAAGAAGCAGAAATTCTGTTATTCCAGGTGACCATTTGGAGTTTTTATTAACATTTAAAATTTAAAACAGTGCAATAGTGTGAGAACTATGAAGTGTAATGTATGTTTACACATCGACTATATATGTGAAGATGAATATATGTATATGAATAAAAATATAAAAATATTATACTATAATATTCTAAATATATCATGATGAGTGTAAATCATCACAGCAGTCCCAGAGTGCGATTGCTCTCTGATAGGCACCCCTGTAGCAGATAAGAATGGAGTTCCAAGTGACAAGTTGTAAGTGACAGCCAGCATGACTGTGCATGCTTCTAACTCCCCCTCTCCATCCCATTTCCTGGGTGTTCTTCCTTTCTTTCCTGCCTTTGTTTGTGTTCCTGACCTGGGTGCTGATACCCTAGAGGTAGGCATCTGCTCCTCCTTTCCTGTCCCAGCCTGAGACATGCTCTCTGCTTTGCAGATGACTCAAGGCTTAGCATAGTGATATAATGATGACAGAATAAAAATTCAAAATGATCTGGACAGTTTGGAATACTACATTAAATGCAATCAGATAGGGATGAGGGTGAAGACCCCATTCTAGGTTAAAAATTCAGTGTCATAAGAGAATATTGGGGGTGATGCATACTTTTATTTGATTGTGGAGAAGGTTTTATGGGTATATGTATATTTGCACATTTTAAATACATGCAGTTTATGTATGTCAATTATATCTCAATAAAGCTGTTTTTAAAACACAATGACACATAGACAGAGGGAAGCTCTGACTTGACTGCAGCACCTTTGAGAAAACTCTGGAGGGTCTAGTGACTATATTTGTAATTTGACCTTAAATAAATGTGAATGTTTTGCTCAAGAAGCTAAGGAAATCACAATGTCCACAACCAGGAAGTGTGAACAGCACCACACCTGGATACTATACTGTTCTGGACACCATTATTTATTTATTTATTTATTTATTTATTCTAATGTAGAGTCACTATTTATTTATTCAATTTTTAGAGAGAAGGGAAGGGAAGGAGAACGAGAGGGAGAGAAACATCAATGCGTGGTTGCCTCTCACACACCCCCAACTGGGGACCTGTCCTGCAACCCAGGCCTGTACCCTGACTGGGCATCGAACTGGCGACCCTTTGGTTCACAGGCCCAGCACTCAATCCACTGAGCCACAGCAGCCAGGGCTGGACACCGTAATTTAAAGTGTTGTGACCCAGGGTTTCACCTTTCAGTGGCCAGGAGATAAGACTTGGAGCTCCCTTGGGATCCAAATTACCTGGGTTCTTCAGCACCTCAGTCCCTGCTAACAAACTTCACATTCCTTCCAGAGATGTAATCCTGACTTGAGACAGATGTGAGAAATTCATAGCTCCCCTCCTCCAGGGGTTTGGAGTTTCCGTTAAATGGTCAGGATCCCATGTATTCTAATCTCAACCTTCTCAAGCAGGGTACCCCTGTGTGGCATAGTTAAGATGGGCTGTGGATTCTATGCAACTCACTAAGTATGCCAGTGTAACTCTACTCTCCCTCTCGTTAGGAAAGCTCAAGGATTGCAAGGTAGTGAGGAAGACATTATCATGGAAATAACCTTCAATCTGACCTAATTTATAAATAAATACTAATCTTTCATGCCCTTGAGTACTTTATGATCATTAACCAATTACTAGCAATGCACCTCACAGAAAATGGGGACACGGTGGTGTGTTGAGTTGACCATCCAGAGGCTGAAACCTGTCTGGATTCCAGGAAGCCCAGAATATAGCTTAGAGTAGTAGCCCATGCAGTGCCCTTAGCCTGGCTCTGTTCCTCTCTCTTCATCTCTTTTTCTTTTTTTTTTTTTTTTTAAAGATTTTATTCATTTACTTTTAGAGAGAGGAGAAGGGAGGGAGAAAGAAAGGGAGAGAAACACCAATGTGTGGTTGCCTCTCGCATGCCCCCAACTGGGGACCAGGCTGGGTATTGAATCAATTACCTTTTGATTCACAGGCCAGCACCCAATCCACTGAGCCACACCAGCAAGGGCTCTTCATTTCTTGATGCTATGTTGGAAACACTGGGCCTAGTCTTTGGGCTGGTCCTTGAGCCTGATCCTTAGCATAGGCTGCTGGATCTGGTTTGATTGCACTGTTATGCTCGCTCCCCTTTGGCTACAGAAATGTGGTGTAGGCACATCAGAGAACACTATAACAGTGTGAAATTTTCAGAAACTTGTATAAGCTGTTGGAGGAGTTGGTAGTATTTAATTTAGAGAAAGGAAAAGAAGGGGAAGCATGGCAGTGGTCTCCAAATTCTTGAAGGGCTGACATGACCCAGCTTGTTCCATTAGACAAGGATCCAGAGGGCCAAATTACATTATAGGAGTGTTTTTCTGGTGTATGGGATGACGCTCCAACCAACTTAGCCACCTGGCCATGGCTAACCTTGTAATTCTTAATGTTGCAAAACACAGAACTATGACACGTCATAATGTGTAGACATCATTTTGTGTAAAATATTTTGTGTTTCATGTTGCATCATATTGTGGATAGTTATGATTTTTTATTCTTTGGGAAAAGGGACAGTAGATTTCAACAATGATAAGGATGCCTTACACAGAATGCCCCTCCCATGCTATGGTGCCAATAACTTGTGATTTCGGCAAGACCAGGAGGAATTTCCACTCACTCCCTTGGCCTAGAAGACTTCCTGGGGTTCCTCAAGTGTCTTCAATGTGTTCCAGGAACACCTTGCACTTCCCCTATTATAGTGCTCCTTGTGCTGCACAGTGATTGCAAGTTCCACTCTTCTTTTGGCAACTTCTGATAATCCCAGTGACTATAGGTCATAAGCCTACACTTGCCAAATTAAATTGAAAGGCTTGTATGCAGAACTCAATAGTATTCCCATCTGGTTCACTTTAAAATATCTGCTAAACAAATGGTTATAGCTAAAAAAATAGCTTTGGAAGCCCAAGCCTCTCATTTTGAAAAGTAAGAGTTTGATGCTTAGAAAGACAAGGATTGACTACTGAGCCAGCACCCAATCTCCAGTCTTTCAAAGGCCAATGTAGTCCCTTTCCATGGTGAACCCCCACCCCAACTCAATCACATTTCTTTCTCTATTTCCAGCCTCATTAACTTTGTGTGCCACACCTGCTTCAAGAGGCAGGAGAAGCTCCATCACTGTGGGCAGTGCAAGTTTGCCCATTACTGTGACCGCACCTGCCAGAAGGATGCTTGGCTGAACCACAAAAACGAGTGTTTGGCCATCAAGAGATATGGGAAGGTACCCAATGAAAACATCAGGTCAGAGCTGGGCCCTGGGGTACTGTTTGGGATCCCCAAGTGTCAGATGGGGGGTAGGGGGCATGGCATTGACAGCATTTCCAGGCCTAAGGAAGCCGGGTTAAGTGCAAATCAGGACAGAACCTCAAAGAGACTGAATATGGTCACTTCTATGAACTCCCTTTAGGTCTGGGACACCATCTAAGAGGGAGAACTGGTTAACAGTTCCAAACTGTAGACACTGGCTGGAGCAGGCCATAGACTCATTCTATATGGCTCCCTAATATTTAACTTTTAAAATTGATCTACCAATGTTCAAAAATTAGAGAAGTTCACATTAAAAAAAAATTAGGTTTTCTGGCCTCTCTTGAAAAAAAAGAGCTAGTGCTCAATAGCATCTGCCTCCTTTACCAAATACTGAGCTTTCCAAGTAATCACAGGCCCACTAGTTGTGGTGGTTGTACACACAGCCCTCTGCACCCACTCTACCTGAAAGGCACTTGCATTTGCAACAATTAGTGGCCTCCCCTGGTGGCCATCACCAGAAATCTCAGGGCTAACTAACATCTGGGGAGCCCCAAGTGCTGGAGCTCCACTAGGGCAGGGCCTGATGCTAGGCTGCAGGTAGGTGCTTATGAAGCTTGCAGTGGTGAGCAGAGGAGGTGGGGAAGGTGAAATTGGGATCATTTTCATGGCGTGTGTAGCATATGAAGTTAAAGTACAGACTGGAATTATCATGTGCTGGCCATTTTTAGGAAACTGCAAAATGAAATGTCTCAGTCAGCCTCCCCATCCCCCTTAGTTCCATCTGTTGAAATTACTGTATGTAATTTCACATGCAGTTGTATGTATGTGTGCATGTATGTATTTATTTTTAATTTCAGCTCTATTGTATTATAGTTGACATAAAATTGTAAGATATTTAAAGTGTTCATTGTGGTCATCTGATATACGTGTACATTGTAAAAGGACTCCCCCATCTAGTTAACTAACTCATCTATCACTTCAGGTTTATCTTTTGTGTGTGAGAACATTTACATGCTCTCTTAACAAACTTCAATTTTACAATACAGTGTTAACAATATAGTCATCACGTTTTACAATACATTCTCAGAGCTTATTCATTTCATAACTGAAAGTTTGTACCCTTTCATCAACTCCTCCACATTTTCCCCAACTACCAGTCCCTGGCAAACACACGCTTCTATTCTCTGATTCTATAAGTTCAACTTTTTAAAAAATCTCACACAAAAGTGATACTATACAGTATTTGCCTTTCTCTGTCTGGCTTGTTTCGCTTAGCATGATGCCCTTCAGTTCCAACCGTGCTGTCCCAAATGGCAGGATTTCCTTCTTTTTCATGACTGAGTATATAAAAAGCCACATCTTTTTCCATTCATTTGCTGATGGCACTTAGGCTATTTCTGTGTCTTGGCTATTGTGAATAATGCTGCAGTGAATATGGGGGTGCATGTATCTTTTTGATATCTTAGTCTTTAAGGCCCAAAGCAAATGTTACCTCCTGTGATGAGGCAGTTACTCCCTCTAGCTGCACAGTCCCAGTTGGTAATTTCTTCTGATACTCGGTTGACATCTGTCACCCATTAGTCTCCACTCTCTGAGCTTTGCAACATTCTTCCTAACATTTGGAGGTAGCAGACACCCCAACCCAAGTCTTATTTTCCCTAGTTCTGTCCTGGGCTCCATGTGGGGACATCTTGGTTTTCAGGCACCTGTGGTCCCCAGCAGGGCGCCTCTGTAGAAATAAGCCCGTGACCCAAATGAGAGGAGCTGTTCTTTGTCAAGGGGGTTCATTTTCAGAGGCAGGATCTTCCCCAGGCCACCAGTCCTTCCCTGGTGCCTGGCCCAGCCTGCAGTCAGTGAACGACAGTGATTTGCCAAAGTGTCCCTTGGTTACAGGTTTCATCTTGTGGGTATAGGCTGTTTAATAGTTAACAGGGGGCCCTCTCTGCTCAAGATTAAATGTACCCCTCTGTCTCACACTCAGCCCTGTGCTCTGCTGAGCTCTCAGCTCCAGACAGGCCCAATCCCTCCCTGCTTCCTCCTTATGCCATGCTCAGGGCTGCATCCAGGCCTTTGTTTATACTGTCTACACACCTAGCTGTCTTCTTCACCTTCTGTTTATCTAATCATTGAGAATATAAATAAGTTTATATATGATGTGGACATCCATTACCTCCCTTTGTCTTCCAAACACCTCTGGAGTTTAGCATGGCAGGATTGAGCGTCGGCCTGCGAGCTAAGTGTCGCTGGTTCGATCTTCCAGTCAGGGCACATCAGAGAAGGAAAACTCTGACTCCAAAAAACCTCCGCTGCCTTGCGGCATACCTCTTCAGGGGAAAGGCTAAGGGAGTAAACCCCGACAGAAAATCCGGAGCCGGAGTCCCTAAGGCGGTTTGACGTTGTAGTCAACACCGGCAACTCCTGCGGCGCACCTGAAACCAAGCTGTATTGACTCCGTCTTTCCCTTGGACCCTTCAGCTGCGAAGAGAGGGGGGGTCTGCTGCATGGGCAACAGCAGACCCTCCATATCACCCTGCCCAGGCTCTGTAGCTTCAGCTTCACTGGAGAGGACACTCCAGTGTCATCGCAAGATGTCGATTTAACACGGGAGGAGACAGATACCGTGTCACTCCCGAGTCGGACTGCACAGCCATTCTCGGCGGTGCAGATAGACTCTTAAGAAGCTACACCATCGTCTCTCGAGACGGACGGCTGCCGACGACTGGTGATTAGATAGGTTCAGGGAAGTCAAATAGTAAGAAGTGGAAAGAGACTTGAACTCAGGTCCTTAGACTCCTCCAGCGCTCATCTCAGTTATACTACCAGGAGAGACCCAGGCTGCCATATGTCACAGTGTCCCCAGACCCCTTTTGTGGACTCATAGATCCCATGCAACCTGGCTTCTGTTCACCTCTTCACCTTTATTTGCCTTCCACTCCTCACTCCTTGTGCTCCAGCTTCCTCGGTCTTCTTGTTGTTTCTCTTTCATGTACTCACTGCTTTTTCCGCATTGACACAGAGCTGGCTCCTGTTCATTCCAGTTTCAGCTTGAGTGTGCCTCCCCCATGCTACCTGCCCTATCTGCTTGGGTACTCCTCCACCTCCTGCCACTTTTTATCATGTTACCCTAGTCTGTTTTCTGCATAGCATTTAACCCTAGTTTAAATGATCTTTAATACATTTTTGTCTCCCTCACTATAAGAAAGTTCATGAAAGAAGAAATTCTGTCTAGTTCAAAATTGTATCTTGGGCCTTGCACTGTGGCATGCATTAGGCATTCAGTAAATGTCTGTTGAATGAAGGAATGCAATGGGGTCTCCCTAACCCTGTCCCTCTCTACAGGCTGGCTGCACGCATCATGTGGCGGGTGGAGAGAGAGGGCACTGGGCTCACAGAAGGCTGCCTGGTCTCCGTGGACGACCTGCAGAACCATGTGGCAAGCTTTGGGGAGGAGGAGCAGAAGCAGCTGCGGGTGGACGTGGATACTTTCTTGCAGTACTGGCTGCCCCAGAGCCAGCAGTTCAGCATGCAATACATTTCGCACATCTTTGGCGTGGTATGATTTCTCATAAAGTGGGGTAGAGGGGGGGTGACAGCTGGGATTGTCCAATAAAGAAGTATTCAGATGCTGCCAGGCTCGAGTGGGGAGGAGGGGTCAAGAGCTACAGGGAGACAGAGCCCTAAAATGAACAACTGTCATCCAGTCCTCTGTCTTTCTGGTCTTGCTTACTATGAGGTCATTCCTGCTGTGTTTGAATTTGGCATCCCAACACAAACACTCCATTATCTCTGAATGGTAGATTTGGATGGTATTTTATCTTTTTACTAATCTTCCTGTATTTCCTCCTTTTCACATTGAAAACAAAGATCCCTTTTTGCCTATTAGTCACTTTGGAAAAAAAGATCCTTTCTTTTCCAAGATCTCATGGGCAAGATAATGGGGAGCCTGGAGTGGTGGATGTGGAAGCCAGATACAGGAGAATAAGGGCCTTTCGGAGGGTGCTGTCTTGGAGCAACAAAGCTAGGCCTCTTGTAGTCATGAAGAGTCCAAGAGGTGGGGAGGGGAGTCCTGAGGATCAGCAGGCCTTGGGCTGTGGGGGTAGATGTCTTTCACCTGGCAGGCCCAGCATCTTCTGTGGTGTTGGTGAACTGGCTGAAGGGGTGAGGGGTTATTGTAATAACAACAACAGCATGATCACAACCAACATCTCTCAAGTCCTTACCATGTCCCAGTACTTCTGTAATAGTTTTCCAGAGAAACAGAACTGCCTGTCTATCTATCTTTCTATCTATCTATCATTTATCCTCTATCTCTCTATCACCTATTGAGAGAGAAGGAGATTTATTTTAATTGAAAGTGTGGAGGCTTGTTAAGTTCAAAATCTGCTGATAAACCAGCAGGCAGGACACCCAAAAAAAGAGTTGTGGTTTGAGTTCAAAGGCTGACTGCTGGCAGAATTCCTTCTTGTCCAGGGGAAGTCAGTCTGTGTTCTAATAAGTTTGTGAACTGATTGTGTGAGGTCACCTAAATTGTGCAGGATAATTTTGTTACTCGAAACCTACCAACTTAAATACTAACATATCAAAAAAAATCTTCACAGAAACGTAGAAAAGAATGTTTGAACAAATATGTGGGCACCACAGCCCAGCCAAATTAACACATAAAATTAACCATCACAGCTTCCCGTGTATTACTTGATGCAATCTTTATAATATAAGGTGCAGTTTATGCTTTTAACATTCCTATTTTATAAAGAGAGAGCCTAGGCTCAGCCGTGTTATGTGACTTCCGGAGGCCACATAGTGAGCTGGTGTCCATGGAAGGGCTAGAAGCAGTCTGCCTGGTGCCAGAGTTGCTAATCTCAGTATTTAGGCTCTATAGGCTTGGGGTTAATGAGTGTCATAGATCAGCGGTCCCTAACCTGTTTGGCCCCATGGAAGATAGTAGGGGTTAGGGAGAACAGGATGTATAGTTCAGGCGGTAATGCAGGGAAGCTTCACTTGCTTGCCTGCCACTCACTTCCTGCTGTGTGGCCTGGTTCCTAACAGGCCACGGACAGGTACAGGTCCATGGCCCAGGGGTTATGAACCCCTGTCATAGACCGTTCTGGGTATCCCTAAGGTGGCATGGCTACTATAGCCATAGAATGGCATAATCACCAAAGTGCAGAGCTGAAAGGATCATAGAAATCAACTAGTCCAACCTACAGATGGGAAAACCAGGGGTCAGGGAAAAAATAAATTTGACTAAGGTAACACAGCTTGTTAGTGGTATTGACAGCCTTAACTTCACCTACTTGCTGAATGACCAATGAGACTGAGTGGAAAAAGTGACAGTCCTTCAGTATCTATAACAAAGAACCATGTGCTATACATATGAATATGCATATATAAATGTATATTATATATGTATATGTACATATATAATATATAATACTATATATTATATTTATTAAAATATAATATTTTATTGTATACTATGTATATAGTATACATTTATATTTTATTTATATATAAAGCAGACATTTCTGTGCAGTTGTTAATGTATTTTAGGTTATATTTATTCTTATGCATATTTTATACCCTGATAGTTGATATTTAGAATCTGTTTCTATGAAGAACCACTTATTTTTAAGGGAAAGGAAATAAATGGAGTGCCATATAATAACCAGCTTGATTTGCCTTGGATTCAGAGATAAACGTTGTACTCATCAGAGTTTCAAATTGTGAACTGGGAGTATAAAATACTCAGCAGACACAAATAATAAGAAATATATGTCAATTATATCTTATGAGCAGCTATAAGAGTTGAGGGGGGTAGACAAAGAAGAAAGCAGGGGCGACCAAACACACACGTGCATACCCAGTGAGGCAGAGCAGAGCGTGGAGAAAGAAACCAAGCAGACACTGGGGAAGACTCATGCTACCAAAAACTTTCAAGGTGGTGTTGTATTTTACCAAGCATGGGACTTGCCCGTGGTACTAATCTTGAGGGTCTTTTGGAATCACACAGAGAACAGAAGACTTTTGTGTCCAAACTCTCTAAGCATTTCCAGGAGCAGACCTGTTTTTTATTTTTTATTATTTTTTAAAAACTTTCAATAGCTAGGATGGTGTTCTCTCCCTAGTCTATGTCTGTTAGCTGACTCTTTTATCTTTTCCTCTGGGTAGATTAACTGCAATGGCTTCACACTCAGTGATCAGAGAGGCCTGCAGGCTGTCGGTGTGGGCATCTTCCCCAACCTGGGTCTGGTGAACCATGATTGTTGGCCCAACTGCACTGTCATATTTAACAATGGCAAGTGAGTATGTCTTTCACTGGGGCAGTGTGAGGGGGTGGGGAGGGCTGGTGGTGTTTCTTCCACTTGACTTAAGCCAAAGGTAGACGTTGAACCTGAACTAGCATGGATTTCAAATGGGAAGAAAATAGAAATTTTATTTTAGAATAATTGTGGCTAGGAGAAAGGTAATGAGGGGCATAGCAAATAGTTCCACATGGATAATTTCTGACTCTTTGTGTGTTTCTTGAAGTTACCTAGATATCACAGATAAACCTCTAACTGCTATTTTAAAACTTGATGTCTTGAATTACCTATCTAGAGGTCATTACAAAACATCACCCATGGAGAAAGTACTTGGTAGAAGTTTATATTAGTCAAGGTCCCAGAAGAAATCAGAAGGCACACTCAGAGTTTGCCTAAAGAGAATTTGATAAAAGGACAACTTATAGAAGTGTGGGTGTATTTAAGCAACTAAGAAAGAATGGTGAGGTGTTTAGGGTCTATAAACAGCATGAAATCATTATTACCTCTAGACCTGGAAGCATATGAAGTACTGTTGTAGTGGCTGGTGAGAGCCACAGCCATGGGAGAGGTCCCTTCTCCCCCGTCCCCCAACAGCTTGGCTGTGCCTGTAGAGAAATCAGCCACTACTGGAATCATGGGAGGCAAAGAGGGAGCCAGGAGACTGAACAACCTAACTCTCTCCTCCGATTGTCCAACACCAACCAGAAGTAAGTGGGCAAAGGAAAGTGGGTGGTGAAGTTCTCAGAGGTCAGTTAGCAATCCTCTGACCCCACATCCAAGAAGGCCCAGAGGGGAAGAAGGGTAAAGAATGGAGTTTGAGAGTGGGGCACAAATGGAGAAGAGTCAGCAAACAAGATGAACCCCAGTTGCCCTTGGCTCAGGCTGTGGAGACTTGGGGAAATGAGCCCTGAGCAATATTGCTTTTGGTCTTAGAGACAAGCTCTTATGACAGATGCAAGTGGACTCTGAGCCATCAACATTGAGCAGATTTCCCTGCTCCCCAAACTTCCTGGAAACCGAAGATGACTGTTTCTTGTTCTTAGTCAAGAACCAGGGCTAAGCCTCAATATAGCAGGGGATTTGATTTCCCTTTTCCTTCCTATTTCTGGAGGCAAGAACCCACATGACACCAGGCTTTTAAGCAACTAAGAAAGTCACTCAAGACAGGGAAGTTTCTTTCGGATCCAGATGATAATCTTTTCACAGCATTTGTGTTTCTTTTCCGAAGCCACTTGGGGTCACTGGCCTAAACTTCATGGAATCCTCCCCAGAGGGGCTGTTGTCCAACATGAGCCCGGTTGGCAGAGAGGATCAAATTCAGCCATATTTGGGGCTGGTATTTCTGGATACCCCTTCACTAAGCAATGATGACCCAGGGCTCTTCTTGTCACTACATGTAATAGCCACAGACACCTGGGGCCATTATTTTTTTCAGGCCATCTCCAGGATCTGCTCTGGTTTCTATGCACCCACTGATTTTGATTTTACCTGGGCTTCTTGGTTGTTGTGCAAGAGCAGATGACTTTTTATTCCCTGTCTAGCTGTCTGTCATAGTGGAAAGAACACTGGTCATGATGTTAGGGGCCATTTTAACTGCAACAATTTTTACCTACTACCTATGTGACTTAACCAGTCTCCATGTACAGTCCAAATTCTCTGTGAGGTTGACATCAAAAGAGGCAACACTTATTTTTCTAAGATACTTGTTAGTGAGATAATAATAGCTTTCCATACTTCTTTTTAGCACCCTATTTTAAAATGCGTTATCTCGTGAATCTTATTGCCAGGTTATAGATGAGAACACTGAGGCCTGGGGAATGGAAGTCATTTGTCCATGGCTGCATACTTTTGAACTCAGAACCTCTCATTCCAAATCCAGTGGACTTTCTACTATACCAGGCTACATCTTGTCCAGGAAGCCCAGCTGTAGGGGCTGGACTAAAGATTGTAGTTATGGCTAAAGCTTTGATTGCATAACCTGAAATACTGTGCATCCTTGCTAACTGTGCAGGATAAGTCAATTGTAATGATTTCTATTTGGGTGTCTGTTTTGTCTTTCAGTCATGAGGCAGTGAAATCCATGTTTCACACCCAGATGAGGTTGGTCAGTTCTTGCAAATTTCCCTGCTCCTCTGACCTACCTCCCTCACTTGCCTGGTTTGCTGGGGCCACCCCTTCTCGAGATTCCATGGCTGCTGCCTGCCTGTAATGTCCTTCTGCACCCCAGAGTCTTGTATTCTTTGCGTGCTGTATTCTTAAGCATTTAAATTAATCATTTGTTCTTCACCCACCCACGACCTGATGTGCCTTTTCAGTATTTTGCTTTCTTTCTTCCCCCTCTTTTACTCCTTCTCTTGTTCCTCCAACATCAAAGTGTGACAGTCCTTTTTGGTCCACATCATCTTAGCAAAAATCCACCTTGTCCCTCTAAACCCTGCTTACCATGAAATGAGGACTGCTGATGTTACTGACCTACTAAAGGACTACATGTTTGTTTATAACCCCCAACTCCTCACCAAGACTGGTTCCTGAAAATCACACCCATAACTGTGATATTTTGATAACTATTTATTCACAGTATTCTGTTTACTGCTTCTGGCCAGCTATGAGTTAGTGGTTTGGGTTAGATTTTATTTTTGACTTTTCTGAATCACAACCAAATGGCCCCAGATGGGTCTTTTATCTCAAGCTGGGCTCAAAAATATTGAAATGTTCTTTGTATTTACGACAGAATGCTGCATGAGAGTTTGGGCTTTGGAAGTGCAGGGGAGAGTGGTTCATGCATCTGAGCCCATGGTGGCATGCATTGCACGTGACTCTGAATGATTCACATCATCTTCTGGGCATTTTGTTGCACATCTGTAGAGCAAAGGTGAAAATGAGAGTGTCTCTAGGGACCTTCCCAGTCTCCACAAGAAATACTTAAGTTGATTGCCTACTTGTCACTCAATTGGCTGAACTATACAATTGCAAAACATTAGAGATGGAAGGGGTCTGGGTCCAGAATGGAGTGGTAGTCACTATTCATTCCCTGATCCCCAATTCCAAGTTACATAAATGGGGGATACATATATGCATTTTTTCACATTTAAGTGGCATTAAATTAATTTAGTTTTGAAAACTCTTTAATATTATTGAAATAAATTGAGACACTTGGAGACCGTATACAAACTGGCTTAACCATTATGGGAAGTAAAACTACTGGAAATCCTAACTTATTGGCCATTGAATCACTATTGCATGGAGATATGTTACTATGGTGAACTGCCTCTGTAAAAGGGGCTGGTGGGGTTACATGCTTATTTACCCTACCATGACCAAATGCCAAGGAGCCACACTCAACACTGGCTCAGACAGTGCTCATATAGAACTATTTAGGAGATTAGGAGAGTCCTGAAATCAAAGGCTTTGGTGCATCTCACTTCCCATGTATTGCAGACTCAGGAAGCAGACTGAAAACACTCAGGTGAGGCCAATATGATGTGGTGAGGTGTGAATGTCACTTGAGTTCTAATCTTGACTCTGTTGCCAAAGTGCTATTAGACCTTTGGGGAAGTTACTCCTCCTGTCTGGGCATCAGTACCCTCATCTGTGAAATGAGGAGGTTGATTCCCTGCGGCTAGAACATATTAGGATGTTAAGCAGAGCTGTGGAATCTCTGGGCCCTCCTCCCCCTCTTGCCTTTCTTCACTTCAGTAACAGCTGCTGCCAAAAACTGGGGTGGGGAAGAAAGGAAAGAAAGGACAATAGGTGAATGGGAACTTAGATTTTTCCAGGTGCCATATGAGTTGTTTTTTATATATGTTATCACATTTATTTGGTATATCAGTGGACTTCACTTTGGGAGAAGGCTTTTTAAGCTTACGTGGTCACCTCTAATGCCTGGACATGCATGTCATTGCCATTCAGTAGTAGCTTACTCAATTGTCACTTCAAAGCACATGGAAGGGGATGCCTTAAACTGAGACCTTTCTGTGGTGCTGAAATCTTGTCCTGCCTTTCACACAGTGTCTGGTAGCCTCTCTGAGAGGTAAAAGAAATGACTACGGACCTCCTTGCAGAAGCTCTGCCCGGTCTCTGAATCCTGCTGCTCACAATCTGGGCAATGGTTTTCCACTGGGTAGTGAGCTCTAGAATCCTGGGGAGATATAGGATCACAGCTTAGGGTCCAGCTTGCAGGACTCACCACTTGTTTTCTGCACTTTCTGGCCTTGTACTTGGCTGAGAGGCCCACAGGCTGATCTCTGCTTGTTTGGCTTACATGGATATCAGTTCTGCACTGGGCTTTTGTCTTCAGAACATTCTGCATCTATTACATGGCAAAGTGGGTTGTGCTGTAGGTCATTGGAGGGTCAGGCCTAGGCTGGAAGGGGATTGAAATGCCATCTACTCTTGCTAACCACCTTCGACTAAAAAGCCTTGTCCCTAATAAACACAAAGTGAATGATGCAGCGGACTACAGAACCAGGCTTTGTTTGCTATCAAGGATCTCCTGAATCAGTCTCCTTGTGTAATTTGGGCCTGAACCACTGGTTGAGGTAAAAAGGGGCTTATAGTTAGACATGGATTAGGCCAAGATTGTGGGTAACTGATTGTGTGTGTTTCCGAGGGAGCAGTTCCCAAACTAAGCAGAAATTACTATTGAGTCTTCTCTTGTTTGAGTTTTCACTTTATTACTGTTTCTCCCCTCCTTTGTTAACAATCAGTAGCTAAATGTACAGGGATAATTGTGGGCATGGAAGCTATGTACGGTTTTAAGACCAAGACCAGTTCTCTACTGGGAATCTATTTGAGTAGATTTCAGAGCAATTTATAGAATGGAGCAGATTTGATTGTCGTAATGAGTAGGGCAGAATTATCCAGAAAACTGTCCATTAGGTCACATCTCCTTTTTTGGGGGAAGAAATTCCAGTTTTCTTTCTTTCTTTTTAAAAAAGTGTTTTGTATTAAATTTATTGGCATGACATTGGTTTGCAAAACCATACAGGTTTCAAGTGTAGAACTCAAAAAATGTCACCTGCACACTGCATCCTGTGCTCATCGTCCCAAGCAGTCTTTCCTGCCCCATTCTCCCTACCTTTGCCCACCTCCACCTTTCCTCACTCCCCTTTTCCCTCTGGCTATCACCACACTGTTGTCTGTGTGTTACATACATATGTGTTTTGGTTAATCCCTTCACCTTCTTTTATCCAGAATGGTAATGGGAGTTTTCACAAGTGCTAGTGAAATTATTGTCTTTGAGACTTAACTTCTTGAAACTTGAAGAGCACAAATGCCACTAGGATAGCCCTGGATTTGACTTACCCTTTTCCTTTGCCCTGCTCCAGAATTGAGCTCCGGGCCCTGGGCAAGATCTCGGAAGGAGAAGAGCTGACTGTATCCTATATTGACTTTCTTAATGTCAGCGAAGAACGCAAGAAGCAGCTGAAGAAACAGTACTACTTTGACTGCACGTGTGAGCACTGCCAGAAAGGGCTGAAGGACGACTTCTTCCTGGGGGTGAAAGATGACCCAAAGGTACAAATGGCCCTACTATGGGGGTGTTTGTGGCCACCTACACAGGATCTGGGCACAGGTGGATTCTACAGCTAATTAATTCACCCCTGCTCAGTAGGCCAGCCTGTAACCCCTGGGAAGGCTGTATGGGGTGATGTACAGAGCACTGCAGATAGCTGATCACTAGTGTCCAGGCAGTACCACTTGCTAGGTGTTTGAGTTTGAGGACATTACTTTTCTCATCTGTAAAGTAGGAATGATGGCAACTACTACAGGGGCTGTTATGAGTACTAAACAAAATGATATAAGTAAAGGGTGTGGCACATAGAATAGACAGTAAATTTTAGTCCTCTCCTTGCTCCTTTGCAGTTTAATGATGAGAATTTCACACATTAAGATGGGCAAAGAGATTCATTGATTATCACAAAGGTATTCCTAGTTCCATGGAAATGGGCAAGATGGGATGATGCTTAGATTGGTTAATTTGCTTAAGTACTGAGTAGCTATTGCCTAACTGATGGTGAGACCACTGAGCAGTGGGAAGGCTTACTGAGCTGGGAGAAAGTGAAGCTGCCAGGTGTTGGAGGAGCTCATTAGAGCAATTTGCCCTTAATCACTTCCGGCAGTGTGATAAGCAAGAGGATGACCTGGGGCAGGTGGACTCCCCCTATTTCATTTGCCCCCATAGAAAGGTACACCTGTGGAGGGTCAGGTGGATCAGCACAGATGTGGGGCTTGTCTCACTGTTGAGGGACCCAGAACAAAAGGTTTCAGCAGTTTTATCGACCCTGAGGTGAGGGGTTGGGGGAGAGTCTTGGCGTGGGGGGAGGGCCAGGGGAGGAAAAGTACTGGGTGCTGAGTCAGAGTGGGGAAAAGTGTCTGTCTGAAAGTCTTCTCACCCCCTCCTACATGAGGAGGGCTCTGTAGAAGGGCCTGAAGAAGACCTCAGCCCAGGGCCTCAGGCAAAGAGACCTAGGAAGAAAGGTTCCTGGGCTGGGAATGCAAATATTCTAAGAGCATGAGCAGTCAAGGAGGCATGAGGGCTTGACTGCAACACCCTTCAGAGACTGTGCATCAAGTCTGGTGTGGGTCAGGTTGAGATTAGGGGGATAGATTCCCCCGCCCAAGCCTGCCAGAAGTGTAAAACAATAGAAAACAGAGGCAGAGAGAGGGAGGAGCCAGAGAAAGAGGGGGTGAGGCCACAGAGAAGGAGTCAGAAGAGAAGGTAGAGGGAAAGGGAGATATATTGATTTCCCAACCTTGAAAAAATTGCCGTGTTCCTATTGAGAACCACAGGCTATGGCTTGTGAGAGAGAAATAGAAAAACTTAAGGAGGTTAAGCAAGAGTCCAAAGCTACAACTGGGAGAATGTTACCAATTTTGGTTTTATTGTCTAAATATCTAGTTTTTCTTTTTATCTAGGTTTGCATATGCATAAGAAGTCAGGAACTATTTTGATGTCAATTGAAAGTTTAGGGATGAGTCACAATGACTGGTGTACTGAGGGAGGCTTATCAGGCTGGGGTGAAGAATTTAAGTAAAGAAAGGCAACTATGATGTCACCATAGATAAAACAGCTTGAAGGAACTATTAATAAGTTAGTCCAACTTATCATTTACAGATGAGGAAACTGAGGCCCAAAAGGAAGAGACATGCCTAAGCAATCTATTGATTCAATGCAATTTTTATCAAAATACCAATGGCATATTTCATAGAACTAGAACAAATGATCCTAAAATTTATATGGAACTCCAGAAGACCCCAAACAGCCACAGCAATCTTAAGGGAAAAAAAAGTTGAAGGTACCACACTACCTGATGTCTTTCATGAACTCCAATGGCAAACTGGAATATAAATACAAGGCCATAGTATTCAAAACAGCATGGTGCTGGCATAAAAATAGACATAGAGATCAGTGTTCTCTTCAATAGCCAAGATATGGAAGCAATTCAAGTGCCCATCAATAGACAAGTGGAGAGAAAAGAATTGGTACCTATATATAATAGAATATTACTCAGTCATAAAAAGAATGAAATATTATCATTTGAGTCAGCATAGATGGATCTAGAGCAGTGGTTCTCAACCTTCCTAATGCCGTGACCCTTTAATACAATTCCTCATGTTGTGGTGACCCCCAACCATAAAATTATTTCTTTTGCTACTTTGTAACTGTAATTTTGCCACTGTTATGAATCGTAATGTAAATACCTGATATGCAGGATGTATTTTCATTGTTACAAATTGAACATAATTAAAGCATAGTGATTAATTACAAAAACAATATGTAATTATATATGTGTTGCCCGATGGTCTTAGGTGACCCCTGTGAAAGGGTCGTTCGACCCCCAAAGGGGTTGCAACCCACAGGTTGAGAACCACTGATCTAAAGGGTGTCATACTAAGTGAAATAAGTCAGAAAAAGACAAATACCAGATGCTCTCACTTATATGTGGAATCTGATCAACAAAATAATTTAACAAACAAAATAGAAACAGAAGAATAGATACACAAAACAGACTCACAGTTGTCAGAGGGCAGGGGGTTCAGGGGCTGGGTGAATAGTGGTGAAGGGATTAAGCAAAAAATATATATATATATATATATATATATGACACATAGACACAGACAACAGTATGGTGATAGCCAGAGAAAAAGGGGAATAGGGGAGGTGGAGGTGGACAGAGAAGGGATAAATGGGGAAAGAGACTGGACTTTGGGTGGTGAGTGCATAATGCAGTGTGCAGATGATGTTTTATTGAGTTGTACATTTGAAATATGTATGGTTTTATTAACCAATGTCACCCCAATAAATTCCATAATTAGGAAGCCTTTGTTCTAGTTCTATCTATGACCCTGAATGTAAATTGTTATTGAAAAATAAAATTTAAAAAACCCAGAATATTTGATGCTATTGGCATATACATACACAATATGTGTATACATACAGGACTGCAATTCAGCCAAACACACTGAGAAGGCCATATACGGATACTCACTATGAATGGTTAGCATCTGTTCTGATTTGTCAGTGCCTTTACTATACCAGTTGTTAAGTATTTTAAAATATTATATATTTATATATTTATCATATATATGTGTGTGTGTATATATACATACATATATATATATATATGTGTGTGTGTGTGTGTGTGTGTGTGTGTGTGTGTGTGTGGTAAAATGTTCCTCAAAATGCTGTGTCCATCTTTGGGATTGATTTAGGGGATTTCTACTTTTTTCTCCATACTTTTTTCATATATTTTAATTTACAGTCAGAATAAATGATAAACTTATTTTCATTTTGGAAAAAATGTCATCACATTTGCTTAAGCAAAAAAAAAAAAAAAATCAGAAAAGAACTTTTAATATGGACCAGCACAGCAAATACACTTTTCCTTTGGACTATGGCACATTTTCTTTGAAATTATGGTGCTCTCATGGACTTCTTATATGGTAGCTCCTTGCCTCAAATATCAAAACCACATTTTAAAAACAATATCACTAGATTTCTCAGGCAAGTGCAGTAAGCCTAATGAGTCTAGATTTCACAGACAGCTGACATAATACGCTTTTGGTGAAGATGAGGGAATACACCCTGTATGCTAAGACACTTGGAAGGGTTTGGATACCCATAGCCTCAAGAGCTGTCTTTCATGAACTCCAATAGCAAACTGGAATATAAGTTTTTACTCAGGTCCTTAGCCTCTGTCCTCAGCCCTGTGCTAGCCAGGATTTAAATCAATGACTTGGGCAAAGACAAAAAAGCAAGGGCATACTTGTAGTATCAATGTGTATGGTGGACTTGAAGTACAGAGGGAAAATGGAAAATATTTTGGATGACAGAATGAGAATCTAAAATGCCAGAGAAAATACAAGGACCAATGTCAGATTCTGTACAGGGTCCAAAAGCCCAGGCATGAGTACAGGGTAAGGGTAATTGGTCAGCAGTAAGGTTCTGGGGTTTGGTCCATGGCAACCACAAGATGAGCCAGAAGTGTGATGAGGGAGCTGGAAAAGCTGTAGGAATTTTGCACAGCATTTATAGAAATGAAGCATTCAGAATGAAGAAGGCATTAATTTTGTACCATATTGAACATCAAAGATGGCAACTATGCAGAGATGTAATTCAGTGTCCCTCCCTTTCACAGCCCTCTCAGGATGTGGTAAAGGAAATGATTCAATGCTCCAAGGATACACTAGAAAAAATTGACAAGGCTCGCTCTGAGGGCTTGTACCATGAGGTGAGAATTCATTTTTATGGTGGATAGGGGTGGAGAAGAGGGAAGAAAGTTTCTCCAGTCAGGGAGGGAAATGGGGTGGGGTGAAGATGGAGAGGCTACCAAGCAGGTCATTTTTCTGGAAGATGCCCCTTTGTTGAGAGCAAGACTTCTCTTGCCCTTAAGCTTTAGCACTTCTTAGGGGTGTGTTCTCAGTGACTATTCAACCCACTGAAACTGGGTCTGAGAAGAACACAGGAAGCCTGACAAATGTCCCTGTGGATTTGTGATATCTCAAGTTGGCATCAGAAATGAAGAAATGGAGATGGCAGTGGGTTGCTTATTTTCCTATAATTAAATGCATGTCCTGGCTACAGTTTCCAGTCTCTACTAACTGAGCATTCAACTCCGGCTTTCAGGCACCAGAAGTTCTCAGCTGGCTGTATACTGGAGTTATTGAAAAATCCTGCTGCTCAGCTCCTAACCCAGGACAATTTTACCAGGATCTCTTGGGGGTGGGACCTGGACATCAGAATTTTTAAAGTTGGCAAGTGATTTCAATGTGCATCCAAAGTTGAGACCCACATCCAAGCACCGACCTGTAGACCACTTGCACTGAATTTATCTAGGCAGCTTTTTGGAACTATTGATTCCTGTGTCTCATCCCCTAAGATGTGATTTATCCAATCTGCAACAGAACACGGGGCCCATAAATTCATATTTTTTCCAAGTTCCTTAAACAACTCATGAAAATGAAGTGGGGTCTTCATTTTTATCGTTTACTCACTCATTCTTTGCACATTTTTGAGCTCTTACTGAGATCGACACAAGACATGATCCTTGACTCTCAGGAGTTCTTTCAGGTGGGAGACAGTCACATGAACAAAATGTTATTGGACAATATGGAAAATCTATGTCAGAGGCACGAGATAGGAGCTGGAGTGATTGAGAGGGCTCTACTCATTTCATTCCTCTGGCTTCTCCTCTCCTCTTCACTTCTCCTTTTCTCCATTCAAAATCACCAGGGGCAGATGTAGGGCTGAACATTGCCTCATGGTTTAGGTTTAAGAATTGTCTTTAGGATGGGTTGATTGCCAGCCTATATTTGCCACACCTCCAACCAGTTGCCTCATGGGCCTTTGGTCTTAGAGCAAAATTGGTTTTCACTCATTTAAAATAGAAAGAATTCTGTGGCATTTTCCCCATGACAGTGCCAAGAGAAAAAGAAGAGAACCATGAACAGCTAAAATCTAAGGAGCATCTGACTTAGTAGTGCAACCTAAGCCTGTGTCTACACATGAATCAGACAGAAAAGCCTCACTCCAGGCTAATCAGGGTCAACCCCATGTTATTTCTCACAAGGACCAATGTGGTGTTCTCCTGATGGCTCTGCTAGCTTCCCAGGAGCCTCCCTCTCTGTCAGTCCATCTTGTATACTTCAAGCAGGGCCAGCCTGATTGTCCAACCTCACTGTGCCTAAGTATCCTGGGGCTTATACAAACTATAGAGACCAAGATCCCTTCCCCCAGATGTTGTATTTGGTTTCAATTGATCTGAGGGTAAGACCAAGACACAGGTGTTTTTAGAGAGGTCTCCAGGTGATTCCAGAGCATAGCCAGGGTAGAGAATCATAGGGAAGGCGGTTAAGATAAAGCTTGATTGCTTGGTTTGCTCCATTGTGTACAACCTGTGTGACTTCAGCAAAGCACTTACCCTCTCTGTGCTTCAGTTTCTCATCTGGTAAAATGGGAATATTAGTGGTACGTATCTCATTGCATTATTGTGAGAGTAAAAAATATCTATCTAAAATGATGTAAAGATAGATTTGTATCTTTCATAACTCCCTGCCACCAACTGTTTATATATGAAAACTTCTCATTTTGCCATTCAGTTGTAACTCCAGTTACCCTTTCCATCCCAACATCTTACTCAAGTAACAAACTATTGTTTTTCCACTTCCATCAGCAATTTCCTCAACTTTCAAAGAAGGAGTGTCCAATGTCATTGTGAAGCCCCCATAAGTAAATTAAGCATGTGCTACATATGGTGCATTGGTGATGGATAGGGCCTGTGTCTCTTCTAGGTTGTGAAATTATGCCGGGAGTGCTTGCAGAAGCAGGAGCCAGTGTTTTCTGATACCAATATCTACATGCTGAGGATGCTGAGCATTGTTTCAGAGGTCCTCTCCTACCTTCAGGCATTTGAGGAGGCCTCACACTACGCCAGCAGGATGGTGGATGGCTATATGTAGGTGACGATCCTGGGTCTCACATAGTCTCCTGGAAATGTGTCTAAACCAAGCAGGACACATAGATGGCACATATGTTGCTACCTCTCCCTCCTGTACCCACAGCAGGCACCAGTAATTGGGACTCTATAACGGCGGAGCCTTTTTTTCTTTTTGATAACGGTACTTCTAGTGGTAATGTCCAAATAATCAGAGTTGGTACCTGAGATGAAACCTACTTGTCATCCCTGATCATTCCCAAGTCCTCCAGCTCATCTATCAATATTACCTGATGGTGTCTTCTGCTTTTGATTTCCTTAAGGCTACTTACAGCTTAGAAAGGTTTTTCTCTCTCAAAATCAACACAGAAAATCCTGTGAGCTTTCTTTTATTAAAAAAAAAAAAAAGAGAGAGCGGTGTCAGCCATTCTTATAAATTGTAACATATAATGTCCCTGCCTTCACTCTGCCTATGTTCTCTCTGTCCACATGGGCATGGGAATTTGTATTTCAGGACAAATGAGTGTGTTGGCACAAGAAGGTTCATTTTGGGGGCAGGATGTTTCTCATAAATAAAATGTGGGAAAATTATATAGTATGTTAAAAGGAAGCTTGTTAAGAAGGTGCCAAGGAGGGAAAAATACAATTCTGTCCCAAGATGGGCATTTGAGTCACACTTTTTTTCCTTTGAACTTCCTACTGCTTTCCAGGGTATACCTGAGAGTTCCAGCAGTAAAGTTCAGAGTTTAATCCCAATTCCTTTCCTCCATAAGGATGTGGCTCAGTGGCTCAGGTCAGAGTCTCAGCTCTTATAGCTTTGCTGTGTGGGGTTCTTGGCAATTCACCCACATCTCTGTGCCTCAGTCCCCTCCCAAAGGGCTGCAGATGCTTCATGGCACTGGTGGGAAAGCAGATGGACTTCAATGAGAGTATTTTATATGTTGTCAAATACTTTGCAGATGTAAGAACAGTTGGGATTATGTGTTATGATTATTTCATATGTCCCTATAGGAAGCTATACCACCCCAACAATGCCCAACTGGGCATGGCTGTGATGCGAGCGGGGCTGACCAACTGGCATGCTGGTAACATTGAGGTGGGGCACGGTATGATCTGCAAAGCCTATGCCATTCTCCTGGTGACACACGGACCCACCCACCCAATTACCAAGGACTTAGAGGCAAGTAGTATCTTGGCACTGGGACCCCCTGCCTGCACTAAGCTCTCTGAGGATGACAGCTGAGTCCTGGAATCTGCTTTTGGAAAGTCCCTGGATTGCTGGCTAGATATGAAGGGAACTCAGAAAGGCTTTAGCCCACCCCACGTGTTTTACATATGAGGAAACTGAGGCCCAGAGAAGAGGAGTAATCTGTCCATAGTCATTTAGCTAGTGGATGACAAAGGTAAGACTTGAACACTGAGATGCTCCAAGCCTGGACTGAGAAAACCTGAACAATGGTGTGTGTGTGTGTGTGTGTGTGTGTGTGTGTGTGTTTGTGTGTGCATGTGAGCATGTGTGTGTGCATGTGCAGCCACACACATTAGAAAATGTGCTACACAGAGTAGACTTGGGGCGCACAGATTACTAAGATTGAGTTCAGCTTCACCACTGTCTAGTGATAACTGCAAACATTGTATGGGCCTCAGTCTTCTCATTAGTAAAATGGAGAAAAAGGATAGGGTTGTAACTAGGGTTCAATGAGTTAATGTGTGAACTCTTAGAACTGTGCCTGGCAAATGACATGCTCTCAATTGCTGCTGGTTTCCTTTGTGCTTTGAAGGGCTGGTTTATTTGAGAGTGACAGAGTTCAAAGAGCTGTCCTCAGATAGTGTAGTGTAGGAAAAGGTGACAGACTCTAGTGTCATAAAATGTATGAGAAGACAAACTTTATGTCCAGTGTATTAAGCTTGCCAAAGGCAGAGTTTTTGTAAGTCTTACTGCTATATGCTCAGCCCCTCAGTGATGCCTGGCCCTTGGTAAGTATTTCTTGAATAGAACATATGGGAAAGTAAGGGCTTTTGTGTGTGTGTGTTACATACTGTAATTTTCCTGCCTATTGGAAAGTATGAAGGAATCTTATGAGGAAACCGAGGACTGAAAAGATTCAATCACTTGCATAAGGTCCCACAACCTTAGGTGGAACCCAAATGCAGGAGCCCCACTTGATGGTTCCTGAGAACACACACTCTCCCCTGGGAACAATCCCTCAGCTACTCTCTCAGGGATCTGAGTCCTCACTCTAACAAACTGAGCCTGTGCCAGGACAATAGGCCCCTAGTGGATGGATGTATCCTCTGACAGGGCACAGTGGAATCTTGGTGACTGGTTATCATTGTCTGCCCTTTCCAAAAGGGCTAAAGTAGGTCAGAGACCAACATGTCCTGGGGACTTGTCATCACTGTTCATGGTGTATCTGTGTCCCATAGGCCATGCGGGTGCAGACGGAGATGGAGCTGCGCCTGTTCCACCAGAATGAGTTCATGTACCACAAGATGCGTGAGGCTGCCCTGAATAACCAGCCCATGCAGGTCATGGCTGAGCCCAGCAGTGAGCCAGCACCATCGCTGTTCCATAAGAAGCTATGAGGACCTGCCTGGTGGAGGGGGCCACCATGGCTGGGGAACTGGGGAGACATTTTGGAGGTAGTGGGTTTCTGGGGAGATCCTTGATGGGGATGTCAGAGTAATGCTCAACCTTGTTGCTATGGGGATGCATTGCACTGTGTTCCCCAGTGTCATTTTGGTTCAGTCCAACTCAGTTTAGTTCAATTCAACTAATTCTATAACCCAACTCATCCTACAAATATTTATTGGATAGTGGGCCTGAGAGATAAAGAAGCTCCAAAAGTAGCTGGGGAGGCAAGTGTGAACAAACTCTGAAAGCACTGTGTAATAATGAATGCAGTGGTAAATGATATGGGGGTGTGCTGCAGTAGAGGGCGTGTCTGGTGTGTATGTGTGTAAATGCAGTGTGGCATGTCATGGAGGGGATGACATCTGAGCTGAGGTGGGCAGGTGCTTGGAGTCTCAGGTGACTGCTCATCCATGTGTGCAGGTGTCTCTGGGGCTGCTGGTCTCACCCATGGTCTGGAATGTCCAGGCAGACTAGGATGGGTGATGTCCTGTTTCTTTAAGTACATGTAGAGTTATGAAGAAGTGGCTGTGTTGGGCCATTTAGGTTCTACTCAGAGATCTGAAACCTCTTCAGAATGATGCATATTCAGGAAGAGGTGAGGGCTTTACCCAAATCACTTGAGGCCTCTGTTTTCTGAGTTCCAAGTATTCTGAAACATTATATAAAACACAGAGAAGGAATATATTCTTTCCCCAACCTCACCGACAAGCCTTTTGATTCCTTGCAACGTGGGTGCTACCTGGACAACATCTGAGATTTTTATGGCCATTGGCCTGGCAGGATTGAAGAAGTCTTTTCAGGGTGAAGCTGAAGGAGAAACTTGGAAACACATGTATCTGATGATCACAGGTCCAGCAGAATTGGCCTTTGTGGGTTTTATTTGATTAAATCTTTACCAGCTTAGACTTTATCACTGCCCCTCCCTGCCCCAGTAAATCTCTATGCTTAGTAATGAATACTCTAATTATGGCTTGCCTTGCTTAATTTATTTCGCTCTCCATTTGCTGGGACCCCTGCTCTTCTCACAAGATGAGATAACTAATCTGGACTCTGTGTACCTGTGGTAGGATCTCTTTGGGGGTGTGATAAACTTGCTTTCATTTGTCTGGGAGGCTGCTTCATTTCCACTCAAGAATGAGGGTCTCAGGAATCAATCAAACTAGTTGTCCTGTTATTTTCTGGATCCCAAACCTGTCACCAATGTTTTAGGGGATCCTGGAGCAGAGCCCTCCATTTGGGGCTATCACCAAGTCTCCTCCACCACCTGGGGCCACCTTTGACCCCAGAACTCTAGCTAACAAGTGATTCCTCTAGGTCCAATATTTGTCATCTCTGCCTGAAGTGTTAGTTTCTCCATTCTCATCCTTTCATCTACCCCTGTCCAAATGGCTCTGCAAGTGTGCCGAAGACTTTCTCTAAAAAACTGCAAATGTATCACCTCTTTGCAGAGTACTTGTATTGGCATTTCCTCTTGTTTGAGGATACCCATTCTCTGGAAGCTTTCACCGGAAGTTGACAGTTGTGCCAAGCCCCACACTCCAGGCCCAGAGATGGCACCAGCATTCCCCAGGACAAAACTGGCACAGTCAGATGATCAGACTTCTACTCTCACGTAAAACCCCCTGCCAAGCCTTTCCTCCTTTGTCACTGTTGTCTGTTCATTCTCCACATCATGGTCCCAGTTTTCATATCTTCCTCAAACTTAGTGTCTTCTGTGTCCAATCACAAAGCATTTAACCCTCTTGCTTCGCAGATTTTTAAATTTACTCAATTCCATTTTTTCACTTAATACTCTCTTCTGATCACACCCTGGACACTGTCATCACCCATAATTTCTCCATTTTTAATGACTAACATTCTGGTATCACTTCCTACCTTTTCTCCTCTTCCTGTCTCTTTTCTGCACCCCGGGTCACTCAATGATATCATGTGTTTCACCCTCCTTCTGTCTTCACTTCCTTCCAGATCAGCTATTTCTCTAGCCCTCCTTCCTTTTTGCACATTCTCCCTTCCTACCTGACAGAGTCCCAACACTGGATTAATTCAACTGTATTGTTTTCCATCACCTGCATCTAGAGATGCTGAGCACAGCCAAGAGAAAGAGCATAGCCTTTCTGAGCACAGGTGCCTCTGTGGACTCCTCCCCAACCTCAGCTTTCCTTTAGGTGCAGCCCACAAGTGCTCCATGTGTGGCTCATTGACTCTTTCCCTTTTGTCAAAAAACTATTTCAGGCCTTGATTCCTGCTCTCAAACCCTCTGCTTTCAGCTTCTCACCTTCTGCTTCATGTAGAAAATGGAGGCCAGAACACGGGATTCCCTCAACTTCCTCTCCCTACATTCACACATATCATGTCTGCACCCCCCCTTTCTTCTCCCAGCTGGGGAACAGGAGCCTCTCCCCTTCACCACCTGTGCTCTGGACTCCTTCTTCCTCTATGTCCTCGGGGCCTTGCTTCACCTATTACTCTTTCTCCATCCTGGGTCCTTGACATTTCTCTGTCCCCTGGCTTCTTCAATGCAGTCAATAAACATGCTGGGGATAATCTATGGTCACAATCTTCACAGTTGAGTTTTATTTTAAAGGATTTGTCTCTCCTAGTTATCATCTTCTTTTCTTCACTTTTCATTTCGTCCTGAGACCACTGCAGGCTGGCTTCCTGAATGCCTCTAAAAAAGATTTTACCAAGGTCAGCTCTAGTGGGTACTTTCTAGTCCTTATGTTCTTTGGCATCTCTGCATCAGCTGACACTCCCAGCACTTGATTTCTGTGACACCACTTCCTTGTGCTGATCCTCTGATGTGGTTTCTCAGTCTTCTTCTCTTTCCCTGTTTCTCTGTAGGCCCTGATATGTTGGTATTTCCTGTAGTTGGTTTTGTTTATTCTGGTCACTCTTAGTTTATTTTCATTTCAGTCTACATACACTCTCTGCATGAGCTCTGTAGGCCCTTGGTTTGTTCACCACCTTGAGTCTGATATTCTTAAATCCATATTTCCCAACCTTGTCCTTGAGCTCCAGCCCCCTACACTCCCTTGAACATTTTGCAGACACATCCAACTCAACACATCCAAAATAAAACTTTTTCTTTCCCTTCTCCTTTCCCCAGTTGTCCCTTCTCAGCACACCACTTGAGAACACGTGACTTCTCCTGCTTTGGCTACATCCTAGACTCCAGTCAAACTTACTCACTCACAGGTCGCTGAGTGACCCATGTTCTCAGTGCCTCTCTTTGAGTTTTCTATTTAAAACACCTAAAACCTGACAACTTTTATTCACCTTTCATCATTCAGTTTGGAAATCACCTCATCTGTGAAGCCTTCCCTGAATGCCTTTGATTCAGCTGGCTGCCTGTTTGAGTCTCCCGTATTACCCTTGAATCCCCATCATAATTCCCTCCTCATGGCATTATAATTGGCTTTTTACTTGTCTGTTGCCTCTGTCAGATTGTGAGCTCCTGGAGGACAGGAGCTGTGTCCCTTTATTCATCTTTCTATCCCCAGAACCTAGCACAGATCCTGAAACATAGTAGGTGCTCAGTGAATGCGTGTTGAATGAATGAATGAATAAATAACTGAATAAATTTGCTTATCTCAGAGCAGAGAAGACATGAACTTTGGATTTTGAGTTTTTATGTTACAGCCCTCAATAAAGGCCATTAAATCCACTGTTTCCAAGTGAATGTGTGGCTTCTTCCTTTCTGACAATCTATTCAGAGAAACATTGTTAGAACTTTCTGTTGTCCAATACAGTAGCTACTAGCAGTACATGACTAATGAGCAGCTGAAAAGTGTCTGGTATGAGTGAGGAAGTATATTTTTAATTTTATTTATTTTTAATTAAAATAGCCAATGTGGCCAGTGGCTTCTGTATTAGACAGTGCAGTTTTAGAGAAGACTTTATTGTAGTTTTTAAGATTATGGGCACTGAGACAAATTGAGTTTATATCACAAGCTATTAGCTTGGACTGGTTATTTCACCCATACCTCAGTTTCCTCATTTCTACAGACCACAGAGAGTTGCTATGAGAATTAAATGTTTTAGTGTAATGCCCTTAAAACAGTGGCTTGTCCATTTTGAATGCTCCATGAGCATTCCAACAATGCTACTGTTGGGGTGTCCCTTCTCCTAATCAGAAAGTGAAGGTAAAGAGTAGAGGTAAGCAGTAATATGCTGGAACCAGCTCTTTCCAGCTTGTGAGAGCTGACCATGGACATCTCTTTCCAACTCTGTGTTCATCAACATCACATTGATACCTTGACATTGGCCATAGTGGGTATATTTACACCATGGTAATGGCTTGACTTAGAAGAATACATTTACTGGTATTGTTGTCAATCTGTGAAAACTGGGTTTGCTACATGGAAGTAGCAGAACAGATAGTTAAAGACCATTAAAGAAATCTTTACTTAAACTGGGGTGACATCTTCATTCTGAAACCTCTACCCCTATGGTAATAGCAAACTCATATAAAACCTCTGATTACTACACTTCAAACTAAGTGACCTGTCCACTGCACCACCAATGTATTGACAGACACATGTATTAAAGTCAAGATACAGCAACTGCTTGAGGGAATTGCTCAGGGTTTATTTCTCTAAGGGGTACAGAAGGGAATTAATATAGTTGGGGCACAGCAGAGAGAATAGTAACATCTCTGAGGGCAGGCAGAGGTGCAAGCTTCTGGACCACAGTGTGCACAGTTGTGAATAACACTCAGTGTGTGAAAGTAAACACTTCTGGGAAGTCCCTTGTCCCCTCCTGGCCCAGCATCACATACAAACCCCCCAATCTCACATTGTCCAGGAATACCTCATCAATCTCAGAAAAGTACAATATGCAGCATGATCACAGGCCAACATATGGGTTCACTACTTCTGGCACGAATTTAGTCCTCATTGTCGCCTTGGCCTCCCCACCTCACAGGGCTTGATCTGAGAACATTCTGGTCCAGGCCCAGTTTCTCAGATGTCCTTAAGAGTTGTATTTGTTGCCTCTTGCTATAACAAATTACCACAAACTTAGTGACTTAAAACAATACAGACTGCCCTGGCCGGGTAGCTCAGTTTGTTGGAGTGTCACCCTGATACATCAAGGTTAGGGGTTTGATCCCTGGTCAGGTCACATACAAGAATCAACCAATAAATGTATAAATAAGTGGAACAAGAAATCAATGTCTCTCTTTCTCTCATATGAATAAATAAATTCATAAAACAATGCAGAAAACATTTCACAACACAAGTTCAGGTGATTTTGAGAATACATTTATTAAGGCTGGGGACAGTGAAACAGAGGAAAGACTTAGGGTAGAAGATATAGGAAGAGAGATCCCAGATGGGCTGCTTTGGCTCCCTGGAGAGTCAGAGAAAAAGGGAGTCCTGGAAACAGGATCAGGGGTAAGCCTGGTTCTAGTTGCTGCTGCCCACGGCTCCCTGACTGCAAGTCTCCTTGGGACCCTTAGAGTTTAGGAGGAAATAAAAAGTTCATACCCAGGAAAGGGCATAGGCATGCTCTAGAGTGAGCTCCCACTGCATCCTCGTTCTGAGGACTTTTTATCTTTTTTTCTGTGGGTGAGCATCTTAGGGGAGGGTGTTAGCAGAATACTATTAGTTTTCCAGTTGCATTTTTAAAAATATGCTGATGCTTTAAAATGAGTACATAGGGGGTTTGGGAAATATTTTTGGTCCATTATACTGTTTTATGTTGATCTTGGGTCTGTCCAACTTTTAATGGTATTTTTGTTATTTGTTTCCCTGACTTCACTTGTCTTTGGGTTTAACTGGCATTAATTGGGTCTTTGTTCTTTATTTCCCAGACCAGGGAGATTTAAGCTGTGTATTCTTTGGTTAGAGTGGAGAGGTAAAAGCCATTCGCTTTCAAGGTCCTTGGTTAGGGGAGGTAAGTTCTTGCTGGCTGTAAGTTGCTCGGACTGTTTGGCACTGTTTGATGCTCATGTCTCAGTTTCCCCATTCCACTTACCTAGAAATTTTCCTAGCTTTTTACCATCCTGCCTTAGTCCTATCTAGCTCCAGTATACCATTGCGTGTGACTCAGGCCAGGCAATCGAACCCCTGCTAGGGCCTTTCTGAATTGGAGAAGGAGGAGTCCCTGCTCTTCTCTGGGAATGCAGGTGCTTAGTTTTTCACCCTGGAGGTACTGGTAGTCATGCTCACTGCTGTTGGAAAGTTCTGGGAAAGCATAGCCGGCTTTGAGAGAGAAAAAGGAGTTGGTAGGAAAGTACCGATGACATTGTTGTAAAGCTCTGGATTTACCTAGTCTCTCCAGTTACATGAGTCAGTGAACCAACAGCCTTTTCCCTCGACTCCACGTTAATTTTGGCCTAAGCCAGTTTAAGTGGCTTTCTTTCACTTGCAACTAAAGGAGTTCCCATTATGCTGGCTTGTCTCCATTTGCCCCTAAATCCCTTTTCTATCTTTCTCTGCCCCGTTCTCTGCCCAGAAAGGCTGACCTCTGCTTTCTCAGCCAATAGGAGGTACCAGCAGGACACAGGAGGCAGAAAGGAGAGAGAAGTGGGGTGTTATTCCTACCTCATTCTATCTTCCCTGCCCCCTCCCTGCCCAGCTAGTGTTCAGCTCCTGTTGGGTGGCTGTCTCATGGCTCCAGCTCTCGCTGGGCTCTAGTAATGCTGATCCGCATGTTGCCACACAGACCTATGGGCAGCGATGGCTTTCTGTGCTTGCTAGTCCCTGGGCACCTCACTTACCTTGTTGGCTTCCTTTACTCCAACTACACCTTTGTAAATGATGCTTGCATTAAATTTTCATGAGGAGAACACTTTTGAGTGTGCCTTATTTCCTGTAGATACATCCCTAACAGCAGCAACAACAGCCATCTGCCTTCACCTGTAACAAGTGCGGCAGGGATTGTCACTCCCGAGTCGGACTGCACAGCCATTCTCGGCGGTGCAGATAGACTCTCAAGAAGCTACGCCATCGTCTCTCGAGACGGACGGCTGCCGACGACGACATCCCTAACATATATCTTTCTAACACACTTCTCATATCTAATTACTAGGGCCCACTGATTCTAGTTCCCAAATGCTCTTGAACCTTTCTGCTTTGATCCGTTCTCCCAGGCACTCCATTTGGTCAGGCTTTCCACATCTCTTGCCTGGACCATTGCTGCTATCTCCTAATGGTCTCTTTGTATACAGCCTTGGCTTTTTTCATTATCATCAACACCACAGCCAGAATAATTTTTCTACAATGATCTCCAGGATCAAGTTCAAACTCCTTACCAGAGTAAAGGATATTCAAGTCAGAGACCGTCCTTCTCTACCATCTCTTGCCAAGCGCTAATTTATGCCACACCTCCCTGCCAAAAATATACTTGGATGCTTTGGAAGTCACAGGTAATGTCACCTCCTCTGAGACAGTTGCCTAGGCAGCCAGGGTCGGGAGCTTGCACACACCAGCATCATGGCATGGATAATACTGTTGCCATATGGATTACAGGTTGGTCTTCCTGGGAGGCAGCAAGTCTCCCAGGGATTGTTGTTTCCTCAGAGCTTAGTGCTGCCTAGCCCTGATTTGGCTGAATGAGGCCAGGTTGTAAAGATAAATAAGTTCTATGTTTTCATGTTTTTCTGGTAAGAAATACTAGAACATAATGGGATGGTCGATATGCCTCTAGTATGTATAGAAAATGTGCTCAGAAGATTATGTATGGACTAAGTTAGAGCCCCCTTCTGATTTAAAAAAAAAAAAAAAGACAAAAATCACTTTCTTTACTCTAATGGCAATCAGTTAAAAAAGAAAAAAAACACTAACACAGAGGTCTACTTTTGTGTGGACATAGACATCAGAACTGACTCTTCTCAAGTCAATTAGTTCTCAGGGGAAGGAGCACTTTCTGTTGGTGGGATGCACACACGACATTCGGAGTGAAGGCAGAGGGTCAGGAGGGAAGAGGGGTCAAGGGGAAAATAGCTGATGCAACCAACAGTTGTTTATTCATTTCATTTAAGGCAGGCTTCAGGCCCAAAGTTCTTTGGGCACCTGTGCAAAATCTAAACTTAGCATCTAAAATTTATTCCCCTTTTTAGGCAAAAACATACAAACAATCTTCTCCTAAGCCCAGCATTGTCCCCAGTTAGAAGGAGACTTTGGGAATTTTTTCAGCCCCCTAGAGGCCTTGCTGAGAAGAACTTATTTCTACTATGCCTGTCTTGAGAGTCAAAGGACTCAGTTCCACCATGTATCAGTTGGGTAGTCCTAACAAACCACTTTTCCTCTCTGTGCATTTTCATCACTGATGTTTTTCTGGGTATAAAAGAGTTTCTGCTAATGGTCTGAATGTCAAATCCAGCTGCTCTTTCCAGAAGACTCCAAGTGGCAATAATAACATGCTTCATTTGAATGGCACTTGCATTGTTTCATAGGCTCCTTCCAAGCCATGAGAAAAGGTATTGTATGGCCCATTTTACAGATGAGAAAACTGAGGTCTGAAATCATAGATTAGTTGAACTATGTCTTCAAGACCAATATTTTTACTTTACATAATTTGCTCTTTAAAAATTCATTGCTCACTTAAAAAAATAGTTCCACAAAACTACTTCCTTGAGAAAGATTCAAACGATATAAATAACGCAAAAAGTTCTCTTGACCTCCCACCTAATTCCTGTTCCCACTGTACGATAATGACTATTACACAAGCATCCATGTTCACGTACATATGTATATATCTATATAAATAGATCATTTGTTTCACATTTTAGTAAAATTTACATGAATTATATTATACTGTTGATATTGTTCTGCAACTAGCTTTAAAAAAAAAAAATCACCTGAGGATATGTTTATTGATTTTAGAGAGAAAGGATAGGAGGGAGATAGAGAGAGAGAAACACTGATATGAGAAGAAATATCGATTGGCTGTCTCCCACCTCCTGCACACACACTGACAGGGGATAGAACCTGCAACCTAGGTATATGTCCAGACCGGGAATTGAACCTACCTTTTGGTGTACAGAAAAATGCTCCAATTGATTCACTGGGCCAGGACAAACTTTTTTTTTTAATTAATTTTTGCCTTGGAGCTAGTTCTATGACAGTACATACAGATCTGCCCTGTTCGATTAGTCTACCACAGGTTATTTCAGAGTATGGCTGTACCAGAGCTTATCTAACCTTCTTTGTTAGTGAGCATTTGTTTCCAGTTTTGGGCTGTTGCAGCTTTGTATGCTTCCTTGTGCATGTGTTTCAACATTTCTCTGGGAGATATACAACAGAGGCATTGCTAGATGTTAGGGAAGTCATGCTGAAACAATTAATGAGTACTGTTAGATGGTACTTTATAGGGCTGTACCAATTTACATCTCCCCCACCTTGCAAACACTGGTTGCTACCAACCTTTTTACTTTTTACTAGCTTGATTTGTCAAATGATATCTCATCCTACAGTCCTCCCTCCTGATTTCTATGAGACTGAGCATATTTCATATTGTAAATTCCTTGTTAATGTCCTCAACCCACCTTGCCATTGACTTGTTGGTCTTATTAATTTGGGGGAGGTTTTTAAATTCAGTCTATTAACCTCTGTTATGTAAGCTACAAATATTTTCTCCCACATTGCTGCTTTTTTTTGAAACTGTGTTTACAGTATCTTTTTTTTTATATAAAATTAAAGTTTTTTTGAGGTAGTAAAATGAATTAATCTTTTTCTTCATGGTTTTTGCATCATGTTTAATAAGGTCTTTTTCTTTTTATTATTTTTTTTTTTATTTTTTGTAAACTTGGTTATTCACATAATCTATTTATTTATTTATTTATTTATTTATTTATTTATAGAGAGAAGGGAAAGGAGAAAGGGAGGGGGAGAAACATCTCTGTGCGGTTGCCTCTCACACACCCCCAACTGGGGACCTGATGTGCGACCTACTCATGTGCCCTGACTGGGAATCAAACCAGCGACACTTGGTTCGCAGGCTGATGCTCAATCCACTGAGCCACAGCAGCCAGGGCCAAGAAGGTCTTTTTCTAATAGTCCATATTCATTTATTTAGCTCTTTAGTTTATCTGGAATTTATTTTTGTCAATGGTATATTGTAGTATGCCATTGATTTCTTGGATTTTTTTTTTTTTTTTTTTATCTTCCAACTGTGAGTTCTTATTGGAGCTCCAAAGCTCTTTGCTTAAATCTGCCTTAGTTCCTGAAATAATGCTTTCCTCTTTTTTCCAAGACCCTGATCCATGTGGGAGAAGGAAGGCAAATTATGGAGAACACTACAGTGCAAGGCAGGAAGAACCTCATTCCAAAAGAATGGTGCAGATAAAATGCCAGAAAGAGGGAAAGAGTATTTTCAGCTGTGCAGTTTGGGAAGCTTTCTTGAAGGAGATGACACTTAAATCACAAGGGAACAGAAGTGGTGGGAAACCTGGGGCCTACTACTTGTGATTAGCATCTAAAGCGTGTGGGAAGGCCCTGGCACAGTGGGTCATTTGGATGGAGTATCATCTGTGCGCTAAAGGGTTGTGGGTTCGATCCCTGGTTTGGGCATGTATGAGAGGCAAACAATCAATGTTTCTCTCTCACATCGATTCCTCTCTCTCTCTGTCTTTCTGAAATAAAAATAATATATCCTGGGGCGAGGATTAAAAAAATAATTAAATGTGTGGGAGGGTGGCGGCTTCATGAGACTGAGCCCTTACCTGTGGGATCTGACACTATTCCTGGGTAGATAGTCAGAAATGAGTTAAATTGTAGCACATCCAACCAGTATCCTAAAATTCCTTAGTGTGGGGGAAAAACCCACATATCTGGTGATCAGAAATGTCAGAAGGAAGTGTTCTATGTGCAAGTAGAGAAGGAAAACTGGGTTTTCCCCAAACAGCATCTTCGTTGAGAGCTTTCTGTGAGCTGGGCACAGTTCTGGGAGATGAGAGATATGACAAAGATGGAAATGTCAGAGACTGGCAGCTCTTTGGAGATGGGGAATGAACACAATTAGTTTGCTAGGGCTGCCGTAACAAAATACTGCAGACTTGGTGGCTTAAACATCTAAGTCTGTATCATCTTGCAACTTGGAGGCCAGAAATCTGGGAGCAGGGTGCTGGCAGAACCACACTCCCTCTGAAGGCACGATCTGTTCCAGGCACCTCTCCCAGCCTCTGGTAGTTCCTTGGGTCATGGCAGCACAACTCCAATCTTCACATGGTGTACTCCCTGTGAAGGTGTCTCTGTGTCCAAATTTCCCCTTTTAATAAGGAGACCCACTATGTTGGATTAGGGGCCTATCCTACTCCAGCATGACCTCATTTTAACTTAACTAGCGGCATCTGCAATGACCCTCTTTTGAAATAAGGTCACGTTCTGAGGTAATGAGGTTGCGGACTTTAACAAGTAAATTTTGGGGAGATGCAACTTAACCAGTAACAACTACCAGTGCAGGTACAAGGTACTGTTCAAAGAAATCATTCTTCTCCTACATTCTGCCTCTGCTCATAGCATGAAGGGAATTTCCTTTTGAGCTTCCTCTATTTACTTGTGGCACATCTTGCTAAGCTCCTCCCTCAGCCCTTCCCTAGGAGGGAGAATTATTCATTTGATAAGTCAGTGCCCGCTCTTTTTATTCATGCCCACTGGTGGGTGGGGCTACTCCTCTTTGTCTGCCCAGCGTTCTTGCTCTCTGTCCCCATGGGGAGCCACTCTGGGCTATCACACTGTATACGTACCCTCTTGCTCCAACTCCTAGGAAAGGTCATTCTAGGGCTGTTCTATAGATCCAGGAACATTTCATGTTACTTGATGGGTTGCTCGAGTGGGCAGCCTGGGGTCTACTTCAGACCAGATTATAAAAGTTTATAAAAACATAGGTTATCAGTGCTTACTGATATCAGTAACAGCCATCAATGAGAACCTTTCAAGAAGAAAATACATTTTTTTAAAACAAAGTTTACTGTATTACATTAATTTTACAAGTAAAAGAATATGAAATGCAGACTTGTTTAAATTCTCTTGCTGATCCTCTTGAAGACAATGTCACCCAATGTCATGGTCTGAAAGTAAGAAAAGAAATCATGCAAAGTCCATCTGATATTGAGTTGCAAAAAATAACTAAGCCATGACAATAGCGCTAAATAAAACCCTGCCTTTTATAGGACCAGAGAAAGGGTTGGCAATATCTTCTAAAATCCCATGCCAAGTTTTTGTCACTTTACTTCTCATGTGGAGTTGTTCTGCCTCTTACTGAATTTCTTTCTAGATTAATGTCTGTTAGAGCAAGACCATCAAAGCCAGTCTTGTCCAATCCAATTCCTCAAAGTTTCATTGAGTGCCTGCTATGTACCAACTGCTTGCTGAATAGCAAGGACACATGCACTTGGAAACACCTAGGTACCCAGCCTGGAACACAGCAGGTAAAGCACAATTTTCCTCCCCAAGCTTTGAAGCATATAAAAGCATTGGATTTCTCGGGCTCATTAGTTTTTGTATTTGAGGCATATTCCTTTCTCTCCTTGCCCCTCCTTCCCACTGATTCTCTTAAAGGAGACTGTGACAATGACATGGGGTATGTCAGCAGAGTTAAAGAGGAATCTCTTAGCTTCAGTAGCAATGGAATGGAACTAAAAGATTTGGATTTAAATCTTGGTTCTACAACTCATTGTAGATGACCTTGGACAGGTCAACCTGTCTCTTAAATTCCTCACCCTGCCTCCCTTACAACAGATGTGAAGATTAGAGGAGATGAACAATATTAAAGGACGTTAGTCAGGACTGAGTCCAGGACAGATCATCTCCTGCTCCCCTGCTGGTGTCTCCTCACTTTACTGGAGTGCGCTGGGATGGGGCTGGGACCACATGTTTCATGGGTGACTCTCACACTCTCCCTAGTTGAGGGATTTTTCCACTTGAACTGAGTGATGACAGACTCATTGGGCATCGTTCTGCCTTCTGTACTTCCTAAAACACAGCCTGGGAGCAGGGAAGAGTCAGGAGAACAAAGCTGATGGAAGAACACTGCACACACACGGCCAGCAGCCAGGCGCCAAGGATGATGCGGCACACACAACGGGAGTGTGCCAAAGTCATAAGTAGCCATAAAGTCACCATGAATATGATTCCTCTTATAAATGCCAAATGAGCAAAGGCATTTATTGAGTGTCCTGGGCTTGTAGGGCACACAGAGATCTCTGTGGCTTCCTGGTTAGTGCTGAGGCAGCAGAGAAGGTTTATGGCTAATAATTATTACAATATTATAAAATTGAAAAAACAATGAAAGGGCCCAACTTTTGGCCAAAGCCTTCTTCACACATGGGTGCTGTGTCAATGGGAAGTGTTGCCCATGAATCAGAGGCCCACAGGAGGTGATGAATGGATTTCTGCCCGTTAGCCTATGAGTGTGTCCTGTAGCTACATTCCAGTGGAGACTGAGGAAGGTGGGCTGTGCATGACCCTGTCTCTCTTCCTGCCAAGCACCTGTCTTGTGTCATCTTATTTATGTTTGGTGAAGGAAAGGTATGGCAACGAGAGAGAAGGAAGTGGGGAGGCTGGAGTGGGGAATCCTGACCGGGAAAATGGTGGTGCAAGGACATCCTGTGGGAACGAGGAGAAATGGGGAAGCATCAGTTGGGGTTGCTGCCTGCATATGTGGTCTTTGGTAGATTAGGAAAGGGTGCCCCTTCCTCAAGACATTGTTCTTTTATCTGCTGGAAAGCAACCCTAATGCACTCTACTGGTTTTGTTAGACTAATACCTCTTACCGGGAGACACTGCAAAATTATAACAAGTATGCAAATCTAAACTGCCTATAATGGGAGTGGCTCCCCTAAGATTGTGCAGTGGTACAACTGTGAATGACAGCCCTGTGAGACAGACCCCATTCAGAGGAACCCTAGCTCTGCCGTTCCCTGGCTGTTTGTTGCCTCTGTTTCCCTAATTAGAAAACTCAAGGAAGATTGTGAGAACGTGTTAACTGCCGGGTACATAATGGGTCCTCAGGAAGGGGTGGCAGAGACTGATAACAGAAAAGGTGGTGGGGAAGGCTGCTCTTCACTCTTCACATTTTTTCTCCCTCAAACACTGGGAGCCACAAGCTCAGGGAGGCAACTTACATTGGTGATTATGTCTCCATTGAGTTCAGTCACAGTCTTGATGCCTTTGAAACTTGTCACCAGTTTATTCTCACCTTCTTTCTGAACCACTGCCTGCAGGGAAAAGAAGAGATGGCCTGTGAGGAAGGGTCTGGGTAGGCAGCAAGACCCTTGCTAATGAGGTTGACTCCCCTGCATGGGTCTCTGCTTACAACAACCACATCATTCATCTTTATATAAGGCCAACCGCCTAGCTCTCTGGCTCTAAACAGAAATGAGGTGCATTTAAGAACTAAAGACTATGTTAGGGTTTCTTTTGTCAGACTTTTAATTTATGGTACTTGACCTAAAAATCAGTATAAGACACCTATGTGGCTCAAAAGCAAAAATAAAGTAAAGTAAAATTGAGTAAAATCTCAATTCTCCAAGATAATGGAGGGGGCAGTAGCAAAACTTAAAAACTGGCCAGTTGGAAGAGCACATATTTTGCTTTGGTATGCATTATTCCTTCCAGGATGTTTGCCTTTCTTTTTGTGGTATCCTTTTCAAGACTTATGCATCCAGGAAGAGGCAACAGAAACCCAGGAAAAGGTAACAGGGAGCAAAAGACATTGGCCAAGGTTAAAAATTTGTCTCCAGAATGGACAATTGGAAAAAGCCTAGGGTAAAACCCATGACCACCTGCCTCTTCCTACGGGCATATTGAAAGAATTTTTCTCCTAAATTTGATCAGAGATTTCCTGACCTGTAATGTTATATCTGGTGAAGCATAAACAAGACTTGCTCAGAAGAGATAAGACTATCACTGTGCTGAGCCCAATGCACAGAGCTATCTGGAGGGGAGGAGTGAAGGCGGCTGCTCAGTGGTGTTGGCTGTGCTGCGGTATGTGGAGTTTCTCCAGGAGGAAGAAAGGCCCTTGGTCCCTGGCATCCTAGTGCCTGGATCTCCCTGCCATCTCTTGCTGACCACTCACACAGCCCACACCCAGCACTCATTACATATTTGAACCACAGCCCAGTGGAAGGGCTGTTGCCCTGCTTTAAGTCTAGAAAGTGAGACTATGCCTACTTTACAGGTGAGGTAGCTAAGCCCAGGGACTCAGTGATCACACCCAAAGGTTTGGTCTGAATATCTGCTTGGGGCCCTGGTATTCTGGTATTGCTTGCACCTCCTCTAGGAAGCACCTCCTCATGACCATCAGCTCTAGGCTTAGCAAAGCCCAGTTTACTTTACTTTGGACTCAAGGATGGCCTCAGGGCTCTGTTAAGGGTTTTTCACTGACCCTCACTTGCCTGCTGTTGGGCCTTCGAGAACCTGAGACTTAGACTCTTGCTCTATGCCTTTTTCCCCCATGTCCTCTGTATTGGCAGAGCTTGGATCCTTGGCTGAGCACACCTAGACAGTCCTTATGGAAGCTTTACCCAAGAGCTTCTTCCCTAAGAGCTGTCTTTGTCTCTCTGCTCCTCACCCCCAAAGTAAGTTCCAATATAGGGTATCTATGGTGGGAATTGTGAGGTGGGACCCCTGAGGGAGGAAGTCCAAGGTAAGTCTGAAAGCAGAGTGTAGCTTGAGGGACATCTCCTACCTTGACCTTCTCCCCAGTCATGGTCACCAGCTCACATTCCTCCCCCAAGGTGAACTCATTTTGGATCACTTTGGACCCAGTGGTGATGGTGAGCTTGAAGTGGTTCCCATTCTGCACGACTTCCGACACTCCCTTGATGTCCTTCCCCTTCTGGATGAGGTCGTCAGGCAGACCTGTTGGAAACCATTTGAGGTTTAGAGATGGGCAGATGTGGGAGTTATAGGTGATGGTCACAAGAGATTCTGTGGTATGGAGAGGAAAAGGAGGTGCTGTGTCTCCCTGGAAGCCATGGGCATGTACTGGAGTTCTGTGAGCAACATGGGCTTTGACCTTTGAAAGGAAAGGTCAGGAGTCTGATTTGACTGGCCCTGGATAGCTCCAAATGTTGCTATTTGGTTTATAAAAGACACACCTCTGGCCTGAAGTAGCTCTCCCCTAGTGAGTACCCTGGTTCTTGATCAATCTCCTTCCTCACCCCTCTTCCTTTAACACCCAGAGACTTTGCTCTTTGAGTATAAGTATTTTATTCTCCACACCCAGGTTGACCAATAGTTTCTCTTCCACCAACTCAGGTCACTCCTGATAGTGAGACGGTGGAAGGGTGGTGCTGGTTGGTTATTAAAACTTACGCCAGAGCAAAACGCACATACTGGGACTGTCCTGGTGAACACCTGTCCACCTAGTCCTACCTCAACCTCTGCCATCAAGTCTCTTGGGGAAGGGTTATCAGGAGTCCCTTGTCCTGGGACAGAGCTTTACAAATTTCAGAGCATGTTCATGGTGTTATATGGATTGAGGTCCACAAAACCATGTGGGTTGATAGTGGGGGGTGGGTCCTGTTATACAGGTGAGGGATGTGGGACATTGTGAGGTGGCATGACTTGCCGTACAGGAGAAGATCCAAGCTCTCTGCTGGCCTGGGATGTCCTCCCCTCTCTGTCTTTGCTGTCTTACCACCCTTTTCCCTCTTGGCCCCCTTCTTTGTCACACTGCCTCTGTGCTCATACAGCTTCCTCAGCCTGAAGCACAATCTCTTTTCCCAGTCCCCTAGTGGACACCTGCTCATCTTCCAAGTGTCAGCCAAGACTCACTTTGACCACATCAAACCTCCCTTCCACGCCCTCCTGTGAGCATCACATCCTCCTGCACAATCCTCTGGAGGACACAGAGGGTTAAATGGGGTCTCTGGAAACCAGTGCCTGCTTCAAATCCTGCTGCAAACACTTTCTACCTGAGTGACCTTGGTTGGGATTAGTTAACCTTTCAAGGTCTCAGTTGCTTTGACTATAAAATGGAAAAAATAATGGTACCCAACTCAGTATTTTTTATTGAGGATTCAATGGGATATTGCATATCAATGGCTTAGCACAGTGCCTGGCACTGAGTCAACACTCAGTACACATTAAGAGATTCTTTATTGTATTTATTTCTTCTATTTTTCCTCTCTAAACTATGACTTTGGAAATGTGACTCATTGTTATCTGTTTACCTTGTATCTGTCCAGAACAGTGTTCAGAATATGATTGGCCTTGAATCAATGTTGGCTAGAAGAATGAATCAATGAATAGGGCCACACAATGAGTTACTAGCTCAGGTGGCTTCAATCCAAATCAGACCCTAGTTCAATGCTCTTTCTGCTTGCCTATGGAGTGGCCTTGTCCAATGAGTACTATTAGCACAAGCTGCAAGTGACTGCAAAAGTAACAAGTATAACATGACCCCTGGTCTGCGTAAAGCCTGAATCTCTCCTCTCATCCCAACGTAGCGCCTACATTTGTGAATGGACACCACCTACTGGGTCAGACCCTTATTTCTGTGACTACCAGCTTTGGCATCCAACTCAGCACTCACCAATTGCCTTCATGAAGGGCTCAAAGTTTTCCTGGCTCTGCAGTTGGTACTTGCCGGAGAAATTCATGGTCACAATGAGGCTCCCTCCACAAAGGAACAGCAGTTCTGATAGAGGGGCTGTCCAGTGTGGGCTGATTTATAAGAGGCTCTTTCCTCTTTGAATGTTGGCCATAGGTCTGCATGTATCACTCCTTTATGGCCAGGTTCAAATATTAACTCGAGAGCAATGGTCAATGATAAAAAAAAAAAAAGGACACAGCAGAGATTTTCTCTAATTCAGCAAACATTTACAGTGTCAATCAAGTGCAAAGCCCTATGGTCCTGCAGCCTTTAAGGTGCTACTCTCTCATAAAATGTGTATGTATATATATGTGTATGTATACATATCTATGCAATATGTTGGTATGTGCATATATACAGTATGTATCTAGATCTAGATCAACACAAAAATACCAAAAACCCTTTTACACTCAAAACCTCACTTTATTTACATAACCTTATGGTCTCTTCCCATCTTTATCATTACACAGACTTAGCTTTTACAAAGTTGTCATCAACCCCTAGAGCTATTCTGTATTTTGGGAATTCCTCTTCAATGAGTATGGGCTCCTCCACAGTCCAAACCAGTCTCCTTTTTGAAGTGATAAAATGGTACATACTATAGTGAAGATGTAAACTATTGAAACCAGCTGTGTGGAAATTGAGATGTCTTTTATTAGGCAGAAACAAGATAGTGGAAAGAAAGAAGGTAGTACCTGCTGGGCCAACTGAACACATCAGGGATGCCCGTGCCTCCACCCTTGCTTTCGCTCTGCTTTCTATGCCCATCTTTCCGTTCTCCACCTGCTCACCTCCTCTATGAATACTTTTGGCTCCTAGAGCATTTGGCAAATATTTATATTCTAATTTCTACTGGGATGGTTTCTCTATGTATTCTTTTTCACTGTACTTCTTCCTTGGTATTCCCAACACGTGGCACTTGGTAGGTGTCCCATTAATGATGGGTCAGCAGATAAAGCCATCAAAAGATAATGAGGCCCTGGCTCTTACTGTTAAAGAAAAATAGGAGATATAAAGAGATAAGGAGTAGTCACTTTGGCACACCCTCTCGAATCACGGAATCGATGGGGCTGGGCAGCAAGGAAATTGGAATGCATCTGTTTGTGTGTATTCTAATGGGGTTGTGCCTTGGCTGAGAGTCCCTGAGAGAGGATGGTAATAGGGTTGGCAATGCATGACCCCAGGCTGAGAGCCAGCTACTCTCTTCCCATCCCTATCCATTCTTTCTCCTTCCTCTGCAATCCTGTTCTGCCATTCCAGCTTGTGTGGAAGTAGATGGCAGATTTCAGATGGAGCTCTCTGTTTCCTGGACAGTTCTCTCCCCTGCTGGGGTATCCTGTTTGTTCTACCTGCAGCACTATCACCATGATGACTATTTGCTCACATGCTCATCTGCCAAACTGGCAGTCCCTGCTCTGCACACTGAAACTCTCTGGCTGCTATAGCATCTGCTTTGGAAGCCTGGCAGTCCTCGGGTTCTGGTTCTGCATGAAGCAGAAACACATGAGTGGATGAGGGCTAATGCCAGTGGACAGTGATGTCACAGGAAGACAAGCATGAGCATGGGACTAGCACAAGCGTGACAGCTCACAGTAAAGGTGAGCTCCGTCATCTCCACTCCCTCACACATACTATTCCATGTTGACCCACCACCTTAGAAGTCCTCTCATTCACTCATGTGCTCAATGCCAGAGCCCTTCTCCAGCACCCCTGACAAGTGGCATTAGCAAACACATTGCCACTGCCTTCTGAACAGTGTAGACAGAGGGCACTTGTTGCAGGTGCAGCCACAAGGATTCTGGCACCAGTAAACCTTCCCTTCTAGTGCACAGTGGTGCTGCCCTCTCTGCTCGGCCTTCCTCTGACAGTACCCAGGACACATAGTGTCTACTAGGTCATGAGTTGGGACTGTCCCTGGAGAACCCTGAGCAGGCTGTATGCTAAGAACTCACAGTCATCTACAGTCTCCACAAATGCCTTAGCACTCAGGAGGGAGTGAGAAAAGTGTCTCAGAGGATGACAGGCACATCCATGGTCTCCTCTCATTTTGTTCTGGACCTTGATTACGTATCTTTTAATATGTCTCATTACACTGAGGGTGACAATATTAGACCCTAATTTCTTCCAAGGGGGACAATGATTTATATTTTTTTAAAAGTACATTTTGTTGATTACATTCTTACAGTAGTCCCAATTTCTTTTCCCTTTGCTCCCCTCCACCCAGTACCCCCCTTCGCTCCAGCAATTCCACCTCCCTTAGTTCATGTCCATGGGTCATGCATATAGTTCTTTGGCTTCACCCTTTCCTATATTATTCTTAACATTCCTCTGTCTATTTTGTAAATAGCAGCTATGCTTCTTAATCCCTGCACCATTTCCCCATTTCTCCCCCTTCTCCCTCCCAGCTGATAACCCTCCAAATGATCCCCATATGTATGATTCTGTTACTGTTCTGGTTTTCACAGTTAGAAGCTATGAGGCTTTATTTTTCCTGGTGCTGGAAACCTGGGCTGTGTGGTCTGGCCTCAGGCTGGGATCACTCCCCAGGTGTCCCTCCTGGCTTTTACATACTACATGTGAATGTGGGACCACCTCTTCCGCCAGCCACCATTGCTGCCTTCTGCTGTGCCTCTGCCTCATCACCACCACACTGCATCCTCTCCATCCCTGGCTGCCTGTCTCCACCCCTCTTATCTGTCTGGATGAATATTTATTTTTTAAATTCTTGGCTGTCAGGCTTCTATACAGTTCAGTTTTCTGTCAGTTGTGGTTGTTTTTTGTTTTGAGATTAGTTGTGATCCTTCTTATGGTTTTGCAAGGAGGCAAAACGTGTCTACCTACGCCTCCATCTTGGTCAGAAGTCCTTGTGTTTGAGTTTTGAGGCCAAGGAGGTTAGTGGCCATTTCAAAATTTATCACTTATAAACAGTTTTTCATAAAATTAGGAGAGGGTAATGACATTTCCCACCCACGAGCTAAGCAAACACAAGAAGAGATAAGCTTAATTGGAATGACAAAGTTCAAGTGGCTTTCAAGGAAAAAAAAAAGACTCCCACTTTATGGGAACAGTTTCTGATTTTTGTCAACTAGGGATTCCAATGCCCCTTCAGTCCCCACTAGGTGTCCCCTCTCCTCATGTTTTCTACTTAGATGAGCAGCATGAAGGTGTGGGAGAAGAGGTGAAATGCCTCTTGGTGTCTAGGATAGGACTGGCATTCATTTAAAGTGAGGCACCTTTGCACTTGTATCTGATCTCAGGTTGTCTACAGTGCCAGCTTGCCAGTTTCCTGGTGTCCCAGGAGGTGCCCTGTGAGCCCATATTCTAGAGTCAGGGCTTTAGATGGGAAGTACTTGGGTTTGGGTCCAGTTCTTTCTTTATCTGATGTGTGATCCTGGACAATGATTCAGACTTACTGAGCCTCCACTTCCTTATTCATTAAATGGTTACGACATTCTCTGCCTTCTGAAAGCACTGTGTAGACTGTCAAGTCCTTCAGGAATGTGAAACTCATATTAGAGGGACTCGGAGCATTTTGTATTTGCTTCTGCCATTTGTCCAGAGGTATCAGGAGTCACTGGCCCAGGACAAGTTTTTATGTTACATCCTGACTTGGGGACAAGCTATTTCTTTGGGTAGTGTCTCCGGTCCCTGGTTTGCTATGGTGCAGCTGTTCTACCTAGCATCTCAGATCTCACTTGGTGTCTTTTGCAGGCCTGCAGCCTCATCTCTTGAGGCCTCTTTTTCTGAGGAATATAAAGACCCATGTTCCTAGCCATCGGGCCTATTTCTAGTCTGGAAACCATGCCCCAGACTCACCTCACTGCTCTGACCTTCAGCTCCTCTGTGCTCCTAGCATCTGGGGATTTTAATCCTTTCTTGTGACCTCAGCTATATTTCTGAAAAATTCTGAGGGTTCAGCCTGTAACTTCTAGCTCTACTGAGTAAAGTGTTTGTATCAGCTCAGTTGGCCATGTCATGGGTCCTGGAAGTGTTGTGTTTTTATTATGTGCTACTTTAAATCTTTTTGGTTTGATTTCAGGATATACATCATTCAAAAAAAAAAAAACTTTTAAAAGACATTCTTAAAGCCTTTTCTTTCATATGCCTGCTCTGTCTCTTCTCATTGCAAATTCCTTGAAGAGTATCCCTGGAACAACTGTCCAGTAACTAGAATGGAATCTGACTCAAAGCCATGTAATGTTTATGGCATTTTAGAAATATGCATGCTTGAAGAACCCATGAGAGTCAAAAGCACAAATATGCCAAACAAAAATTGCGGGTGGTGGTTTATACTGTTAAAGGAACCACACTGCATAGACTACACTGAAAAATGTACTCAGCAAAATTTCCTTTTACACAATAACTTAAAAATATTCTTATTGGGTAAAGTGAGACCTTCCTATGACTTAGTTTAGGTACCCCAGTGAGATCTCCTTTACTGTGAACAGTAGAGAGAAACCTGTGGATTATGTGGCAGGCAATGGAGATAATTTGAGGGCTGATGTAATCAAGAAAAACTGAAAAGTTATCTGTAAGGCTAGTTCATAAGGCCATATTTTGGCTATAAAAGCTAATAGTGTTTGTTTATCCTCTGTCCCTGGGTTCTTCTGTCCCTTTGCCCTCTGAAGGCTGAAAGCTGGTCCAGTTGGCTTCAGATCAGCCTGACACTTCAAAGAGAAATCTCTTCCAAGAAATCCTTGGATAACTTGCCATCCACACCCTGCAGTCCTGCATTCTCTTTGCTTTCGAGCTGTGAGTCATCAGCCTTTCAGAGCCAACACAGCAACTGCACTGACACTCCCCAAGGCTCCCCTCCACAGTCGCTTTTCATATAGCCCACCTGCTGTCTCTGTCTCCTTAGCCCTTCTAGCTTAGTATTCCCAATAATGATTTCTACTCTGTTCCATTTAGGCTATTATATTAATAGTAATAAAGTAACAGCTTCCATTAATTGAATACTAAGTAGGTGTCTTGTCTGTATGGTCTCACAGAATTCTCCAAACAATACTGTAAGGTGAACATTATAATCCCCATTTTTTTAGCTGAGAATACTAAGGTATGATGAGGTTAGTAACTGCTTCCAGCTACTTTAATAGAAAGCTGCCACATAGGAGCAATGAACTCAGTTTGTTGGACTCCAAAGTTTACGTTTTCAACTTTTATTATTTCCATATTATAATTATTAAAAGTGTGTTTTTATTACTTTCCTGGAAATTCTTCTAAACCAGAGCTTAGCATTGTACTTTCCATAGAATGTGTGTCTCAAAAATGTTGATGGGACAATAGTCCAGGTGCTGTTGACCTCTTGGATCATTAATGGTTGTTGGGTTGCTGCTGGCTCAGAAATTTCTTATTACTTTAGATCAAATAACCTGAAAGTCCATGTGCATGAAGAGAGATCTAAAAGAAATAAAACATCCTGAGGTGGCTGCTGGGCCATTGTGTTCAGTAAAGTGCAGTGCAAAGCATTTTTACCAAATTCTAAATCTTAAGGCTGGGATCTATAGTTCTTCTTATACTGGATTTAGTGGACCATCCCATTTAGACCACTCTGTAAGCACATACCTTGTGATCCATGGTGATCAAGCACATCATTCTGTTTTCTCCTCCAGGTTGCCTTCCCCAGCTTCAGATTCCACTGAAGTCACAGACATCAGATGAGTCATCCACTTCTCAGTTATTTATTTAGCAAGCATATATTGATCCTCTATGTGAAATTCTTGTGGGGGTTACATTTTGACTCTACAAAGGAATTTACTATCTAGTAAGGAGCATGAAGGAAGTTAAAGCTGCCTTTTGAATAAAATGAAGCTTGAATACAACTTCAAAATTTAGGTAAGAAAAAATTTTATGGTCAAGAGGGGAGTCAATATATTTTCACGAATAGAGAACAAAGCATGAAAAGGGATGAAAAAACATGCTATTGCTGAAGAAAGGTATGTGTTTCAGGGAAGGAGGAAGGATAGAGAGGAGAATGGAAGAGTCCAAGTAAAGGAACTGGAAATGGGAGCTGGAGAGGGAAGTCACAAGCAAACGGTGAATGAATGGGAGGCTGGACTGATTCTCCAGACTAGAGTTCCCCAGAATGGAGTATATATCAGTACAAAAGATGATTTTAGATAACATTAACAGTTATACGTTTAGCCTAATATTTATTAGAAAAAAAAGTACACCAACTCATTACCTCATGGATATTACCGCTTAAGATAAGATCAAGTTGTTTTTCTTTTTGTTGTTGTTGTTATGGAGTAAAGGGAAAAAATAGTATAGGAGACAAGTATGGAAAGCAGATATTACCATAGGTATTTTAAATGAGAGAATTGAATACAAGGGATTGGTTACCAAGGTACTGAAGAGCTGGAAGAGAAAAAGGAAGAAGGAAATTTAAAGCTGCTAATGTTCTGGGGCTTGAACCCAGCGGTTGCTGGTTGGAGGTTGCTGGTGCCTTCAGTTCTGGATCCAGTAAGGCAGTGTCACCTTGACCAGGGCATGAACTACCAAAAAGGAGCACTTTTCAGGCTGCTAGAATGTAGAACCACTGCACTCCTGCTGCCACAACAGCAACCACTAGAACATCAGTAACTGCTGCAGAAAGAAGATTGTCTCTTAATTCTGACTTTCAATTTCCTGCTGGCTGGTGATTGGCGCAGCCTGGGTCCTAACAGAAACGCAGCTGGCAGAAGTTTGTAGACTCCAAGCCTCAGTCTAAAGTATAGAGTACAGTGGTCAAGTGAAGGTAAGAGGCCGAGAGACAAGCAAAAAGACTGGCAAAAGGACATGTGAAGATATGACAAAAATAAAACAGGGAAGCTGACAGGCTAGTAATAAAGTTTTGAGATTGCTATGCTAAGTGAAGGAAAGTCAGCAAAAGGTCTTAAGTGGATGAGTGAAAAAATCATATTAATGATTTTTGATGATTACTCTTGAAACAACAGGTGTATGATCTGGATGTGAAGACATGGGTCAGAAAACTCCTCCAAATAATCTGACAAGAGAGGATGAGGACTCGAATTTGGGAGGACAGGGAGTGCTATTCTGTAATTGTAACTGAGAGCATTTGGGGATTCATTATAGGTGGGCATGAGGGAATGGGAGAAATTGAAGATGCTCCTGGAAGCTCCAGCTTGGGTTATCATAGGGATGTTAATGCCATCCACACAGGTGAACGATGATGCAGGGAGAATATAGTCATCCTCACCCTGTTCCCCTCTCCCTTCTCCTAGCTCAAAGTATTGTATTATTCTGCCCACGCTGAACTCTTCTGATCTAGTTTCTATGCTCCTCTTACTGTTTGTACCACTCTGTCCTGCAACTTCACCTGGCTTTGTCTTCTTTTCCCTCTGAATAACAGATGGTGGTATTGGTGGCAGGGTACCAGCACCCTACAAGACTTCCACAGTCCCTGGCTCAATAAATGTTTGATGAAAGGAGCAATGCCTGTACTAATATAATGCTGGCTACTTGTGCACTTGCATGCCATGCCTCCTCCTCTCTTCCCTCACCCCTCTTCATCTCCTAGTAGATTGTTTGTGCATTGTCACATGTCCATGGTGTTTTTGAAATTCTTAGGGCAAAATCCAGCACCTATGTTGGCAGCTGAACCAAAACAGCCAAAGCCAGTTGAAAGTTGCTTAGTAGATTCATTGAAGCTGCCTTGTCACTCAACCCCTGTGCTAGCTGCCCCATCCCCAATGGAATTCTCTGGTTTCATATATGTAATCTAGTTTTAGTAAATACTTATTAAACTAAAGTGAATCTGGTTCTGCTTTAAAATGTAACACCTTTTCATTTCAAGGGTCTGGAATATCCTCAACCCAGAAGTTTGAATTTATTTGGGTTCATGAAGGACTGGTCTCCACACTGATATTATCTTGGTAGTATTGTTTAACTTAGCTCTCCCAAAGGAGGGTGAGGATAACCCAAATATCCACCAGTAGAGGATTGATTACATAGATTATGGGCCATCTGGGACTTGAATTACTGTGTAGACATTAACAAGAATAAGTGAGTTGTTTGTATTGACTTGAAAATATTTCCAAAGATGTACTTGTTAAAGTAATAAAAGGTAGTTATGGGCAAATATATGGACTGATTTCATTTGAATTAAAAAAACCCAATAACCATGATTATATAGGTACATATACCACATGTGTGTAGAGTAAGTGTGGAAGGGCATATCCCAGACAATTACCTCTGAAGGGAGCAGTGGGAAGAGAAGCAGCAGGAAGTGGAAAGGCGCTCAGTACATTTTACCTGTTTTTATTAGTTTTTTTTACAACATATTTCTTGTATAATTAGTTAATTATTATTTTTTTTAACGAGGCAGGCATTGTCATGTGAGAAATACTCAGTCCGACCTCTTTCTCTGCTAGAGAAGGGTGGGTCTTGGCTCCTGACTATGTGGATGAGAACAGCTACTGCCAAATCTTCTTCCAGATCTGGACCACAATCAGCTGACTCTGTAGGACTCACAATTGACCTGCTGCATTCCTCTAGCGTGTCTTTGGTTGCTACTCATAGCTACACATCGCTTATACTAAATGATCACTGTTACTAGACACAGTTACATGAATTATCCCATTTACACAACCCATTAAAACATATTTTAGAGATGAGAACTCTGAGGCTCAGAGTAGTAAAGAAAGTTACTCAAGCTCTCCCAGAGGAGAAATAGAGGGGCCATAATTCAAGCCCATGGAGTCATGTCTACCAGTGACATTGATGACTCTGGATCCATTCCTACCAATGACATCAGTGAAAGATGAGTCAAACTATCAGATTTCCATGGAAATCTATACTCACCAAATTCAAAGGAAACTTGTATAGAAACCAAGGTAGGTGAATTCATTAATGTCAAAAACATTCTGATCTTCCCTTTATTAATATTTATTAATATTGGACTTAGGAGTGACTCCACTATAAATCCTTTGTCAGAATATTTCCCACAAATGTAGAAACTCTCCAAACATTTGGGACTGCCTCTCAATAAATGGTACCTACCCAATGCTCTGTAGAATTTCTGAGCCTGCCAAGATCTTAAAGAGTGGTGGGCTCCAAATGTAACCCTGAGTTATTCTGATGCACTGTCAAAAGGTATGGGAATGCCCAAAGCTCTGTTGATCTGAGGTTAAAGGGAAAATCTTGGGGCTCCCTGAATTATCATCTTTTTCCTTGTGCTTCAAATTCTAGTTGAATTATTAAATTTTTAAGTATTGTAGAAATTTGATGAAGTTCTCAAAAAACAAAGGAAAAATTTTATTGCTTACTTTTTGATCTATAATTGAGAGAATTCCAACTTAAAAAAAATAATAATGACCCCCAGAATACATCAAGGATGCCAGCTTGTTAAACCAAGCACACCATTGTCTGGGGACAGCCAACTGACCTGGAGTCTGCACGATCCTTCCCCTTGTGGGAAGGCCACCCTCCCCTCCACACCCCCACTCTTATTAGGGATTTCTGGACCCAGGGGTAGGTAGGACGACAACCATGTCCAGCTTGAAGCAGCTAGAGGAGCTCGAGACCTTCGCCCATTGTCCTTTATAAGATTATAAAGGGTCTTAAGTCTGAGAGGGAGAAATTGTTATTTTTTTATTGTTAAAATAATTAATCATTTATTTATAAAAAAAGAAGAAAAAGAAGAATATATGAAAGGGTGAAGCGGGAGAGCTTGTATGTACAACCCATGGGCATGGATTTGGGGTGGATTGCTGGGGGAGTGGGGTGGAGGGGAGGAAAGGGGAAAAATTGGAACTATTGTGACAATATAATCAATGAAATATACTTTAAAATAATAATGTAATATTTAGTCAGAGGTACAATGATAAAACCAGAAATAGAGGTTTCAGGTTTATAAAGACATTTCTATTTCTGTTTTCTTTTGTTTATTACTTATAAATTTCTTGAAGGCAGGGACTGTGTTTTCACGTGTATCTTGGGAGCTTAGCAAAGTTGCTGAGAGTAGAAGGCACTCAGGCAAGACATGCTTGTTGAGTAGCTGGCTGAATGAACAGATAAGAACAAAATAAATTTTGCCTGCAAGTGACACTTTTTCTGGCATTTGCATCCTGGCAGCATCCTTGATTATATAAAGGAAAAAATGCCTTGCACAGAATGAAAATTAAAGAGTAATTAGAAATCTATGAGAAAGGGCCTGTAGTCTGTTTAGCAATACCCTTATAAGAATTTTGTAGAAACTGTAAAGCCCACTGCCCTTGGAAAATAGCCTGGAGAAGGTCAGGATTCCGTGATGCAGGCAAAGCTTTATTTATTTACATGAATAAATCTATGAGCAAAAGTTTAACAGTGAGATGCAATCTAGCATCCACATTATCTGATGTTTTTGCAGGTAACAATGTAGAAGAGTTGTAATTTTAATCACCTTTTCATTTGAGTCACCTTATGTAAAAAATAAATGAATAACTTAAAACATCAAAGTTTCCAAAGGAGATTTTCCAATGTGCTCATAGAAATGGTTAGACAGGAAGATTTTCAGAATCAACTTCCATATCTGCATCCTCTTGTAGTTTCTGTACCATTTTGTCTTCAAGCTGTTTCCCTTTGCATGCAAAAGGAGCTCAGATGAGATGAATGTTCTGCTTAACTTCTTTGATGTCCTGAGCTTTCTGTAGTTCTTCATTTTTCTTCAACTTGTTCATTATAAATTTAGCTTGCCGTTTCTGTTTATCTCTTCAACTCCCTTCATTGCATCAATCATTTTATTCCACAGCTCTTGCTAGTATCTGACAGGTTCATTCCTATGTTTTTCAAATTCAAATGAATTCTCCACTGTAAGCTCTTGCCCAGCTACTTTACGGAAGGCTTTAGTCCACCTGACCTTGTGAGGATGGCACTTTCTAAGAAGTTTTTATGACACTTGGATTTACAGAATCTAAACACCTTGCGATCATTACAGATGAACATCATGCCATGGCCAGGGTATATGGGCCCTGAACAGAAATAACACTTCTGGATACACATTACATTATCTTTTTGTCCCCTTAAACCCACCTCCTCCAGCAATCACCACATTGTTGTCCATGAGTCCTTTTTCTTTTTTGCTCAGTCCCTCCACCCCTTAACCTCCTCCTGGCCCCAGGCTGTCATCTGCTTTCCATCTATGAGTCTGTCTCTGTTTTGCTTGTTAGTAGATTTTGTTCATTAAATTCCACATATGAATGAAATCATATGGTATTTGTCTTCCTCTGACTGGCTTATTTCGCTTAGCATAATGTTCTCCAGGTCCATCCAAACTATTGCAAAGGGTAAAATTTTCTTCTTTTTTTACAGCCAAGTAGTATCCCATTGTGTAAATCTCCCGTACTTGTTTTATCCACTCATCTACTGATGGACACTTGGGCTGCTTCCATATCTTGGTGATTGTAAATAATGCTGCAATGAACATAGAGGCGGTTATGTTCTTTGGAATTAGTGTTTTGGGTTCCTTTGAATATATTCCCAGAAGTGGGATCACTGGGTCAAAAGGCAGGTCCATTTCTAATTTTTTGAAGTACCTCCGTACTGCTTTCCACAGTGGCTGCACCAATTTGCATTCCTACCAACAGTGCAACAGGATTTCCCTTTCTCCTCATCCTCACCAGCACTTGTTTGCTGATCCATTGATGACAGCCATTCTGACAGGTGTGAAGGGTATCTCATTGTGGTTTTAATTTGCATTTCTCTTATGATTAGTGATGTTGGGCATCTTTTCATATGTCTATTGGCCATCTATATGGCCTCTTTGGAGAAGTGTATATTCAGGTCCTTTGCCAATTTTTTAAAAGTATATTTTATTGATTATGTTGTTACAGTAGTTCCAATTTTTTTCCCCTTTGCTAACCTCTGCTTAGTACCCGCCTTCCCTTCAGTAATCCCACACCCCTTAGTTCATGTCCATGGGTTGTGCATGTAAGTTCTTTGGCTTCACCCTTTCCTATATTATTCTTAACTTCCCCATGTCTATTTTGTACCAACAGATTATGCTTCTTAGTCCCTGCACCATATCCCCATTTCACTCCCTCCTCTCCCCCAGCTGATAACCCTCCAAATGATCCCCATACCTATGATTCTGTTCCTATTCTGGTTTACTTAGTTGGATTTTGTTTTTATTTTTTAGATTCAGTTTTTGATAGTTGTGAGTTTGTTGTCATTTTAGTGTTCATAGTTTTGATCTTCTTTTTCTTAAGTCCCTTTGACATTTCATACAATAATGGTTTGATGATAATGAACTTCTTTAGCTTCACCTTGCCTGGGAAGCACTTCATCTGCCCTTTCATTCTAAATGATAGCTTTGCTGGATAGAGTAATCTTGGTTGTAGGTTACTTTTCATCACCTTGAATACTTCTTGCCAGTCCCTTCCTGCCTGCAAAGTGTCCTCTGAGAAATCGGCTGATAGTCCTATAGGCACCCCCCTGTAAGCAACCCTCCGCCTCTCTCTTGCTGCCCCCAGGACTCTGCCTTTATCTTTCACCTTTGGCATCTCAATCATGATGCATCCTGGTGTGGTCCCCTCTGGGTTCAGCTCACCTGGGACCTTCCACGCTTCCTGGACCTGTATGTCCATCTCCTTCACAAAATTTGGGAAGTTTTCCTCATTTTTTTCAATTCTTGCTTCCTCCTTCTGCACTGGTTGACTGTTATTTTCTTCCTTATGTTCCAAATCATTGATCTGAACCCCAGTTTTCTTCCTTTCACCATTGGTTTTGTGTGGATTTTCCTTCATTTCACTTAGCATAGCCTTCACTTCTTCTCCTATGTGTCTGCCATACACAAGCATATCTGTCAAGCCTGTGAGCATCTTTATCACCAGTGTTTTGAATTCTGTGTCTGTTAGATTGCCTCGCTCCTCATCTGTTAGGTTGGCTATCTCCTCGTCGCTTAGTTCTCCCACTGGAACCTTGATCCATTCTCTGTTTTGGGTCATACTTCTCTGTCTCCTCATTCTGATAGACTCCTCTGTTTGTTTGCCTCTGTGCCCAGGTAGAGCTGTCACACCTGTTACATTGTAAGGGGTGGAGCCCTAGGGATTCATCAGTACAGGGCGACCTGTTTCACCACCTTGTGGCATTGTATGTGCAGGAGGGGTCCGAGAGGGAACAATGCCACCTGCCCAGCACTCGCTCCTTTTCCAGGCACCTCTCCCACTTCTGCACCGGACTGGCACCTCTCTAGCTGCTGCCCTGGCCATTGTTCCCAGAGTGGGTGGGTCTGTGGATGTTCTAGGACCATGGGGGCCCTTTAAACATCTGGACTCTGCCGAGACCGGCAGTTTCTGCCTCCACCTCAATCCCCACTGGTCTGCACAGTCAGAAGACTTAATATTCCCTGGTGCTGAGACTGTTCGGTTGAGGAGCTGGGAATGCTTCCCAGGTGTCCCTCCTGACTTTCTAAAACGTGTGACTGCACTTTCTGCTGGCCTTCTGCTGCTGCTGCCACCACACCGAATCCTCTCCGTCCTGGCTCTGCCCCTCCTACCTGTCTGGATGAGTATTCCTTCTTTATATCCTTGTTTGCTCGACTTCCATGCAGTTTGATTTTCTGGAACTTCTGGTTATTTCTAGTTTTGAGGTAGTTGTATTCCTTCTTAGTGGTGGAGGGAGATGCAGTGTGTCTGTCTACACCTCCATCTTTGCTGGAAGAGCCTTTGCCAATTTTTTAATTGGGTTGTTTATTTGTTTTTTTGTTTGTTTTTTGGTGTTGAGTTTTATAAGTACTTTATAAATTTTGGATATTAAAACCCCCCTATCAGATGTATTGGCAAATATGTTCTCCCATTCTCTGAGTTGTCTTTATTTTGTTGATGTTTTCCTTTGCTGTGCAAAAACCTTTTAGTTTGAGGTAGTCCCATTTGTTTATTTTTTCTTTTGTTTCCCTTGTCTGGGGATATATGTCTGATAAAAAAAATCTTTTGAGCAATATCCAAGATTTTGCTGCCTATGTTTTCTTCTAGGATTTTTATGGTTTTGGGTTTAACATTTAAGTCTTCGATCCATTTTGAATTTATTCTTGTGTGTGGTATAAGAAGGTTGTCTAGTTTCATTTTATCTGCATGTATCTGTCCAATTTTCCCAACACCATTTATTGAACAAACTATGTTTAGCCCATTGTATATGCTTGCTTCCTTTGTCAAATATTAATTGACTATAAAGGTGTGGGTTTATTTCTGGGCTCTCTATTCTGTTCCATTGATCTATGTGTCTGGTTTTATGCCAATACCAGGCTGTTTTGATTACAATGGCCTTGTAGGCATGATTCCTCCAACTTTGTTCTTCTTTCTCAGGATCGCTGTTTCTATGTGGGGTCTTTAATGGTTCCATATAAAATTTTGAAATATTTGTTCTAGTTCTGTGAAGTATGTCATTGGAATTTTGATAGGAATTGCATTGAATCTGTAGATCGCTTTTGATAGTATGGACATTTTAATGATGTTAATTCTTCCTATACATGAACTTGGTGTGTGCTTCCAATTATTTGTACCTTCTTCAATTTTTTTTCTTCAGTGTCTTATAATTTTCCATGTACATTTATTTTACATCTCTGGTTAAGTTTATTTCTAGGTATATTTTTCTTTTTGAAGCAATTGTGAATGGGATTGTTTTCTTAATTTCCCTTTCAGTTAGTTCATTATTGGAATGTAAAAAAAATTCAACTGATTTCTGGATATTAATTTTATATCCTGCTGCTTTGAATCTTTTCTTTTTAAGTGAGTTTGGTAGTTTGTGTTTTTGAGGAGGTTTCCTCTTTTCATGTAAATTGTAAAATTTATTGGCATACACTTGTTTATGCTATTCATTTATTATATATTTTTAAAAGATTTTATTTATTTTTAGAGAGAGGGGAAGGAAGGTAGACAGAGAAGGAGAGGAACATTGTTCTGCGAGAGATTTTTTGCCTCTCACGTGCCCTGAAACGGGACCTGGCTCGCAACCCAGCATGTGCCCTGACTGGTAATCGAACTGGCAACCCTTAGGTTCACAGGTTGGTGCTCAGTCCACTGAGCCACACCAGCCAGGGGCCTTTATCATATTTTTAATATCTATAATATCTATAGTCATGTCCCCTGTCTCACTCCTGATATTGGTAATTTGTGTCTTGTCTTTATCAGTCTGACTAGAGGTTTATCAACTTAATTCATCTTTTCAAGTAATAAACTTTTGATTTTATGGATTTTTTAAATTGTTTTTGGGTTCTATTAATTTTTACTCTGATCTTTATTATGTCCTAACTTCTAGTTACTTTGAGCTTAATATGCCTTTTAAAAAGATTTTATTTATTTATTTTTAGAGAGAGAGGGAGAAAGAGAGGGAGGAAGACATCAATCAGTTGCCTCTTACGTGCCCCCAACTGGGGACCAGGCCAGCAACCCAGGCATGTGTCCTGATCAGAAATCAAACTGGTGACCTTTCATTCTGCAAGACAACACCCAACAAACTGAGCCACACCAATCAGGGCTTAATTTGATTTTTCTTTTCTAGTTTCTTAAGGTGAGTGAGGAGGCCATTGGTTTGAGACTTCTTTTTTTTTATTTTATTTTCACTGTTTAGCATTATAAATTTCTCCCTAAGAACTGCTTTAAAGACAGCTCACAAATTTTGACGTTTTTATTTTCATTTAGTTCAAGATAATTTCTAATTTCCCTCTTGATTTCTTCTTTGACCCATGGATTATTTATCTGGGGAATTTTCTACATCATTTTATTTTATTTTTTTTCTAATTTAATTCTATTGTGGACAGGAACTATACTTTACATGACTTGAATGCTTTTAAACTTATGAGACTTGTTTTAAGGTTCAAAATATGCTTTATCTGGGAAATGGTCTTTGTATATTTGACAATAATTTATTTTCAGCTTTTGTTGGGTACAGTGTCCCAATCATGGCATATTGTTTGAGTGTGTTTTTTCAAATCTGCTGTATCTTTACTGAATTTCTGTCTACTTGTTCTATCAATTGTTGAGAGAGGAATATTGAAATCCTTTACTATAATTTGGAATTTGTCTAGTTCGCCTTGAAGTTCTGTTATTTTTTACATCATGTATTTTTTCTTTTTTCTTTTTTCCCTTCTTTTTATGGAGGAGGGTGGTCACATGATTCAGCCCATGACACTAGCTGTGTGACGTTGGCCAAGTTGTTTCACCTCTCTGAACCTTGGTTTTACCCAGAGTAAATGGAGATAATCAGAGATGATATTTGACATGTTTAACACTTGGCAGGGACTCTGACCAGCCTTAAACTTTGGAGGTTCTAGTGCTAAAGCAGAGTCCTAGAGGCCCTCTGCTGTGCTAGACATTTACCTTTTGGTTGCTTGATTGTGTGGGGAGTTCTGAGTGGGGGTGATCCCAAGGAAGGGATTGGGGTGGGGGGGTGGGAATGAACAGTAATAGTAATCAGTACAGTTGTTTTTCAATATTTTAATATTTCAATATTTTAATAAACTATGCAATTCTACCTGTGCATACCACCTAGAAATCAGTCTCAAGTACATAATGTCTACCTCCAGAGTCTAATTGCCCCTACATAGGAATGCTGACCTCTTCTCCAAACATTCACCTTTGGTTTCTCTAAGGAAATCCTGTAAGGGCTCAATGGTAGGTCTTGAAAAAACCTGCTACTCTAAGGCTGAAAAGCTTTTCTCTCCTCTTAAATATAGCATGGAGTTCACCAAGACTAGGTACCTGTTGGCTACTTGGGGTATGTTCTCTGGGGATCCTGAGGAAGATACCCATCTATATGCCCTGGAAAGAGTGTTTTATATCTTCACCATCAGGGTGTAGCAGCAGATAAGTAAGATTCCAGTCTGGGCTTAGCTCCTTCTTCACCAGTCCTCCTCCTTGGTGAGCCTTACTTTTCCCTCTGTCATACAAGAGGATGGAATGTCCAGATGTGAAAGCCTTTGCTGGGAAGCCAAAAGGAAATTAAACAGTAATCACTAAGTTAGAGGAGTCATCCCTCTCCCTCTTTGGATCCTTTGATATATTCGATCCCACTTGCTTTTCTTTCTGAGAGGCCAGAAATGAATCATCTTTGGGCATAAAAGCCAGAGCAGGCTGCTTCTTGTCACCTGACTGAGGGCCACAGCCCCAGTGGTTCCTTAACTCCTGACCCCTGTCTTACCCTATCTCTTACTAGGCAGTGTGGTAGAGGGGAGGTGGGGGCAAAACCTTTCCCTGGCAATGGGAACACCTTCATAGGAACTCAGGCCAAGAGAGGATAATCAGAGATTTTGATAACAGTGAATGGCACCAAATGTTAGACCTCAGTCCTTGAGTTCAGCTAAGAAAAGAATTCAGAGCCAAGGAACTGAAATATAAAGAAAAGTTTATTTAGTGAGTCACAGAAGTTGAAGAAGTGAACTCTGGAAGAAGTCAGCCAACTGGGCTGCATGGACTCATGAAGCAAGTTACAGTGGCAAAAGAAAGGGCCCTTGGAGCTTAAGAGAAAGGACTCAAAGGTACGTGTCTTGAGGAAGAAACAGAAGAAGGAAAGGCACAGGTATATTCAAGAGAAGAGAGCTACTTCATATATTCTGAAGCTCTGTTATTGGGCGCATAAACATTATGTCTGTAATGTCCTCTTGATGACTTGACTCCTTTATCATTGTAAAATAACCATTTTTATTCCTGGCAATAATCTTTGTTCTGAAATCTACTTTGTCTAATAAAGTCACTTTAGTCCTTTCCTCCCCCTCTCCCTCTCCGTCTCCCCCTCCCCCTCCCCCTCTCTGTCTCCCCCCTCCCCTCTCCCTCCCCCTTCTTCTTCTTCTTCTTCTTCTTCTTCTTCTTCTTCTTCTTCTTCTTCTTCTTCTTCTTCTTCTTCTTCTTCTTTTTCTTAGTGTTAACCTGATATATAATTTTCCATCTTTTTACTTTTAAGTGAGTTTTGGCTTTATACTTAAAATGCCGCACTGTAAGCACCAAGTAATTGGGTCTTACTTTTTAATCCAATCTTAAAATATTTACCTTTTAATTTTTAGACCATTAACGTTTTAAAAAATAGCTGGGAGATAGGAGGTATAAGGGGACAAAATATTAATGGAAAAAATGCAACAAAAAATACAATAGACTTCCTGTCAAGATGGAAGCACAGGTAGACATGCTTTACCTCCTTGCACAATCACAAAGAGAATTACAACTAAACCTCAAAACAAATAACACCCAAAACTGTCAGAAAAATTGAATTGTATGGAAGTCCAGCAACCAAGGATTTAAAAAAGCCACATTCATCCAGATGGATAGGAGGGGCAGAGACAGGCAGAGAGGCAAGGAGACATGGTTTGGTGCAAAGATCCAGTGGTAGTGCTGGAATGGGTAGTCCCACATTCATGTGTGGTGAATAAAAATTGGGAGGTACACCTTGGGAGCAAATGATCCTGGCCCCAGGCCAGACTGCACAGCCCAGGGTTTCAGCACCAGGAAGATAAACCCCACAACTTCTGGCTGTAAAAACCAGCCAGAGGAGACTCTGTTTAAAGGGCCTACACAGTCTTAGAATGTATGCAAACCCACACACTCTGGGATTCAGTACCAGGGCAACAGCTGGAAGATGCCAGTCACATACAGGGGATGGGTGAAGTGACTGGAAATGGAGTAAGTGCCAGACAAGTCTCCAGAAGCCAGGCAGAGGTACTGTCCCCTGTCTGTGCCTTCCCCCCACAGAGAGCCACAAGGCAGTGAAGTGGGTTGCCCCATCCTGGCGATTACTTAAGGCTCAGCCCCACACAGTTTACAGGCACTTTTCTAAATTGGTCACACTACTAAGACAGGGAGTAAAAGCAGCTCTACATAATACATAGACACAAACACGGGGAGGTTGCCAAATTGAGGAAGCAAATAAATGTGGCCCAAATGAAAAAACAGAACAAAACCCCAGAAAAAGAACTAAATGAAACAGAGATAGCCAACCTAGCATATGAAGAGTTCAAAACACTGGTTATCAGGGTGCTCAAAGAATTCATTGAGTATGGCAACAACATAAAGGAAGAACTGAAGGTTACATTGAGTGAAATAAAGAAAAATATACAGAAAACCAACAGTGAAAAGAAGGAAACCAGGATTCAAATAAATAATTTGGAACACAAGGAAAAAGTAAGCATTCAGCCAGAACAGCAAGAAGAAACAAGAATTCAAAAAAATGAGGATAGTATAAGAAGGCTCTGGGACATCTCCAAATGTAGGGAACCGCTCCTCGTGGTTTAGGGAATTGTAGCCCCGGCCTGAGCATGACTGCCACTGGCATTCTGGCTGTGCTTGTCTTTAAGTCTCAACATAAGGCTGCTCAGGAGATATAACCGAAGGCCACTCAGAGGGTTTCCATGAGAATTAGATTTAAAGAATGCTTATTATACTTTAGAACTTGCTCTGCTTATGTTTTAATGTAACATAAACAATCTCTAGCAAGGAATGTATGAAACCTTGCACCTAATGCCAGTGTGGCATAAAGATGTTTGATAGACCCTGACACAGACTGGTCACTGTACCCTCTGTACTAGTACATGCAATCTACTACTGTCAACTGTAATCCTAATGCCTCCAAACTATTGAGGATTCATGAATCTTGACCTTGTATCTCTCATGTGTATCCTCCTCAATAAAAGGCATGAGGGAAAAAGGTCTAATTGCTGTTCTCCACTAGAGAGGCAGTCACCTTCCTTCCCCCATACATAATGAAATGTCCTGGGTAAAAGTTTGTTCCACTGTGTTCATGAAACCTCTGCTGGACAGAGCAACTTCCAACCAAGCCTAGGGTGTATGAGGCACATCTGCCTCATCCAAACATATCAACACCTGAATCATAGGGATGCCAGAAGGAAAAGAGGAAGAGCAAGAAATTAAAAACGTACTTGAAAAAATAATGAAACAAAACTTCCCTAATTTGGTGAAGGAAATAGACATACAAGTCAGGAAGACCAAAGAGTCCCAAACAAGTTGGACCAAAAGAAGACCACATCAAGATACATCATAATTAAAATGCCAAAGGTTAAAGATAAAGAGAGAATCTTAGTGAGAATGGGGGCAGGTGGAGGGGTGGTAAGGGTAGGGTGGGGCAGGGGAGAGCAATGGGGAAAAAATTAGGACAACTGTAATTAAATAACAATAAAATAAAACATGAAAAAGAGAGAGTCTTAAAAACAGCAAGAAAAGAGCAGAGTTACCTACAAAGGGGTTTCCATAAGACTATCAGCTGATTTCTAAAAGAAAAAAACTTTGCAGGCAAGAAGTATTCATAGTGATGAAAAGTGAGGACCTACAACCTAGATTACTCAATCCATCAAAGCTATCATTTAGAATGGAAGGGCAGATAAAGTGCTTTCCAGAGAAGGGAAAGCTAAAGGAGTTCATCATCACCAAGCCATTATTTCATGAAATGTCAGAGGGACTTATTTAAGAAAAAGAAAAAAATGATGAAGAAAAAGAAGATAAAAATTATGAACATTAAAAGGCAACAAATTCACAACTATAAACAACTGAATCTAAAATACAAACTAAGCAAACAGGCAGAACAAGAACAGAATCATCAATAAGGAGATCATTTGTAGAGTTATTAGCTGGGAGGGGGAAGAGGAGAATAAGGAAAAATTTGCATGGATTAAGAAGCATAATTGATAGGTACAAAATACACAGGTGGGTGTTAAGAATAGTACAGGAAAGGGTGAAGCCAAAGAATCTACATGTTCAACCCATGGACATGATCTAAGGGGGGCAGTTATTGCTGGAGGGTACCAGGTGGAGGGAGGCAAAGGGGGAAAGTTGGGACAATTTTTAGCATATTCAATAAAGTATATTTAAAAATACAATAGATTAAATTAAAAAAAGAGAAAAAATGCAAAAAAAACCCAGCTTTATCGAGATATAATTAACATATCATGCAATTCACCCATTAGAAATTTATAATAATTTTTTTAGTATAGTCACAGCATTATGCAACTTCACAACAATCTAATATGAGAAAATTTTTGTCCCCCCCCCCCAAAAAAACACCCCTGTGCCCATCAGCAGTCATTCCCTATTCCTCCATACTACACTCCCAACACTAGGCAACTACTAATCTATTTTTTGTCTCTGTAGATTTGCCTAGTCTGGACATTTTACCTAAGTGTTATATCATACATGTGGTCTTTTATAGATGGCTTTTTTTACTTAGCATAATGATTATGAGGTTCATCACGCTGTAGCATGTATCAGTACTTTGTTTCTTTTTATTGCCAAATAATAGCCCTTTGTATAAATATACCATATTATTTATCCAGTCATTATTTGATGAACATTTGGGTTATTTGCACTTCGTGGCTATTATAAATAATGCTACTATGATAATTTGTGCACAAGATTTTAGATACACATAATGTTTTTATTTCTCTTGACTATATACCTAAGAGTGGAATTGCTGGGTCATTTGGTAACTTTATGTTTAAACTTTTGAAGAACTGTCATAGTGTTTTCCAAACCATTTGTACCATTTTACATCCCTGCCAGCTGTGTATGAAAGTTACAGGTTTTCCACATCCTCATAACACTTGTTATTATTCATCTTTTTAAAAAAACTATAGCTATCCTAATGGGTATAACATGGTATGTTTGTGATTTTTATTTGTATTTTCCTGATATCTAATGATGTTAAGCATACTTTTATGTGTTCATTGGCCATTTGACTATTTCTTTGAAGAAAAGTCTATTCAAATGCATGCCTATCTTTAAGTAGGGTTGTCTTTCATTGTTGAGTGGTAAATGGTTTTTATACATTCTGGACTGAAGTTCCTTATCATATACATGATTTGCAAATATTTTTCCTCATTTTGTGAGTTGTCTTTTCACTTTCTTGATAGTGTCACTTGAATCATGAAAGTTTTTAATTTGATTAAATCTAAATAATCAATATTTCTTTTATTGCTTTTGCTTTTGGTATTGTATCTATTGTAGCAACCATTGACAAACCAATAGATCATTAACATTTGAAGTGTTCTTTCATATGATTAGGTTTGACATCTTGCTATTTGTTTACTATTTACCTCATTTGTTCTTTATTTCCTTTTTCTGTCTTTCTTTGGATTAATTACATATTTTATGCTTCTATTTATCTCCTTCTATTTTATCTATTTTATTTATTAGTTATAAAATATTTATTATTTTTGTGATTGCTTTGAGGGTGAGAGTATATATTTTAAACTTATCACATGCTACCTTTAAGTGATACCATACCACTTCATATAAGAACATTTATACTTTCATTTCTCCCCTCCTGACTTTTGTGCTACTGTTGTCATACATTTTACTTTTACATATTTTACATAAGATAAATTGTGGAATAGTTTTATTCATCTTTCTTCTGCATGGAGTTTGTAGAACTTCTTGGACATGCATGTTTACAGATTTAATCAAATTTGGAAAATTTTGGTTATTATTTCTCTAAGTATTTTTTTATGTATCTCCTTCTTTCTTCTTTCCTTTGGTGATTCCAATCACACCTGTAGTAAGCTGCTTGAGATTGTCTCATGTTCACAGACACTCTATTTATTTTTTTAAATTCCTCTTTATTCTACATTATGTATAGTTTTAATTGCTGTGTTCTTAAGTTCCCTAATTTTCCTTTTAAAACATCTAATCTGATTTTAATCTTATTCAGTGTATTCTCCATCCCAGACATTTATCTCTAGAAGTTCAATGTGGATTTAAAAAATCTTTTATATTTGTACTTAACATAATGAACATATGAAATAAAAGTGCAATAACCATTTTAATATCTTTATCTTCTAATTCTAAAATCTATGTCAGTCTGAAAGTATAATTGATTGAGTTTTCTCCTTACTATGTTTTTTCTTTTTCTCTTGTGTCTTTGAAAGCTTGGTAATTTTTTTATTGGGTGCCATTGTAAATTTTACCCCACTGAATTGTGGATATTTTTTTATTCCCACTATTCTTGACTTTTGTTCAGAGATAGTTTTTAAAAATATGCTTATTGGTTTTAGAGAGAGAGGGAGGGGTAAAGAGAGATCAATGTAAGAGAAACATTGATTGGCTGCCTCCCATATGCACCCCAACCAGGGATCAAACCCACACCCTAGGTATGTGTCTTGACCGGGGATTGAACCCCCAACAAATGGAACGACACTTTGACCAACTGAGCTGCACCAGCCAGGACTGAGATACAGTTTTACTACTTCAAAATAATTTGATGTTTTGTGTCTTTTAAGATTTGACAGGCAGGACTGGAGCAGTATTCTGACTAGGGATAATTATTTTCTGATACTGAGACAAGACCTTTCAGTGTAATGTATTCAATGACACATAAATAATGTGATAGGAACGGGCACTATTTCCGGCCCTTTGTGAGCATCAGACACTGTTATCTTTAATCTATTTGCTTGGTTCTTACCCTGGTTTTGGGTAGTTTCCTTGCTGATCAATCTCTGGTGAATGCTGGAAGGTACACTCTGCTGGAGTTCTCTGCCTGTGCCACTTTCTCCTTACCAGTACCCGTTCTGCAAACTCTAGCTGACTTAGTCTTCCTGGAGTTTTAGCTCTGTTTCCTCAACGCAGCCCAGAAAATTCACCATGGTCTGCCTGGGTTTCCCCTACCTGTGCCATACCTAGAAACTCCCTCAAGGCCATAAATTGGGGCAATTCTAAGACTCATATCAATCATTTCTAGTCTCTTGTAGATCAGTTTCCTTCATTGCATGTTATCCAGTGTCTTGAAAACTGCTGTTTCATATATCTTGTTAGTTTTAGGTTGTTTCAGGCAAGAAAATTAATCGTGGGCAGAAACAGCCTTCTCTTTCTCTCTTTAAATTGTTGATGATCATATAATCTTCTAATAATAACAATTTAATCTCTTCCCTTCCAATCCTTATACCTATAACTTCATTTTCTTGCCTTATAATCTTGGCCAGTACCTCCCAAACTCTGATAATAATAATGGTCATAGTAAGTTACTTTGCCTTATTTCTAACTTTATTAAGCTTTCTTAAGTTTTCAACTAAGTATAATGGTTGATGTTGGTTTTAACCATTAAACTTTACTTGCTTCAATCTGTTTTATTTGAATTCAGTAATCTCCATAGCACAAATATATGTCAAGTGTTTTATGTTAGGTGCTGCCTAGAAAGATGCAGGTGGTACAGGTCATAGCATAGTAGGGAAAGCAGAAAAGCAAGTCAGCTGTTCCAAATGCAGTTGGTGTTACATGCTGACTATGAGATATGTCCAGCGTTCTATGGACATAGAGGTAAAGAGCATTTGACTTGCCTGAAAGAAAAGGTGTGGGGAGAAGTCAGGAAAGACTTTACAGAGGCAGTGATACTTAAGTCTAATCTTGAAGAATGAGTAGGAGTTCAACAGTCTAACTCAAGGCAGAAGAAAAAGCAGAGAGCTATGAAAGCAAATAGTCTATGTGACTGTGAGCAATGAGTGTTTGAGGGAAGGATGGAATGCTGAGAAGTAACATTGGGAAAGTGAACTTGGTTAGGTCACAATGGCATTGGTATACACTTTAACTTTCCTTCTGGAGAGCACCAACATTCTGAGTTGAGTAGAGATGAATCTGTGAATCATAATTATGTAGCTTAGGGGCTTAAAATTCTGGGGGTATGTTGTCTAGTCTCATTGTTTTATGGTTTTCAGTGTCAAGCAGATGAAGTGATGAAAGAAGTCTAATGGAATAAGAGGACTTGGGTAGGGGGTGGTGAAGGAGGGCATTTCAGAAATTCTGCTATATAGCCCAGTGTCCCCAATTTTTAGATTTCATAAACCAGTAACACTTTTAAAAAAAAGATTTAATGTATTTATTTTTAGAGAGAGGGGAAGAAGGGGAGAAAGAAAAGGAGAGAAACATCAATGTGTGGTTACTTCTCATGTGCCCTCATCTGGGGACCTGGCTTGCAACCCAGGCATGTACTCTTACTGGGAACCGAACTGGTGACCCTTTGGTTTGTAGGCTGGCACTCAATCCAATGAGCTACACCAGCCAGAGCCAGTAACACTTTCAAAAGAATTTAAGTTGCAAAGATATTAAGATATAATAATAATAATAAGTACCATAGACTATCATGTCATACTGCAAACAACAAAGACAAACAAATAAGAAAGGCATAAGCTTAGACAGAGCAGTTGATAACCTTACTCTGCTGTTATCTAACCCAATCATGATGCAATAGTGGGATTTGCAGACTGAGAATGAGGAGAGGAGCGCAGCAGACTGATGAGAGAAATAACTACCTTGGGCAGGTGTGTCCTTGATGTGTCCCCATGGTCTCCCCCTCCCTCTCCTTAGGGCCTCTCCTATTAGACTGGGAAGAATGATGGACTGTGGTTGGCAGTCCTGTGCCAGCACACATGTGCCAGTGAGTGGATCACAGCTTTCATGGTCCTGAGTTTGCTCTTCCTATCAAAGAACTTTGTCCTATGACCGTTGACCAACTGATACAATAATCTCACTGATATTAGGGAAGCAGCAGGAGCTCCTTTGATTAGGCCTCGAATGGTCTGAACTCAGCACTCAATCCAGAGGCCTCTGATGGCCCTAGATAATGGGCAGAGCTGCACTCTGGCTCCCACCTGGATGAAAGGTCTTCTCGCACTTGACGAAATGTCTAAAGACCTCTGGACTTCACAACTGCATGGATAGCCCTACCCCTTCCCAGCACATCTGAGACCACAGACTGAAGGAGGAGTAAGCACCATGGCCATTATAAAAATTGTTACTTGTACAGAAAGGCCATTCTTATTAGGATCTGAAGGAGAAGGATAGAGTTGGGGCCACTTCCCCAGGCCGATATGTTTATCTTTCACAGTATTCAGTTTTTGATTTAATGTAACTCTTTTGAGATGTCTTGTTTTCTTATAGCCCAGGATATTCATTGTTCCTCATCACTCCCAAGAAGCTTAGCTACTAATGTCTTGGTCAAGGTGGGGGAAATTTGTATCCTGTTTACACTTGGCAAGACCAGCTCTTGCTGCCTCTGGGCCTGACTGCACTAAAACTTTGAAACTGCAGTTTAGCCTGGCTGGCACAGGACCCCATGCAGCCTCTCTGGCGGGGCCGGCACAAAGGCACATGCTGCTTCTTTGTCAGACCGCACAGGTCCCTAAGACAGCCTTTCTCTCAGGCCTAGATAGGACCCCATGCTGCCTGTTGGCCAGGCCTCGAGAGGACCCCATGCTATCCACCAGGCCTGCACACAGACCTACTCTGCCTCTCTGCCAGATGACACAGGGCCCACGAACTGCCTTTCTACTGCACCGCACAGAGCCCTACAATAGCCTCTTCACCAGGTTTTCATAGGACCCCATGTTGTCTCTCTGTCAGGTCTGCATAGAACCAAATGCTACCTCTCCACCAGGACTAAAGAGGACCACATTCTGCCTTTCTGACAGGCCAATAGTTTCCCATGCTGCCTCCGCCAGGACTACACAGGACTCCAATTGCCTCTCAGCCTGACTACACAGGGCCCCATGCTGCCTCTCTGCTCTTCTACACAAAACCCTAAAACTGGCTTTAGGACAGGCCTTCAGTACACCCAGTGCTGCCTCTATGCCAGACCCACACAGGATGGTAAAACTGCTTGTCTTCCTTATTGCACAGGGTGGTACAACTATCGTCACTACAGACCAACAGAACCCCCCATGCTGCTTCTCTGCCAGGTTGCACAAGACCCTATAATTGCCTCTCTGTCATACTGCACGGGGCCCTAAAACAGCCTCTCTTTCTGGATGGCGCAAAGCCAATGCTGCCTCACTGCCAGGCCCACACAGGACCCACTGCTGCCTCTCTGCCACCCTACAGAGAGTCCCATGCTGTCTCTCTACCTGACTACACCAGACCTAATGCTGTCTGTCTGCCTGGCTGCACAGGATCCCATGCTGCCTCTCCACCAACCTACACAGAGCCCCACGCTACCTCTCTGCCTGACCGCACAAGGCCCCATGCTGCCTCTCTGCTGGACTGTATAGAACCATATTATTACCTCTCAACAAGGCTGGGACAGGGCCCTGTGTGTTCTCTCTACCAGACTTACACAGAGCCCAATACTGTCTTTATATCAGTCTCTCACAGGCTCTTAAAATAATTTCTCTGCCCCACTGCACAGGGCCTTAAAGTTACCTCTCTGCAAGGCCAACACAAAGTCCCATGTTGGCTCTCCATCAGTCTGACAGAGAACCATGCTGCCTATTAGCCTGACTATACGGGTACCCAAACTTACCCCTCTGCCAGGCCTACAGAGGGTCTTACAGCTGACCCTTTCATACTCTCTAGTTCTCAACAATATCATATTTTCAGAAACTACCCCAAATTTTGTTTTTTAACTACTACTGCATAGAGACCAGCAAAGCAAGCTGCTTCTCAAACACCTAAAAATGATATTTGATTTTTATAGAGTTGGAGGAAAAGAACTAAAAAATCAGGAGACAAAGGAAAAGAAGAAAAAAGTGTGGAGCTCATTACCAGTTCATTTACATCATATGGGACTAATAACAGATGACTTTCAGTCAAGATGGTGGCATAGGTAAACACGGCTCACCTCCTCGCACAACCACATCAAAATTACAACTTAACTATAGAACAACCATCATTCAGAATTGTCAGAAATCGAGCTGAATGGAAGTTCTACAACTATGGAATTAAAGAAGAAACCACACTGAGACTGGTAGGAGGGGTGCAGATGTGACATAGGCTGGTCCCACGCCCATGTATGGCAGATAAGTATCAGGAGGGATATCTCAGGAGTGCGGGGCCCCAGCCCCACACAAGGCCTCCAAGTCCAGGGTTACAGTGCCAGGAAAATAGGTCTCTATAATATCTGGCTATAAAAACCAAGGGGATAGAGGCTGTGGAAGACAAAACTTCTGGAGCCCCAGGCACTTCCTCTTAAAGGGCCCATGCACAGACATAGTCAGACTCATGCCCTCTGGGCTCCAATACAGGGGTAGCAGATTGAAAGGCATCAGAGACATACAGAGAGGAACTGAATTGTCCAGCATTAGGACAAGAGCTGGGAGATAGCACTCTTGCAGACAGAAGTGCTGGCAGGGGACATCATTCCTTTTCTCAACCCTTCACCCACAGAGTCACAGAGGTGGCAACAGGGTGCCATATCTGAGACTCCATCAACCACATGGTGATTCCCTGAGGCCCTGCGCAACCCAAATTTTGGGCCCACCCAAGCTGTTTCCAGTGGCTTTTCCATATAAATGGCTTGTCTTGGCCCATGCTTCAGATTTTCCTAAATTCTCTCAAGGAGCATCTGGCTTCAGCAAGCCCTGTACCTCTCTTTAAGTTGCCCCAGGCCTAGCACTAGTAGCAGCGGTCCTTGGTTCACAGCTTGGCCTTGCCTGAGCACCTGCAAGCTCAGTACAAGTAGCAGCCAACTGCAGATCACTTTGTAGCGTATGCTGTGTGACCCTCGACACAACACAGGCAGTTGCTGACCTTGGATGTGCCAACAGCAATCAAGGCTCAACTACAACAGGAGGATGTACACAACCCACATGGTGGGCGCACTTTGAGTACCAACTTGGGTAATAGGGGAGGCTGTGCCACTGGACCCTACAGGACACCTACTACATTAGGCCACTCTACCAAGCCTGGGAGGCATAGCAGCTCTACCTAATATAGAGAAACGAAGAGAGGGAGGTGCCAAAATGAGGAGACAAAGAAACATGGCCAATATGAAAGAACAGATCAAAACTCCAGAAAAATAACTAAACAAAATGGAGATAAGTGATCTACTAGATGCAAATTCAAAACACTGGCTATAGGATGCTCAAGGAACTTAGTGAGAACCACAACAGCATAAAAAAGATCCAGTCAGAAATGAAGGATACACTAATTGAAATAAAGAACAATTTACAAGGAATCAGTGCAGAAGGGGACAGTTGTTCCTGTGTTTCCCAGCAATGTTATTATCAAGTGCACGATAATGATGAAAAGATTGTCACTAAATCTCCACCTCCTTCAACCCCTCTCTGAGCTGTTCCTCTCCAGTGATGGTGACTAGAGCTGTGACTGGTTCTGTGACAGTCACCATGTAGCTGGAGTGGTGACAATAAAATCTCTTCTCCTCCAGTTGCTCTGAAGCCCTACCTGCCCATCTCCATGCACAGCTCTCTAGGCCTTTCCTGGGGAATGGTGGCTCCTGGCTGGGGCTATGGCCCCTGGCTTTGCCTCAGACCACTAGCTCCTCCAGGCAATCATCAATTCCCTAAATCATTACTGCTTAATTCAGCTGTGTTATTTTTTGAAAATTATAGGAGCTGTCACAGTTGTTAGCCTTCTTTTGTCGAATGAAGTGCTTTTTTTTCTGTGCCCTTCATATTGCACAGGGCTCCATGTTGGGATGGATGAGCATTTTTGGAGCCTGCCTCTTTGGATTCTCCTTCATGAGGGGCAGGGTATTTTTCTTGGAGACTGTGTGAGCATTGATCATTGGGGAAAGCTAGGCAGAGGCTAGGAACCAGGAATTTCCGGTTGGAGTTTTTTGTTTTTTTTTTTAACAATTATTAATAGATTTTATTTATTTATTTTTAGAGAGAGGGGAAGGGAGGGAGAAAGAGAGGGAGAAAAACATCAATGTGTGATAGATACATCAATCAGTTGCCTCTTGAACTGGTTGCCTCCCACACGTTCCCAACTGGGGACTGGCCTGCAGCACAGGCATGTGTCCTCACTGGGAATCGAACTGAGGACCTTTCTGTTCGCAGGTGCTGAGTCCACTGAGCCACACCAGCCAGGACTGGAGGGTTCTTTTTTAATCTTCACCTGATGATATATTTATTGATTTCAGAGAAAGAGAGGGAGGGAGGGAGAGAGAGAGAGAATGAGAAGCACTGATGTGAAAGAGAAATATGTATCAGTTGACATCCGCACCTGTCCTGACCGGGGATTAAACCTGTAATTTTTTGGTGCATGAGTTGATGCTCCAACAAACTGAGCCACCAGCCAGGGCAGGTTGGAGGGATTTGTTGGCCTCTGCACTGTGCTTTTCCATGGGTTTCCATTGCATATTGCTAACCCTCTGTTTCTTATGCAGATGGGAAATGAGTGCCAGGCTGGCCAAAAGGAGGCTTGTGACTTGTCCTCCTTTTCTTTTTAATTTGTAAACTCCATTTATAAAAAAGATTTTATTTATTTTTAGAGAGAGGGAAAGGGAGGGAGAAAGAGAGGGAAAGAAACATCAATCAGTTGCCTCTTGCTCACCCCCTCAACTCTGGGGACCTGGCCTGCAACCCAGGTATGAGCCTTGACCAGGAGTCAAACCAATGACCTTTTGGTTCACAGGCTGACACTCAATCCACTGAGCCACACCAACCAGGGCTTGTGTTTGCATTTTTGATTAAGAATAGCTTTGTCACATGGTGCCCTCTTCTGGCAAAGGGCTGTCCTTGGTCACTCTTCCTAGAAATCAGATTCCTATGCTCCATGCCAGAGGAACTGACCCTCCATTTCTCTCCCCCTCTTCTCCCCTTCTCTCCCTTTTTTTTAATGAGTCAGGAATGTATTGCCCTGTGTCATGGAAACATTTTGAGGAACCTGGTTTTTTTTGTTTTGTCTTGTTTTTTGTTTTAATTGTTCTATTATAGTTGTCCCATTTCCACCTGCCAAGAACCTGGTTTTGAGTGAGGCTGGACCCAGAAGCTCAGCAATGTGGCTGAGAACCCCATCAGTTCTCATTTCTATATCTGTCTAGATGGCCTGCCAAATTTAGGGACTAATATTTTCTCTCTGTCACTCAAGTTCAGTGTCTAAGACGTACTGCCTGAGATGCTCTCTGGCATCTGTCCGAATGGACTAAGCCACTAGAACTGCCCTTGCTGGGCACTGTGACATTGTGGAATGTGGGGTATTTTTCTGGGCTGCCAAGCACACATTAGGATCATGGACAAGGATGTGAACATACTGCGACTTATTTGCTGAAGCAGAGTATTAATCCGGATAGGCAAATGGTAACCATACTATAGGTATGATAAGCATGTTTGATCATATATAACTCTTTTTACATATCACTGAAGGACCAGTTTCAGTTACAACACAAAGACCTTAGAAATCCAGTTCCCTAAATGTACACATGCTGAAACCAGAGCCCAGGAGAGTGAGTGACTTGCCCAGCGTCACTCGGCCAGGGAGTTGCAGACTCAGAGCTGGAACACAGGCCTCCTGGTCCCACATCATACTGAGGCAAACCAGACTGCAGTAGAAGCTGGGTTTTGGGGGTGCTTGCATGAACTGGAGTAATAAGGGCTGGTGATGGGAGACCTCAGGATGGTTTGCCACATCTTAGATCTCACTGCCTGCACTGTTATATACTATTCTTAATGAAAAACCAGGCCAGTGGGAGGGTATTTTTGTTACAGATGACGAGGCAGGGGCGCAATAATAGAGAGACAATGGTGGCAGTGGTGGGGGTTGTCTGCTGTGGGCGGGTGAGCCCAGTTTTCTAGCCAGGGCAGTTTGGCTAACCCCTGGAGAGGGCTGTGCTCAATGGCTGGAAGAATTCTTTTTTTCTTTTTCTTTCTTTCTTTCTTCCTTTCTTTCTTTCTTCCTTCCTTCCTTCCTTCCTTCCTTCCTTCCTTCCTTCCTTCCTTCCTTCCTTCCTTCCTTCCTTTCTTTTCTTTCTTTCTTTCCTTCCTTCCTTCCTTCCTTCCTTCCTTCCTTCCTTCCTTCCTTCCTTCCTTCCTTCCTTTCTTTCTCTCTCTCTCTCTCTCTCTCTCTCTCTCTCTCTCTTTCTTTCTTTCTTTCTTTCTTTCTTTCTTTCTTTCTTATTTCTTTCTTTCTTTCTTTCGCCAAGTAGTATTCCATTGTATAAACGTACTACTTGTTTTTTATCCACTCATCTATTGATGGGCATGTGGGCTGCTTCCGAATCTTGGTTATTGTAAATAATTTGCATTTTGGGTTTCTTTGGATATAGTCTCAGAAGTGAAAGCACAGGGTTATAAGGCAGTTTCATGTATAATTTTTTGAAAGACTGCACACTGTTTTCTGTAGCGGCTGCACCAGTCTGCATCCCCACCAGCAGTGCCCGAGGATTCCCTTTTCTCTGCATCCTCGTCAGCACTCGTTTGCTGATTTAGTCATGGTAGCCATTCTGACAGGTGTGAGGCGATATCTCGTTGTGGTTTTAACTTGCGTTTTTCTGATTAGTGACAATGACCATCTTTCCATACGTCTTTGGCCATCCGTATGTCCTCTTTGGAGAAGTGTCTATTCAGGTCGGTGCTGGCCATTGCTGGTTTCTGGAGATTTCCATTGGTCGTTTTGGTGTCCACTTCCTTAGTTCTCTTTCTGGGTCCAGATTTGATGAGGGTTTTCTAATCCATTGGTGTTATCCAGAGAAAACCAGGCCTCAAGTTTGCTGCTCAGGCTAGGATTTAAATCTTGTGCATCTGCTGGTCTCCCAAAGTTGTCTGTGAAGTCACCTTCAGAACTTTGACTATGTTTTTGGCTGGATATTTCCTTTCTGCCACAAAGAACATATGACCTTCTGGTAAGTTTCAGTGGCGAAAGAGGGAGCTGCACTCTCCTAGATTTTGTCACTAGTGGATTTTCATCATTGAGGATATGCTGGCTGTCCTGCAGAGATCCCAGGGAGCAGAAGCTGCCGAGTCCCCATTTTGGACCATCCAGAGGGAAGCTCCAGGGTTTTGGGTCCCTTGGCTGGAATACCTCACTCGTGACAGAGTACTTGGAGGGGTGCATGCTATGCTCCCATCCTTCCGAAACTGCACTCCATAAGCTATAGGCTATGTAATAAATAAACCCCAGCAACCAAGAACAGTGTGCTCAGGGACATCGTGGGGACAGTGGTCAGCTGATAGCCATCCCCAGCAAGACCATCCCTTATTTCTAATGAATGCATTGATAACACAGAGAGTCCAGCTTTTCTCAAGCATCCCTAAGACTGGAAGAAAGATTTATAGTTCACCTTTTAATCTCAACCCATTCCTTCTGGTGATGGGGATGATGATGATGATAACCAACATTTATTAGGAACTTGCCTTCTGCCAGTTTTTGCTCAGTTTTTTTATCTGCATTATTTCAATTAATCTCCACAAGCCAATAAAATAGGTCAAATTATTATTATTCTCAGTCCATAGGTGAGGAGACTGAAACTTAAATAGAGGGGTTCAGAGCTTTCCCAAAGTTACACCTCTAGGAAGTGAAGGTTGCAGGATATAAAGCTGCCATATCTGATTCCCGCACTGGTGTATTTAATCAGTCTACAGAAATGAGTAATGGGTTCAAAACGGAATTCATCTCTTAAGAGTTCAATTGGTTATGTGCGTGAATCCTAAATCCAATAGTAAACCAGTTAAAATGGGGAAAAGAAACATTGAACAAATCGGAAGATTGCCTACTTTGATGTTACTTAACCAAGTTAACGAATCATTTCATTTAAAACAATTGAGCTACTAATCATGTGTGATTATGTTACATTCTTAGTTCCAATGATTAACACCTCTGCTCGGTTCTATCACTTAGAAGTGCTATTTCTGCAAGCTTTCTCTAAGGAATCAGAGCTTTAAAAGTCTTACCCTATGGTCAGAGGCTGAGAAAAGTGGAGCTAGGCCATAGTGGAGATCACTTGGTCTCAAGAGTCGCATAGCCTCCAACTGGCTGCCATACACCATGAATCTCAAACAGGGGTCTCCCACAGGCTGAGGATGGTCTAAATCCTGTCCTGTTCCCATGGGCCACTCTTTCAGTGGGAACACACAGTTCCCCCACGTCCTTCCCATCTTCACAGTCCTCCTGGTTTCTCTCCTCCCAGATTTCAAGTCTTTTTCTTTGTTTGTTTGTTTGTTTTGTTTTTGCCCCCATCAGCCTGCCTCGAATCAGCACCCAGATTTCCGGAGCCCCTTCTGCAGCACAGCAGACATCAATAGTTCAGCCAAGTATGGGTTACCCAGGGGGGAGGGGCATGTACTTCACTCTGCCTTATGTGGGCTCAGCCTGGCCACTGTTGAGTACATCAGCTCAAAGAAGTGACTAACACAGAACGCTAGACCAAAAGAAATGCAATTACACGCACATACACAAGACATGTTATTGGGTTTCATCTGTCATTATGCCTTTAAAAGATATCATAAACAATTTTTCAAACTGTTTACGGTGGTGCACAACGCAGTGTAATATCTCCGGGGTAATTTGTTTTTGTTTTTGTTTTTTGTAGTTATTTTTTTTTTATTTTTTAATTTTTTTAAGTATATTTTATTGATTATATTGTTACAATAGTTCCAATTTTTTCCCCTTTGCTCCCCTCCACCCAGCACCCCCCTTCCCTGACAATCCCCTCCCCAAGTCCATGCCCATGGCTCACCCTTTCATATATTCTTCTTCTTTTTTTAAATAATTAATTAATTAGTTAAATATTTTAACAATAAAAAATAACAATCCCTTCCTCTCAGACTTAAGACCCTTTACAATCTTATAAAGGACAATGGACGGAGGTCTCGAGCTCCTCTAGCTGCTTCAAGCTGGACATGGTCGTCGTCCTACCTACCCTTGGGTCAAGAAATCCCTAATAAGAGTGGGGGTGTGGAGGGGAGGGTGGCCTTCCCACAAGGGGAAGGATCGTGCAGACTCCAGGTAGGTTGGCTGTCTCTGGACAACGGCATGCTTGGTTTAACCGGCTGGCATCCGTGTTGTATTCTGGAGGCAACAGGGTTAAAGAACATCATTCAATCTGCAACCACTAGATGACAAAAGACAGGTATTAATTTTTCAATGTCCTACATTCGGGAAAAGAAGGGTTTCTTTGGAGGAAGGTATGCCAGGTACATCTCACCTGTCCAAAACCCTTTTGCCCATTATACTTAGTTTGGACTGAGGGAAATATTTTAGGTTTCCCCCCTCTCAGGCCTCTGGGCTCTTTCTGTCCAAGCCATTAGGATAGAAAAGAGAAACCAGTTTTAAAGTGAAGCCCACAGACCAGCCCGTTCTTCACCAACCCAGCCACTTAGTTCAGCCAAACCATTGAGTCTCAGGAGGCAGCAATGCAGACAGGATTAAGTGAGGCCTATACGTACAGACAATCACTCAGGTAATGAGATCGTAGGCTTATGCCCTTAGAAAACAGAAAACACATGTTAATTTATGTAACATAACCCACATACAAGTCTCTAAATCTGTAGGACTGTCTTATCGGAAAGACATCCAGTTGCAAGGCATTTGACATTCTTCTTGCCTGTAAATTAAACATCTTTGATAATGCCACAGACATAGTTTAACTTTCAAATGAAAACAAATTTTAAATGAAAAGAAACTTTAAAGACGGTTAGCTGCACTACTTTATAGTCTACCACTGGGCATTGTGATCTTCCTTGAATCGTGATTTTTCTCCCTAAGATTACCCTCCTTGTCATTAAAGGGACTGCATTAAGTTCATTTTTAATTTATCCTGTTCATTTGCATAAACACAACAAGAGCAGCAAATGACCACTTATGATCTTTAGTTCTGCTTTGCTGGAACTTACGCAAGGAACATTTAGGGTGACCTTCAGTCTGCCCTTCAGGGCACAGAAGCTGGGCCACATACCTGGCATTCAGCCTTGCCTGTAAACACCTGTCTTTTCCAGGTCCTCCTGGTTTTCCATTGTGCCTTAAGGTCCCTTCTAGCCATCTTTCAGGAAAACAACCTTCGTTCCTTCCCTGGAAAGATTGCTATGGACCGCTCATCCATCCAAGGTACCAGGCCTTTTATCTCGTAGACTTTTATTACCTTTGAAAGTCAGTCCCAGTTGCTCAGGGCTTTTTGGTAACAACCAAAGCCCAAGCATGTCTCCTTTAGGCATGACATTCCAGTCAAAGTCTTAGTCAAAAAAATCGTTATTAACAACTGGTCTTATTAGTTTTATGCAAAGAAACTTAGGTCATTACTTACTTCTTTAGAATGTCAAATTCTGGAGGTATCAGATAGGGAGAAAATATATACAGTGTGAAGGAAAATCCTTGTCCTTCTAATATTCACTGAACTTGCATTTCTATTCTTTATATTTTTATTTTTCCCCCCACTAAAAATTTTTCTGTTTGTTTGTTTTTCCATTACAGTTGTCTCACTTTTTCCCCCTCTTGCTTCTCTGCACCCTGTCCCTCCCTTCTCCCACATTCAGTCCCCACCCAGCTGTCCATGTCCATGGATCATTTATACATGTTCTTTGACTAGACCCTTCCCCTTCTTACCACTTCTCTCCCTTCCATCTCCCCCTTTGTTACTGTTAGTTTATTTCTCGTTTACATACCTCTGGTTCAATTTTGCTCATTTGTTTGTGTTGTTCATTAGTTTCCTGTAACAGGTGATAGCATAAGGTAATTTTCTTTTGTTGCCTGGCTTATTTTGCTAAGCATAATTCTCTCTAGTTCCAATCATGTTGTTGCAAATGGTAGAAGTTCCTTCTTTCTTTCAGTTCTTATTCATTGTCATTTTCCCCCTTTGTACTCGTGTTCCTCTCTGTCTCTCTCTGTTTCTTCATCTTCTTAAAGCAGACCCTTTAGCTTCTCTTGCAATACTGGTTTGGTGGAGATGTATTCTTTTAACCTTCTTTTGTCTTGGAAACTCCTTATTTCACCTTCCATTTTGAATGAGAGCCTTGCTGGGTAGAGTATTCTTGGTTGTAGGCCTTTGTTTTTCATTACTTGGAATATATTTTGCCATTCCCTTCTGGCTTGTAGTGTTTCTGCTGAGAAATCTGATGATAGCCTTATTGGAGCTCCCTTGTATGTTATTAGTTGTTTCTCTCTTGCTGCTTTTAGGATTCTCTCTTTGTCTTTGAATGTTGGCATTTTAATTATGATGTGTCTTGAAGTGGGCCTGTTGGGGTTCATCTTCATTGGGACCCTCTGTGCTTCCTGGACTTGCATGATTCTTTCTCTCTTCATGTTAGGGAAGTTTTCTGTCATTAGTTTTTCAAAGAGGTTTTCTATTCCTTGCTCTTCTTCTTCTCCTTCTGGAATTCCTATGATATGGATATTATTACGTTTCATGTTGTCCTGCAGCTGTCTTAGAGCCTCTTCAGTCTTGTTCAGCCTTTTTTCACTTTGTTGCACTGTCTGTGAGTTTTTGTCTACATTGTCCTCCAGCTCGCTGATCTGATTTTCTGCTTCCTCTAGCCTGTTTTTAATTCCTTCTACTGTGTTCTTCAATTCAGAGATCGTATTCTTCATTTCCTCCTGGCTCTTATTGATAGCTTCCATGTCCTTTTTGATGCTGGTATAATTCTCAGTAAGTTCCTTATAGTTCTTCTGGAGTTCACTGTAGTTTTTCTGGAGTTCTTTGTAGTTTCTGCTGAGCTCATTGAGCTTCTCCATAATACATGCTTTCAATTCCATATCTGATAGTTGGCTCCCCTCTATTTCATTTAGCACTCTTTCTGGGGACTCTACCTTTCCTTTCAATGGGGGGTTGTTTCTCTGTCTCCCCATTTTTGTGGCTCCTATTGTTTGTTGGTGCTTCTTAGAATGATCTGCACTTCGTGGGTCTGCCCCTGGTGGCACCAGATCCTGTACCAGTCTGGGCCTAGGCAGCCTGTTGGAGGCTTCCAGGGATCTACTGCCTTTGTCTGTCTCCTTTAGTTGATAATCTATTCAATCTGTGATTAGTTGTCAGGCTTAAGGACCGTGGGTGTGGCCGCTTAATTCCTGTAGGCAGGGCCTTTGCTTCCCCTCAGGCTGACGCCACTTGGCCGGGAATGGTGTGCCTGCAGCACTGGGGATGAGTCAGCACTGGGACCCGGCCGGCCGCTTCCCCAGCTCTCCCCTCAAACCCACCACACCAAACTCTCCCCAAGCATTTCCAGTCCTCTCTGTCTTCCCTCTGCTTGTGCCCAGGGTAAGTGGGGGCCAAAATATTTTTGTATGTGATCCGCTTAAGAGCTCTTTTTCTCCAGCTGTTTCTCTCCAGCTGGCAAGAAACCCTGTGGCTTTTCGCTTTTCTCAGCTGGATACTATTTTACTTTCCACTCTGTTGCTGTAGGCTGGGTAGCCCGGCTGGGGGTTTGGACCCTGCCCTTCTCAGGGGGAATCCCCGGCTGCTGAGCTGTTTCTCAGTCCCTTCAGCTGCCACCCATGTGAGCCCAGCCAGCCCTTCCGCATCTCCGCACTCCCTACCGGTCACGTTGTGATGTAGCGGCCTTTTTTGTCTCTCCGTGGTTATAAGACTTCTCTCCAGCTGGTGTTCGGTTGGTTATTCCAGATGATTTCTCCAAAATTACGTTGTTATTCCAGACTAGTTCGGGGAGGAAGTTAGTGTAGCTTCCACTTACTCCTCCGCCATCTTGTTTCTCCTCTCCGGGGTAATTTGTGTTCTCAGGAGCACCCATTGCACTCTTTTCTCCTTTTTGTCCTCTTTGGTTGCTGTTGACCACTCTGAAGGAAACGAGCTTCCAACTGTGTTGTAGCCTTTTTGTCTCTCTGCCACCACTCCCTCCAAATGGCTTGCCATTACCTCTTTAGGAAATAAACACTGCTGCCTTTTAGGTCTCCCAAATCCTTTTTTTCCCTGGTGAGACTGGAGAAACCACATCTCTCCAAGGGACTCTCCAAATCCCCATGTTGCCAGAAGACTCAGCAAGCCTGGCTCGTTGCGAAGCTCAGGGAAATGAGGTAAGTCTTGACATCTTTTTGCCACAGGAGAGTTTCCACAAGGCCCCAGTGTAATGCGCTTCAGTTTGCAGGTTTTCCGCAGTTGGGTGAAGCCTTCACTGGGTTTATAATCCTTTGCACCTTTTCCCTGTGAGCTTTCGAGTCACCTCTCTCTGTGGGAAGCCATGGCACAGGGCAGGTAACCCAGAGTCTATTGGACACAGGTTCAAATTCCAGCTTGGCCACCTACTAGCTGTGTGACCTCGCACAAGTTGTTCTGCCTCTCTGAGCCCCAGTCTCTTGCAAAAGACTTGTTACTTAATAATAATTTTATTCACCCCACTTCACATTTGAGCAATGCATCCAGAGAAGTTCAGTAGTTTGTTCATCTTCACAGCTGAGTGTAAGTGGCAAGGGCAGGAGTTTAATCCCGTTTTGTCTGATGCCAAAATCTGCGCTCATTTCAGATAGGTGGTCAGCACCAGGAGGGCCAAGGCCTTGTCTGTCTGTCTGTCTCTGCTGTATCCCTGGTAACAGAAGAGAGCCAGGCCCAGAGGAAGTACCCAGGTATAAGTCTTACTTAGCTTTTACAACGTGGCAGGCACTGTTTTAAGCATATGTCCTCATTTAACCTTTAAAAGGAACGCGTAAGCTGGGTACTGGTATTATCCTCATTTTAAAGATGAGGAAATGGACGGATGGATGGATGAGGAGATGAATCCCATCACTTTTTCTCCCACTTTAGCCTGATCATAGCAATCACCTAGGTTCTTATGAAGAATTAGATACATGGACTCGCCACAACTTCCTCTCACCTTGAGCACTCTCTTTCTGTAGGTTTTGGTGGGCTCCAACTCTGGAATATGTATGCAATAGAGTCCGCTCATGAGGCGTGACGAGGTTTTTGAGCTAAAGGAGGGTACGGTTCTCTCTCCAACAAAAATTTTGGTCCTAGGCTGATAAACATGAACAGCTGCCGAGAATGAACGAAGCCAGGTATTGTAATTTGATGTTTGCTGGGGAAGCAGAGCATGTCTTCACGTGCAGCTCACCTAGATACTAGTGCCCTTCATAGCTCTTGGACGGGCACCGAGTTACGTAACCCTGCAGACTGTTAGTTTCCTCAACTGCAAAGCCTGAATAATCACACCTCCCACGATCGGTTATGGTCAAATTAAGCATCATTAATATGATGATGCCTCCATGATGCCTAAGACATGGTAGGCTGTAGGGCACCACTCTGTGGTTTCAGGAACTGTAGCCCAAACCGTGAACCAGGCCCCACCACCTCCCCAGAAGGCCTCTCTCCTCTCAGCCGAAAACCATAAGGCTATGCGCCAGACAGGACTGGAGGCCACTCAGAGGGTTCCCGTGGCAATTGAATTTGGAGAATGCATATTATGCTTTAGAGCTTGCTCTGCCTATCTTATTGCTTAGTTAACTAGAATCCATCTGTAGCTAAAAATGTATGAAGTCTTGCACCCGATGTCAGTGTGGCATCAGGATTTTTGGCAGACCCTGACACAGCCTGGTCACTGTGTTCTCTATATTGACACGTGTAATCAGTAACTGTCAGCTGTAATCCAAGTGTCTGAAAGCTCATTGACGACTCATAAGTCTTGACCTTGTATCTCCCTAACCCCCTTCCTCAATAAAAGGCACGGGAGACGGAAGTTCTGTGCTCTTCTCCCCTAAAGAGATTAGCTACCTCCCATCCCTCCAGACCAAAGACAGCGTCCTGGATAAATTGGTGGTTCTGCCATGGTCATGAAACCTTGGCTGGACAGGGAGTTCCCAACCGAGCCAGGGTGTTGCAGGCAGGACAGCCTCCCTAGGCATTTAGCCTGTGCTGGAGCTTGAACTAGAGTGGAAAAGTTTTTGCAAAACTCCCATGGTGACAGCTGCCCCCAAACAAGTACAGAATGTTAGTTTTGTGGTTCCCTATAGTCTATAGGGAAGATATGGGCATAGGCTAGAGCATTAGTATTCTGTTGCTGTATAACAAGTACCATAAACTTAGCTGCTTAAAACAACATGTGCTTATTATCTAACCATTTCTGTGGGTCAGAAGTCTGGGCTCACCCCAGCAATCTACCCAGGGTCTCACAATGTTGCAGAAAAGGTTTCAGCCTAAGCCAGCTCTTGTCAGAGTCTTGACTGGGAAAGGGTCTGCTTCTAAAGCCTCTCAGGTTGGTGGCAGAATTCTTTTCCTTGTGGCTATAAAGATTCATGGCAAGTTGCTTTGTCAAAACCAGCATTGGGAGACTGAGCAAGATGTGTGCTACACTCTTAGGTGACTGCGTAAATGCAGCCATGTGCAATCCATTACCATTGTTGCATTCCTTTGGTTAGAAGCAAGTGTCAGGTCCTGCCCTTACTCAAGAAAGAAGGGAATTACCCAAAGATGTGACTACTAGGGGCAGAGACCATGGGGACTTCCTTAAAGCCTACCTGTCCATCCTCAAGCTGGACCCCAGGGATTCCCCAGACTGGCATTCTTTTGCCTCACGTCATCATTTCAAAACTTCGTAGGAACTTCTTCCTTAATCTTGTTTTGTTGTGGGAGGTTTTCTTGGGCCTCTTATTGGTGACAGTTTGGTCAAGCTCACAGAGGTGAAGTTCCCCAAGCACTGTCTTTAGGAACCAATCTAGTTCTCATAAGGTCTGAATCTGAAATTGCATTTCTTTTTTCCAAGCCAAACACCTATTTTCTTCATCTATTCTTATTACAATACTAACTATATTAGTATGGTGATAACTGGCATAATTTCAGCAAGGACAATTTGGAATTGCGCACTGGTTCATTTCAACATGAACACGATTGTGTATTTGTGAGGTCCCTTAGAAAAAAGTGAAGAAACCCCCATGAGGAGATTATTTCTATAGTTTTCCTTAAAAAAGTAAATAATTTTGTTGAATACAGGTGGTATCTTCTACCTTCCCATAGGTTGACAAGTAGAAAGTACTGGCTTTTTTATCACAGCTTGACAAAATTTTTAAGGATCAAAGTGACTGTCTAAACCATCTGTTACTTTTTGTGTATATATATCAGATATATACATGTATATATATCTCACAGTCTGTTTTCTTTTTTCATATTTTATTGATTATGCTATTACAATTGTCCCACGTTCCTCTTTTGTGCCTCTTCACCCAGCACCCAGCACTCCTGCAGGCAATCCCCAAACCATTGCTCATGCCCATGGGTCATGCATATTAGTTCTTTGGCTTCTCCATTCCCTATACTGTACTTTACATCCCCATGGCTATTCTGTAACTCCCTATTTGTACTTCTTAATCCCCTCACCTCTTCAGCCATTCCCCCACAACCACCTCCCATCTGGCAACCATCAAAACACTCTGTTTTCATGATACTCTCTCTGTTCTTGTTTGCTTAGTTTGCTTTTTAGATTCAATTGTTGATAGACACATACTTCTTGGCATTTTATTGTTCATAGTTTTGACCTTTTTCTTAAATAAGTCCCCTTAACACTTCATATAATAATGGTTTGGTGATGATGAACTCCTTTAGCTTTTTCAGTTCTGGGAAGCTCTTTATCTGCCCTTCAATTCTAAATGACATCTTTGTTGGGTAGACCAATGTTGGCTGTAGGTTCCTGCTCTTCCGGACTTTGAATATGTCTTTCCAATCCCTTTGGCCTGCAAAGTTTCTTTTCAGAAATCAGCTGATAGTCTTATGGGAACTCCCCTGTAGGTAACTACCTGCTTTTCTCAATTATGATGTGTCTTGGAGTGGGCCTCTTTGCATCCATCTTGTTTGGGACCCTGGGTCCTGGGTTTGCATGTCTATTTCCTTCGCTAAATTAGGGAAGTTTTCTTTCATTGTTTTTTCAAATAGATGTTCAATTTATTTCTCTTTCCTCTTCTGGCACCCCTATGATGCAAACATTGAACCTCTTGAAGTTGTCCCAGGGGCTACTTACACTATCCTCGTTTTCTTAGATTCTTCTTTCTTGTTGTTCTGATTGGTTTGGTTTTTTGTGCTCCCTTATGTTCCAACTCATTGATTTGATTCTCAGCTTCATCCACTCTACTGTTGTTTCCATGTAAATTGTTCTTTATTTCAATTAGCATATTCTTTGTTTCTGGTTTTTTTTTTTTTTTTTTTTTGTGCCATTGAGGTCCTCACTTAGTTCCCTGAGCACCCTTATAATCAGTGTTTTGAACTCTGCATCTGGTAGATTGCTTAGTCCATTTTGATTAGTTCTTTTTCTGGAGTTTGATCTGTTCTTTCATTTGGGCCATGCTTCTTTGTCTCATTTTGGCATCCTCCCTGTGTTTGTTTCTATGTATTAGGTAGAGCTGGTATGACTCCCTGTCTTGGTAGCATGGCCTAATATAGTAGGTGTCCTGTAGGGTCCAGCAGCACAGCCTCTCCTATGACCCAAGCTGTGTATTTGAGGTGCGCCCTTCATGTGGGCTGAGCATACACTCCTCTTGTAGTTCAGCCTTGATTGCTATTGGCAGGTCAATGAGAGGAACTTACCCAGGCCAGTCAGCTGCAAGGAGTAGTTGTAATGCACTCACCACCAACCGCTGCCCTCTGTGGAAGATCTGCTGTGCAGTGGCAGGGTGGTGGTGCTCCAGCGTGGTGTGTAGCTGTGCACTGGGGGCATAGGCTCTGGCATTTCCTACATTGTGTGGGCTGAGGCCAGCCCTCACCAGTGTTCTGCACAGGCCCACCCTGCATGTGCTATGAAGCAATCTGAGATGGCTGCTACTTGTGCTGAGCTTGGAGATTCCCAGGCAAAGCCAAGCTGTGAATCTAGGCTGGCCACTGCAAGTGCCGAGACTGGGGCCACTGCAAGTGCCGAGACTGGGGCCACTTAGCCAGGAGTACGGGGCTTAGGGGCTTACTGCAGCTGCCTCTTACTTGTTTGATTGGGTTTAGGAAGTTGTAAAGCATGAACCAAGGCCAGCCATTCACATGGAAAAGTCAGTTAACAGCCTGGGCGGGCCTAAGTTGGGTGGTATGGAGTCTCAGGGGATCTCCAGGACAGGGAAAACAATGTAGCCAGGTTGCTAGAGTCTCAAATATGGTACCTGCCTGCCTGCTCTTTGGCTCTGTGCAGGGAGGGCTCAGAGAAAAGGACAATGACCTCTGTTCACCTTTCTGTTCGGGAGAAAGCTGTGCCCCGGCTCCCGCCTTGATGCCAGACACTTCAGTTCCTCCCTGTGTACCACTGGTGCCTTTTAAGCTGCCACTCCAGTGCTGGAGCTCAGAGGGAGTGAATTGGGTAAGTCCGTGTGTGGGTTCTTTAAGGGGAACTGCTTGGGACTCTGGTAGTTTCTTCCACTGACTCAATCTCTGCTAGATTTTGCAGCCAAAAGTTACGGGGACTTACCTTCCTGGCACTGGATCCCTGGACTTGGGGGCCTGGTGTGGGGCTTGGACTCCTTGCTCCTGAGATACCCCTCCCAAATTTTTATTCACCCCATGTGGACGTGGGACCAGCCCATTCCACATTGCCGCCCCTCCTACCAGACCAGATGGATGTGGTTTCTTTTAATTCCACAGTTGCCAGATTTCCATTCAACTCAATCTGATGGTTCTGAGTGATGGTGGTTCTATATGTTAGTTGTAATTTTGATGTGATTGTGTGAGGAGGTAAGCTCTGTTTACCTATGCTGCTATCTTGACTGAAAGTCCCAGAATCTGTTTTCTATACCTAAACTTTTCTTAATTTTGAGATCTTAGGTAATTAGGTACTAATTATTTTTATTATTACCTAATTCTTAGGTAATCAAGAATCCATGGAGGTCTGGACAGTTTCTAAATAAGCAAATACAAATATTAGCCAGATAACCCCAGGGGAACAAAGAACTGTTAACGGGAGAAACCTGGTTCTTCTTGCCAGTGCCGTAAAGAATTACAGATCAGCAAATCTATCAGTGTGCAAGCAGGGTTTATCGGTGATACATTCTCATGGAAGAGAAGGCTTTGCCAAGGGGTCGGGGTGGAGGGGGGTGAAAGGCATAGGTTCAGGGCAAAGTAGGGTAAGACCAGCAAAAGTAAAGAGTGGCCAAAGGCCAGGAGGCCACAGAGCACAAGCCATTTGTTCTGAGGGCTTATATATAGTTAGCAGGATGGGGGTGAAGAAGTTACATATTGATTGACAGGTAAAAGCGGTGCAAGCTTTGGAGGTTCAAGAATACCCAAAGGTGTTTATGGGCTTCTTCCTCAAAGGTGTTAATGGGCTCCTTCCTTTGGGCTCTATTCCATCTATCAGTCCTTGGGATGAAAGCACAGTTTCAAAGGCTTTCTTTCCCAGATAATGGGGAAATGATACATAGAATTTCAAGGAGTGCCCTCCTCCTGTGTTATGATGGTGTTTATTGTGATGTTGGAACATCTGGCAATATTATCGGACCAGGCTCAGGACTGTTGGGTTAGTGGGTGAGACACGTCTCCCTCCTCCCTGCCTTGGTTCACTATCCATCCTACCTAAGTGTTGTGAGAAATGCTCACAATAAAACACCGGACACAGGACTTGAGCAGTAACTGAGGCGGTTGTTTATTCACAGATCAGCAGCTCAGGGCACAGCCTAAAAGCCAAATCAAGGTGCGTGCTGAAAGGATGGAGCTGGCTGTTTTTATCCTAATGCAAGTAAAGCCCCCCCTTTCCCCTCTCCCCCTGCTTCTTCGTTTTTCCATGCTGGATACTCTGGAGTTACTATCTAACACGATTAACTAAATTAACTGAGGGTGAGAATTAACTGAGGGTGATCTGGTTATAGGTCTGTCTCCAACTTTTCTTTGAAATTTCTCTTATCTTGTTTGCTAGGCTGTCTAACTACATTTTCCCATTTCCTGGAGTTTGGTGATGACTATCTCCCCCGTTTTGATCTCAGATATCCTTTGTCCTCAGAAGCATTTGTGATGAGCTGCAGGATGCCCCTTTTCTGATTTGTAAATATGCTAATACTGTTAACTCTGGCTCAGAGACCCTCTAATTACATTTGCCCTTTGCTGCCAATTATTCTCTACTGGTTTGGGAGTCACTAGTTTTCTTGCCCCTTACAGGGGCAATAGCAGCACAGTCTTGGAGTTCTTCCTATGCTATCTCTTGCCTCAGGAGCTCTCTCCTTCTCTCCCTGTCCTCCGGTAACCTAGCTCATTTTCTTTCCACAACCATGTGACTCTAGCGGACTCTAAATGCAGGCCTGGATTAAGCAGCCAGGAACACAAGCCAGACGGGGACTGAGACTACTTAGCAGCCACTTGCAGGCTAGACTGGACTAAGCTTTGATGTGGCACAGAAACTCTGGACACTGGCCTTTGTTTTGGCCTTGCTGATGACACGTTGAACTTTTCCCACGGTGGGATGGACAGAGATGGGACATTGAGAACCCAGGAGAGGAACCCTTTTGATTTTGCATCAATCACCCAAATAAATCTTACTGCCACCAGATCTTATCCTCCCTTGAGGGTCCCTGAAAATGCTTTTTCTCAAGAGACCATAAGGACTCCACCAACAACAGCCCTATGAACCAATGCCACCCCAATAAATTTAAAAACTCATGAGAAAAAAATGATTTTTAAACTTCAAGAAAATGAGGCCTGGACAAGTGTGGATGGACTCAAGAGGCTCAGACTCAGAAAAATGCAAACAGCTGAGAGCACAGTACAGTGCTGGATTCCCACTGGGTGCTTAATGTTAGCCGTCAGACTTGAACTGAAACCCAGGAGGAAGCAACCTGTGGCTAAATCTAAATCCCCTGTCAGTCTAAGGACATTCTAGTCACCTTGAGAAGAATCCTGCCGGCCCTGCCTGGAACTAGGCCTTAGCGTAACCCCCAACTAAGACTTAACTGGGGAGGAAGCAATTTTGCATGGGAGAGGCACCTATCAAACTGACATTTTAATTTGCAAGTGTGGAATGTGCCAGAGGGGAGCAGGAGGGGAGGGTATGTGGAGAGGGTCCATGGTGAAGGTCAGCCACAACATTTTTCCTAAGCCAGAAAATGATTTTTCAATCATTTTATTCCAGCACATTGCGGCTCCATTCAACTGACCAGTTAAGTGTTTGTGGTAACTCTTAGAAAATAAAAGCCTTGCAACTAGCAGTCAACTGTGCACTTCCTGGGAGGCTACGAGGAAGACAGGAAGCCAGGAGATGAGAAGACCATTTGTTTCTGCTTCATCAGGAACCTGTCCTAGTCTGCCCTTCCATTCATCACCCCCACCACTGAATCCCTGCACGGGTCAGTGCAGGGTGTGAGACCCTGCAGGGCCCGAAGTAACACCACCAATATGACCACAGCACAAAAAAGACAGCCTGGAAGCCTGAATATGCCATTTGATGATGTTCAAATGATATACGTACCTTGGGAAATAACTCTTGCTTTCTGCCTGACAATATAGAGTGTGTGTGTGTACAACCACGGGTAGGTTTTTAAAGTATTTAAAAATACTTCCTGTATCAGCAAAGGAATACTGCTTCCCAACATATGGATGCATACTCTATACTAAAAACTACAATATAAGTCCTGGTTGAGATAAATTTTTAGCTGATACATAAATGATAAATAGATGGTAGATGGAAGGATAGATAATAGATGCCAGATAGATAGATCTGCAGAACTTATTTTACAATAAGGAAGTTGGTGATTTGGGGTGTTTCAGGTAAGCACCAATGGAAGTGTCCAAAAATGTGAATTCTGAGTTCTTTTCCCCTGACTACCCATATGTCTTCTCTCAGGGCCTCAGTTTGCTATTTGTGAATTTATTTATTTGGGGTGTTCTAAAGAAGTTTAAGAAAGTGTATGTATTTATATCTTAATGAATAAGTTTTATTGAAAAAACAAATTTTATGAAATCAGAAAAGAGCCCTTCACCCCCAAACTTATTCAACATGTGTGTGCCAGCTGTGCCTCCCTGGACCTGGGTCTTGGAGGCGGGGTCTTCACAGGTTACCTTTCAGGTCCTGAGAGGGGCTGGGAGAAAGACAGGTAAACAAGAACAATTCTTTATTTCAGAAGATACTAAGAGCCAGGAAGCAAACAGACTTAGATGACGTGACTAGGGAGTGATGGGACAATATTGGTTTTTTATTGTGGCCCTAACACATGACCTCAGACAGAGGGGCCCACACCACAGAGTGTGTGCCTGACCACAGGAGTTGTGGGTCAGAAACCTGAGGCGAGTTCATCGGGCTGTGCTCCTCCCTGGAGGCTCCGGAAGTCCCCGCCCCCTGCTTATGGGGTGCTGCCAGAACCCACTCCTTACTGGACTGTTCCCTTCTGTGTCCCTGGCAGAGCCACTCCCAGCTCCCAGGGGCCACCCACAAACCTTGACTCATGGTCCCTGCCTCCATCCTAAAAGCCAGCAACTCAGGTTTGCTACCTCCCACATTATCTCTGACCTCCCCTCCTGCCCACTTCTCACTTGGTCACCTTGGACCACCTGTCTGACCTGGGAAGGTTGCCAGGATGCCTCTGTGACCTGTCTTACCATTGTGACCTGCCTTACTTCTGTGACCTATTGCCATGTGATACACCACAGTGCCAGGCTGAGGCCTCTGCAGGGTAACTCCCAAGCAGGTTGAGTGAAGGGCTCCCCAAGATCTTGTCATATTGAAACTCAGACTTAGCTGTTGAGACTGAGCTGGACAAAAGAAGAACCAGGGAAGCCTCCCGCAAAGGGACAGCAAGAGCCCCTGGGACAGGCACAGCAAGGCTGGCTGAAATACAGGACAGGGTGGGTGGGGAGAATAACGGGTCCTCAGGTGGGCTGAAAATGCTGTCTGAGCCATGAAGGCTTTTAGGCACAAGAATGAGCAGATCTACTTTATATTTTTTAAAGATCACTCTGTGGTCTGGCATTTGAAATATCTGACATGGGTCTTGAGAGCACAGATGAAGTTTAGATAGATGAAGAAGGTGAGAAATGTGCTTCATGGACAGACAATGGGCCCTGCTCATGACCCGGAGGCAGGAGACATGAAGACAAGAGACGAGCACAAGTCCCAAGAGGCAGGTGAGTGATGGGAAGGGGCAGAAAAACAGAAGACCCTCCATGGAGGAGAGTGGGTACCGGGGACAGGGGACCTACCATGGAGGGTCCGGGTGGAAGGGACCGACGACCTGTCATGGAGGGGGGCAGGGCAAGAGGGGTCAGGGGACCCTGGGTGGGCCAGTGCAGGAACAGGGGATCCTCCATGAAGAGGGCAGGGCAGGGGAGAAAGTGGACCTTCCATGGTGGGCAAGGAAGGGCAGAGAGGGGACTGGGAGGAAGAAGAGCAGAAGGTACATGGGACGCTCCATGAAGTGGGCAGAGCAGATGGACAGGAAACCGTTTATGGAGGGAGTAAGGCAGGAGAAGCAGGAGACCCGGGGAGGGGCAGAGGGGACAGTGGACATTCTATGGGCAGGTAGGGCATGAGGGAGGAAGGACCATAAGAGGGGTAGGGCAGGAGAGACTGGGGAACCCCTATGGCAGGGGCAATGCAGGGTAAAGAGATCCTGGGAGAGGCAGAAAGAAAAAATGGGGGACCCTCCATGGAGGAGGCATAACAGGAAAGACAGGGGACCCTCCATGAGTGGGGGAGTGCAGGGGAGACAGGGGACCTTGAGAAAAAAACATGGAAGGGGGAAAGAAAACCTTCCATAGCAAGGGTAGGGGAGTGTGGACAGAGGATCCTGGAAGAAGGCAGAGCCAAGGGGACATGGGATCCACCACGGAGGGGTCAGGACAGAAGGGACAGGAGAACTTCTATAGAAGGAAGAGGGGAGGGGTGAGAAGGCACCCTGGGAGGGGCGGGGAAAGGAGGCATGGGATCATCCATGGAAGGAGCAGGGCAGAGGGAACAGGGAACCTTCCATGGAGGGACGAGGTTAAGAGGACAGGGAACCCTTCATGGCAGGGGCCCCACAGAGGGACAGGGAGCCCTCCGTGGTGGGGGCACAGCAGGGGGACAGGGAACCCTCCATGGCAGGGGGGAGGGTAGGGGGACAGGGAACCCTCCATGGTGAAGGGAGGGCTGAGGGACCGGGGACTATCCATGGAGGGGGGAGGGAAGGGGTACAGGGAACCCTGCATTGAGAGGGTTGGACAGAGGTGACAGGAAACCCTTCATGGGGGGGCAGGGGGACAGGGGACCTTTCATTGAAGGGGCAGGGGAGGAGGCACAGGTGACAGGGTAACCTGTCCCCTCCATTGCGGTTCCCTGACTCTCCCTGGAGGGTCTCCTCTTCCCCCTGCTCTGCCCCCTTTCCAGAGTCCCCTATCCCCCTGCCCTTTCCTCTCTCAGGGTCCCCTGTCCCTCTTGCTCTCCCCCTGTGCTTCCTTCTCCATGGATTGTCCCCTTTCCCCTCTGCTGGGCCCTCTGTGTTCCTGCCCTGACCACTCACTCACTCACAGGCCTCCGATGGGCTTGTGCTCTGACCTCTGGTCTTCATCTCTCCTGCCTCCGGGCCGCGTGCCCACTCTCTGTACCTGAAGCATACCTAATCTCTTCATCTGTCCAAATGAACGATTTTCAACTGGTGTGGCGAGACACACCATAGCGCCCGCCAATCTTAAAACCTGTGATAACTGACTGCAGTCCCGGGCACTGACTTCCTTTCCCTCAGGCTGTGAAATAAGAAAATGACAACATGGTTTCAAATAAGAGTCAAAGAATTTTCTTTCTATGACCTATTGGCCATTTCAGAATGGAAGAGATTAAATTGTTGATTTATTACAAAGAAATATCTGAAAAAAGAGAAAGAAAAAAAGGAGAAAAAAAAATTTTTTAAAGATAATAATAAAACTGACCAGAGCCTTGGAAAGAAGTCAGGGACTGCACGCTTTAAAATTCTCGCGGCACCCAGTGTGCATGCAGCGGCACACCGGCTGAAAATAGCAGGTTTAACTCCAACCTGTGCTCTCAGACACATCTCAAGTATCGTTCAGATGTCAAATCACAGAGAGCTCTCCAGAGGGGGGAGGGGAGAGGGAGGTAGAATAAGGTAAAAGGGGGGGGGGATAAATGGTGATGGATGGAGACTTGACTTGGGGTGGCAAACACCAAATAATATATACAGATTATGTATTATAGAACTGTACACCTGAAACCTGTATAATTTTATAAACCTATGTCACCCCAATATATTATTTAAAATAAAGATGGTTGCCTTTAAGGGTGATTAGATCATGAGGGTGGAGCCCTCATGAACAAAACTAATACACTTTTAAAAGATACCCCATATGAGACTTATTGAGATCACTTTGTAAGTTACAATATGTAAATATCTAACAACTATGCTGTACATCTGAAACTAATATTGAATGTTAATTCTAACTGAAAAAAATTTTAATAAAAATAAAAAATATATAAATCATAGTGATCTTTAAAAAATATAAATCAGATCATATCATTTTGGGGACTAAAAGCCTAATGGCCCAGCAGCAGTCAGCTGTTCAGATAGAATCATCACTGCAACAGCCTTCCGCTGTTGGGAGAGAATGTCTTCCTCATTCCTCCAGTTTCCCCCATCACAGTACTGGTGGTATCAGGCACTGGTGCAAGGCAGAACTACGCTCCCTTGAGAGTATGCTAGGTATTCACTATGGCTGCTTAGTTCTAGTGTGGGAACAGACACAGGGCAAAAAAAAAAAAATTAAAAACAGTAAAAGTCTTGATGATTCTGATAGCATTTTCAGCACCCATCAAGGAACCTTTATTTGACTCCTGTCCTTCCCTGCACTCCAGCCAGTCTAGTTCATTAAGCCTGGGGGCAAAAGCTGGGAGAGTTCTGTCCAGGCAGCAAAGAAACATACATCTGGTTGGACATCTGAACAGAACTGCAGTTCTCTGAGGAAGGAAATGGAGGAAGGCATCTGCTAGAATCAGCCATGCATGAGGGGACTAAATTTTTCATGACACAGTGACGGGATCACAGCTGCGTGACCCAGCCACAGTCTTCCCTGCTGCCTCCCAGGGGACCCATGATTGTCCAAGAGCAGGAAGCGTAGGTCTGATAACTGAGAACCCATTGAACTTCTGCAGATCCCTTGAGCTCTCTCAGCTGATCTCAGACTATGGATCCTGAACATCCTAAGTCCTGAGACGTTGCCTATTTTGATTTTTAATTCCACTGCTAACAAAGAAAGCCAGATCTGGGTCTCTTGTACACTATTCAAAGGTGTATGAGCCCCCAGCATGTGGAGGCTACAGCTGGTATATCCTGGCACATTTGCTGAGTGGCCTCAGAGCCAGCACTGACAAGTTTGAAACTGTATCAATCTGGTGAACACCACTTAGCCCTACGTGGTGACTCACTGAGAATCTACCCCATACAACTCCAGTGCCATGAGACACTTTTAGTGACTGAGCCTAAGAGGCAGCTGCCAGGTGGAAGCTGGCAAGAGGCAGATCTTGGGATGCCTTGGGACTTTTGCTACCTGTCTCTGGGCCCAGTGCTGGTAAAAGCCAGCCCAGGTGCACTATTTGGTACTTCCTGTACTCAACAACGCCCAGCACAGGCAGCCAGCCACACACACTGGATTGCTTTGTAGTTCCAAACTGGTGGCCCAGAGCCAGTCACAGAGCCAGCCTCAGGCTACATCACAGCAGATCCATTTAGCTTCACAACAGCATATCCAGCGGGAGACGTCTGCAGGCACCAGACCCTGCAAAGGCAAATTCTGCTCACTGTAGCCAGCATCTGCACACTCACAGCAGCTCAGACACTGTGGTCATCATAGTCATCCAGCCTAATGGTTGACAACACACGTGCATGAACCATGGAAATCAAGACTCAATTACAACAGAAGGGCCCACATAACTCATACACGGGACATTCCTGGAGCCCCCAGCTCAAGTGATCAAGGATACTGTGCCACTGGATACCACAGGACACCTAAAAAATAAGGCCACCCCTACCAACATTGGAAGTCATAGTAGATCTACCTAATACATAGAAACACACACAAAAGCTAAGAAGAGGAGACAATGAAACATGCCCCACCTCCAGAAAATAAATTAAATGAAGTAGAGGCAAGCAATCTATCAGATATAGAGTTAAAAATCAATGGTTATAAAGATGCTCAAAGAACTCAGGAAGAATGGATGAAACCAGTGAGAACTTGAATAAGGAGTAAGCATGAGAAATGACACAGAAACCATAAAAAAGAACCAGTCAGAAATGAAGGCTACAATATCTGAAATGAAGAATACACTAGAAGGATAAACTAGAAGGAGGAAGTAGAGGATTCAATCAGTGATTTGGAAGGTTAGGTGGAAGAAATAATCAATATAGGAAAAGGAAAAAAAAAAAAGAAAAAAGAGGACAGTATGGGGTCTGGGAGCAATATAGACTGTAGCAACATCCACATCATAGGGGCACTAGAAGGAGAAGAGAAAGAGCAAGGGATCAAGAATCTACTGGAAAAAATAATGACCGAAAACTTCAATAACCTGACAAAGGAAAAAAGACACACCAGTCTAGGAAGCACAGAGTCCCAAACAAAATGAACACAAAATGGCCCACACCAAGATACATCATAATTAATTTGGCCAAGATTAAAGACAAAGGGGGGGATCTTAAAAGCAGCAAGAAAAATATAGAAAAATACAATGAAAAAAAATTTTAATTAAAAAAAAAGAAAAGAAAGAAAGATAGTTACCTACAAGGGAGCTCCCATAAAGCTGTTGGCTGATTTCTTAACAGAAACATTTCAGGCAAGAAAGAATTGGCACAAAATATTCAAAGTGATGAGAAGCAAGGACATACAACCCAAACGGCTCTATGCAGCAAGGTTATCATTTAAAATTGAAGGAGAAATTAAAAACTTTCCAAATCAGGAAAAGGTAAATGAGTTTGTTACTACCAAGTCAGCATTACAAGAACTGTTACAGAATCTTCTTTAAGAAGAAGATGAAGAAAAAGAAGAAAAAAAAAAAACCCAGAGGAACATAGTTAAAGAATAAAATGGCAATAAATACATACCTATCAATATGCAGTCACTTTAAATGTAAATGACTTAAATGCCCCAATCAAAAAATGGAGGGTCACTGAATGGGTAGGAAAAAAAGACTTACATACATGCTGTCTACAAGAGACCCACCTCAGAACAAAAGATACACAGACAAAAAGTAAAGGGATGGAAAAAGATATTTTATGTAAATGTAAATGAAAACAAAAGCTGGGATAGAAATACTTATATCTGAAATATTCTGACTTGATAGTAGTAGTTTTCTAGCTTTAGGAACTGAGAAGATGCAGATGATAATCACATACAAAAATGACATAGTAGAAAAGGAAGACAGAGTGAGTCTGGTTTTAACATGCTGAGTTATATTCCTCATAGATCATAAAAGTGAAGCTGTCCAACTTCTCCAAAGAAGACATACAGATGGCCAATAGACATGTAAAAAGATGCTCAATGTCAATAATCATCTGATAAATGCAAATTAAAACCACAATTTGATATCATCCCACCCCTGTCAGAATGACTGTCATCAATAAACCAAGAAACAAGTGTTGGCAAGGGTGTGGAGAAAAGGGACCCTTAGTGCATTGACTGGTGCAACCACTAAGGGTAACAGTATGGAGAGTACTCAAAAAATTAAGACTGGAACTGCCTTATGACCCAGCGATTCCACTCTTGATATATATTTGAAGAAACCCAAAACACTATTTCAAAAGAATATATGCACCCCTATGTTCATTTTAGCATTACTTACAATAGCCTAGATATGGAAGCAATCCAAGTGCCCATCAATAGAACAGTGGATTTAAAAAAAAACAAACAAAAAAATACCTGTGGTACATATATACAATGGAATATTACTCAGCCACAAATAAAGAATGAAATCTTACCTTTTGGGGCAGCACGGATGGACCTGGCGAGTATTACGCTAAGTGACATAAGTCATAGAAAGACAAATATCATATGACCTCACTTATATGTGCAATCTAAAGTACAAACTAAATAAACAAACAAAATTGAAACAAATTCATAGATAAAGGGAACAGACTGTTGGTTGCCAGACAGGTGGTAAGGTTCAGGGCCTGGGTGGAAAAAGTGAAGGGATTTAGAAGTAAAAACTAGTAGTTACAGAATAGTCACACAAATGTAAAGTACAGCAGAGGGAATATAGCCAACAGTATTGTAATGACTAGATATGGTGTCAGGTTGGTACTGCAAGTATAATGGGGAGTATTTTGTGAAATGTGTAATTGTCTGACCACTCTATTCCCTATACAAAATAATATTGAATGCAAACTGTAATTTTAAAAATTAGAGCTGTCCATCACATACATGGAAATGAAGGACAAACCCAGGGGTGTGGAGAGATGTAATGCAGTTTTCTAAGAGGAGCAGGTAGAGGACCCCAGGAGAAGAATCAGGCCAAAGGCAGATCCTGGGTAAAGTCAGAAAGGCAATTGTGACTGCAGCATGAAACATAAGCTTCATTTGATATCAGAGAATTTGAAGATCTTCTAGAGTAGCAATTCTCTCCTACTTGGAGACGCCACCACACTGCAGGGCACCAGAAGCCTGTAACGCAATTCAATTCTAATTACAAAGTCAAACGGCATCTGTTCTCATGACATAAAACCTGCAAAGATGAAGAAGCTCTGGCTGGAATAAGTTAAATTTTTTATGAGTTGCTGCCTGACTGAGCTGTTTTTCTTTACAGCCTCAATACTAAAAGGACAGATTTGGAGTTTGAAAGGGTCTTTAGAGATCACCTGGTCTAACATCCTCTTTTTATGAAGAAGATATCTGAAGCTCGGAGAAATGGCCACAGGACACAGAGCTAACTTCTCCGTAAGTGGGTTCACATGTATTCACACTCACTAAACGGGGACCAAGCAGTTTGTATCTCATAATGACACTTACCTGAGGGTATTATTGGGAAGTGTTTTATATGTGTGGCTGCAAAATTTATTGAGACTTTAATTTGTGTATGTCTTTTTACTCTTGCTTCAAAAAGCTTACAGCCATCATTTTGTTTTGTTTTTTCCCCAAGGAGGTTTTTGTTGCAGGGATGAAAGCAGAGATTGTCTACAAACGAATTACTTCTGTGGCTTTTAAGAACACCTGAGTTGTTTGAGAGCACAGGGTAGAGGGACATGAGCAGTGTCTTTAGGTGAGAGAAAGAAGAAGTGGGGTGGGTTGAGGGGAAGAGCAAGAGGAAGGTGAGGGGGAGAGAAACAGGTGGGTAGGTGCCTGAAGACCTCCACTGAGCCTCTGCCCAATAGGAAATTATTAATCTTTTATAATTCTTCATTTTACAAAAGTTCCTCTCTGCTACTCAGTGTGGTCTCTCCTGACACACTAGCCCTGTGCCTCTTATCTCATAATCTAAAAACAGAAGTGACCTTTCCAAACCTCAGTTTTTCCTTTAAAAGGATTCTGTACAGACCTAGTAGTATTAATCATGAGAATCATTGAGCCGACTTTGCTTTAAACTGTTAAGAGCCACTACCTAAACTTCATTATTTTGGGAACTTACCATCACCATTCTTGTCCATGAGACTAGTTGCCTAACATTCTCTTCATGTAAATTCTAGCTTAGGATCTAGGCTCCAATGCTGATGGCTTTCTCACCAGCATATTTCTTATTACTTTGTCAAATGAAGTATCTTCCTGGTGCCTAAACAACATGAGTATCTCATAGTTTTTCCAGTCTTATGCTATCTATCCACTGTGACATGCCCATATCTCTGAACCATTTCTTCTCTTTGTCATTGGCTGTTATCAATCTTTTCACTTGTTTTGGGCCATCATTCTTTTCAAGCTCCTAAGAGACATCTTAGAAACCTACTAACACCATCTCCTTTCATATTTTTGAAAACGTTTTTTCCAGAATGTTTTCCAAAAACAATTGTCATTTCAATAAACTCTTCCTCATATAATTGTAAATTCTCTGCATTCAGTTCCACATATATTTCTCTGGTTCATCTACAGGACTAGTTGCCATGGTCCTGTGGCTCCTTGAGTTGTAGTCTCTTTCTCCCTTAGCAAGCCCATCACTTCCAAGGCCAGATTATAGTGTAGCATAACTCTAGTTATTGACCTGTTTCCTAAGAGGAGAGGGAGGTTCAGGTCTTGAGAAAGGTACATGAGGTCTTGCAGGAGAGAGGTTTTCTTCAAGACAAGTAGGGGCATTATCCTCTAACAGAGAGAAAAAGGCCACTTCTAGGGGCCAGAGAGTTCAAAGGAATCTGAGGAATCAAGATTTTTAAGGGCATGAACCCAAATTACTTCCTCCTGTATCTCATGGTCTCATTTTTTTCCCCTATCAGGGCTCTGAACTTGTCTAGGTTGAGTCCTTAGCCTTCTCTGGAGTTGTGCTACTCTTTCCATTAGGTCCTGGCCCCAGTCCTGAGATTTCCCTGTCCTTAGAATATGAGAATAAAAGCTATTACATGCTGCCAAGGAGTTCTCCTAGCTAACATAGTTAGTTTTGAATAGAAAATGAATAACCTCCAGACTTTCATTTTTCTTTATGTACAACATTGTCCCCCCCCCTAGAAAGAGTCATCCATTTCCACTATGCTTATAAATACTGTTTCTCCCATATTTCTCAAGCACCTGCTACAATGCGCCTGCTAGTGCATTTCCATCCATCAATTGACCTCTCTAGAGCACCACTGATAAAAGTTTTAACAATTCCACTGCTACCTTGTACAGAAGCTATCCAAGTTCCATCTACCACCAGTGATGTGTCCTCACTATCAGCTGGATAGCAAGTGGTCCAGTCCATCTGCCCTCTTAGAGTATAATTAGAGGCTACTGTTATAGGTCAAGTTGCCAGTGAAGCAGATTGTAAGATGCAGATATTCATGCAGAATGTTTAGTATGCAGTTCTCTTAGAATTAACGCCTGAGGGGAAAGCAAGTGAATAAGATCTGAGCAGAAGAAGAAGCTGGGCTCTGGCTGACCTCTTGTGGGTTCTGAAGCCGGAATGGATATTCTGAGTTGTTTTGAGTTGGGGTAATGAGCCAAATGTTAAATCCTTTATTAACCAGTCACTGGGTTTAGGGTGTGCTTGGTATGGGGATATGACCTTGAACAAGGAGGCTTTCTTAAGCTGAGGGCTATTTCCAAATAATGTACAGCAGTGCTCCCCTAAACTGCATGAAACTATCCTTCAGTCCTGATGGGAATACCTGGGCAGCATAGCACGGTGTCCAAAGCTGTAGCTGTTAGAAAACATGTGATTTCAAAACTGGGAATAAAGAATATATGGCCCCTGTCTCAGGAGAAGCACAGTTGCCATAGCAATAAGAAGCAAATATGTCACCACTACTAGTAGCTCTCAAATGTAAGTCCACTTGTAAAATGACTAGGAAAAAAAAAAATAAATTGGGACAACATTCAGTCTTATTTTACTTTCCTAATGACTAAGACTTTATTAGAAACCCTTAAAGTTAAACTTTCAACTCAGTGTGTAGTCATGTTTTGGTCTCTGGGGGTTGAATAAACTCTTTTGGACAACTCAGCTTCTTCATTTTACATACTGCTTTGTGGCTCTTTCTCTTTCCCTTCTATAGAGGACCTCTGGTGTATGGTAGAGCTTGCAGGATGCTCACTGGCCTTCACAGCAGGGGTGTCCTTGCCTCCTTAGTCACCGCTTGCTCTCCCAGTACCTACTTCTCTGCAGCTAGCAACCTGTGAAAGATACCATCCAGCTCAGTCAGGCCCCACCTTAGTTCTTCCTGGCATGGCTTCTCTGAAGAAGTGCTGGGCATCTGCTTTATCTTAAACCCAAATGTGCTTCCCAATGGAGCTGAGATATAGGATCCCTTCTCTGAAGCAGCAGTAACACCTTGGCTAGCTCATCACTGAGCAACATCAAAAGCCTTCTGCAGCTCTCTACCAGGCATTTGTGAACTCAGAGAACTGTAAAGGCATCTGAAAGTCTCTGTGCAGCTGGCCTCCCATGCTCACAGAGCTAGACTCTCGTAGTCACACTAGCGTCTCACACAGAGAAATGGAGTAAACGTGTCCCTTCGAACTTACCGGACACGTTCCTAAGTCCCCTTTCCAAGACTTCAACCCAGGAATGATGGGTCAAGACATCCTTACTGACTGTTTTACTTCTCTTGGTCTCCATTCTTCTTTAAACCTACTGCCTCAGATCTGAATGCCTCTCACTTTCACTTCTTCCCAGTAAAAGATTTCTACAGATATCGTATCTTCTTCCTTTTCCCCCAAGGTTATACACTTCTTTTTCTTTGCATCTGTAATTATGCAATGGCTGCAAAGAAACATAATTTATATATTTTAAATTATACTAGAGATATTGGATTTTATAGTGATGCACTTAAAATAATAGTAATAATCCTTGTGTTTTCTATATAACTTCAGATAACACCTTTAAGTCATTGAAAGCCAATGAAACTATTATATGTCACTCTAAGTAGAGTATACAATCTGAAGTCTTAAAAGAACATTTTTTCCAGTGGAGTTTTTGTTTCTTTGTTTGTCTTTCCAAATCTTCAAAGCAGTTTTTACATATACACAGTATATTGCTTTACTTATTTTAGGTCTATATCTATTCATAAATGTGTGTACTTTCTAATATTTTCTTTACCATACACATCAATAAAACCTATTTCTCAGATAAGCTATGTTTCCAAAAGCTTTGGTAAACTAATGGACAAAGTACCTATTTTCTCCAGTGCCTACTCAAAACTTAGGATAACTCACGAAACCATAAAGAGACAATAGCTCAACTCAGTGCCAACCAGAATGCTTTAGCATGAAACTTGCTGATGTGTTAAAACCTGAGCATTATAAGAAAACGTAAATAATAATATTTTAGTTAATGACCATCACATCAAATGAAACATAATTTTTTTCAAATCCTGAACTCTAGTTATAGTTGACTCTTAAACAACATGAGCTTGTCCTGCACAGGTCCACTTACACATAATTTTTTTCAATAATATATACAGTACTGTAAATGTATTTTCTCTTCATTACGATTTTTTTATGACTTTTTTTTCTAGTGTACTTTATTGTAAAGTTACAGTATATAATTCATATAACATACATAATATATGTTGACTTTAAGTTATTAGCAAGGCTTCCAGTCAACAGCAGGTTATTAGCAGTTAAGTTTGGTGAGCCAAAGTTATATGTTGATTTTTGACTGCACAAGGGTTGGTGCTCATAACTATACTTAACTGTGTCAGCTGTATATTTTTATGTTGTGGATCGAGCCACGCAAACTGAAAGTTGTATTTTATTTTCTAAGGACATTTACAAGAGTATATTTTCCCTTGTATAAAGTTCGAAAGGCAATAAAATCTCAGTTGCACCAGTGAGGAACAATGACATTTGTGATCTTCCCCAAAAGAAATCTGTCCTTCTATTGTATTAAGATGTACTTTTTTATATATTAAACAACTATTCACTCAAGCGGAGGTTTTATTATAGTCTTATAAAATAAGTTTTACCCACTTGAAATTTATACCCAGGAATTATGTATAATAAATAGGTAGAATATTTTTTATTAGAAATATGGAATTAGAATTGCCTTTTATATACATCAACTACTAAGTCCATAAATGTCGTCCAGCAGATTGAAGTAGATCTTAACTTTGTAAGTAAAATAGTCTGGAGTTTTTTGTTTGTTTGTTTTAATATTGATGCCTAGGCCACCGCAACCCCCAGCCTCACACACACACACACGTGATCCTGGTTCAGTTAGGCTGGAGTGGGTCTGTACTCTGCATTTGTCCCACTATCCCAATCATTATATAACATAGTGTTTGGATTACTCTTATAATGTGAACATGCAACCTCAAGTCTCAAATATTTCTTGAATCCCCAAAGTCTGATTATCTAACATTTAAATTCTCAATAAATAAGATTATAAAACTACAGATCAGCTACTACAACTTATTTATAATCATGCTCTATTTTGGTCTCATTCACTTAGGCTTTCTTTGTTTTTCTCAAATTGTTTCTTAACCTTGAGCTTCAGAATAAATTTTGAGATGGAAATTAATCCACAGAAGGTTTATCAAGGCAAGAAAAATAGGTTCTCTTCATAAAAATGTTAAAATTCATCTGCACAGTAGTACAGATAACATAATTTGGTTCTAGAAATTGATATGGTATAGCAACAGGAAACACACTATTTGATGTATTTAAAGACTCTAGTCCCCAGGAGTAAACTATCATTTAAATATTACTTCAGGCATATGCTACTTGGAACTTGATAAAGAAAAATTTCGTTCACATTTCGTTGTGAGACTTTAGTTTTATGAATACTTCAAAATAAGGGGTTGGTTTATCATTTAAAAAGACATCTGAGATGATTAGTGCTGTTTCAAACTCAATTCTAATCTCAAATCTTGTTCTGAAAACCAAATTCATTATTCCCTCTTCTCTACTAAAAGTGAAGCTTTTTGAGGCCAGAGAAATAAATACAACAAGGAATACTTCATTCATGACTTTAAACAAATACGTTTGAGCTATGTTGCCTCATCCCTCCTTGTTCTCTTAAATCCACTTAGCTGACAACTTGACACAACCACTGTCCTTACTGATAAAGCACATATTACTCAGTACAAAAGTGTGGGTTTAAAAATGTTCTTGTCACAGGAAAATTTATCCCTGATCTTCGAACTGTAGGGTCAGTCACATTTTATGACTTTGTTTTCAAAGCTGGGGTTGCTAAAATTGATGAGTTGTTCTGGTACTCACAGCCCGAGCATCCTATTTCTTCAAATAAAAATTCATCACTTTATGAGGAGAATCAAGGTCAGGAGGGTATGTGAACACACAGACGCTTCTTCACTCAGCTGTAGGAAAAGAGAGGCGATATGGAGGTAGGTTCTCAGATTTCCCAGATCTGCTTTCAACAGTCCTTCTAGTTAGAAGCCAAAGTAATGGAAAAGGGCAGAATGCAGAGACCTTAAATCACCTTCATTTTCCCAGAGTATCAGCTACTTTACTAGGCAGGGCTTCACAAACTTTAATGTCCATGCAGATCCCCAGGATCTTGTTGAAATACAGATATGTCTAGACAAGTCTAAAATGAGGACTGCAACTTTACGTTTCTAACAGGTGATGCTGGGGTTGCTGGTCCAATTATTCAGAGTACAATTGCTGAATATAGTCTTTATGCAAGGTCACTTCCCCAACCACCATAGACCCACATGCTTTTCTAGTGATCAGATGAACTAAAGGAACATTTTGGAATTGATTGGTTATTCTCTTGCCCTCTGAATGGGGGTAAGGGTATGTCAATCATCCTTAATTAAGTACCTCATTGCTTCTGACTAGGGGAGAAAGAGCAGTGTCTTCAAATTTCACTACCTGGCTCTACCTAGCATATGCAGACCTTTTGCCATTAAATATCGTATCTCAGCAGGAAATTTCAAAACTGACCTAATGAGCTGGTGATCAAACAACCCTTACTCATTGAAACAGTTATATTCAGAGCTGAATTAAGATTTTGTCTATATGTAAAGAAATGGAATAATTGGCAATAAGTTAACAGGTTCTGTCACTAGTGGAGAAAACTAATTGCTTTTTAAAAATTAACCCAGAACCTTATTCTTACTCAGCAGTTAATGGAATTGAGAGACGGAACACTCTGTATATTATTTATAACATTAATAGAAAAATCAAATAATTATTTCTTGGCTTCATTTCTTGCATATGCTTAACTTTCTGATTTCATCATTTGGAGACTGTATTGAATTTAAGGAAGCAACTGTCATAAAGTAGTTAGTACCAACATTTATAGATTGTTTAATGTGCCCAGGCAGGCACTGTTCTAGGTATTAGCTTAATGAATATTCATGAAATAATAGAGACAATAACTTTTATTTCCATGTTAGGAATTGACCCTACACAGACAGCTGGAAAATGTCAAAGGCAGGGCTTGAAACCAAATGTTTTATTACAGCCCCATGCAAATGTGGGCAGGGTGTGATTTCAGAGAGGTTAGGGATGCTTCTCTAGTACAGCCCCTGATGCACTTTCCTTCAACAGAAGCCAAAACTGCAGATACTTTGAATCCATCTTTCTCATTTATTTTCCTTATTGAATTGAGCACAAATAACTGAAAAATACCCACTCACATCCACAAAAGTGACAACCTTGTGTAAATCTAACAGCTCATTTCTTCAGTCCTTACACTGATGTAGCTAAGTGCTAGAGGAGAAGACCCAAAATTGTTCGCCCAAAAGTCATTATGAGGTCTATCCAGAAAGTATCCAGCCATATACTATAAAAAATAGAGACATTTACTGAAGAAGATACAAGCTACAAGAAACACTGTACATAGGACAACTTGATGCTTCAGTCCCCTTTGAAGTTGGCACCTTGGGACCTGACACAGTACTCCCAGCGTTTTTAGCACCTGTAGCCTGATGTTCCTTCTGCTCTGGTAGTAAAAACTGGAATGAATTTCACCACAACACATTTCACGCCAAGATTGTGTGTCAAAACCTCACAATGTAGTTTTTGGAATCCCCAGATCAGCTTCTAGTTCTTACACTGTTATTCACAGACCTTTGTTGATTGCAGTTTGTACACATTAAACATTCTCAGGTGTTCTGCTTGTTGCAGGCCTTCCAGAACATGGATCATGTTCAACAAATTCTCAACCATCTTTGAAGCATTGGTGCCACAATTTTATTTGCACTGCACTCATTGCATTATCACCGAAAGCCTTCTGAATCATCTGAATAGTTTCCATGGAGGTATATTCAAGCTTAACGTGAAATTTTATGTAGATTCATTGCTCTACTTGCTCATTTTGAATGCAACAGCCAGAGAGTACACATGCTCACTCAACATCATCTACTGCACCCACTGACTAGTACAGTGAAGTCATCATTGTTCATATATGTGCATTCCAGTCCACTCTCCTTGGCTGCCAGGTTATATAGATGTCATGCAAACTGTTCTCGTTGTATTAACAATTGCTGGGCTTTTTCTGGACAGACCTCATACACATTCATTATCTCCAGCCTTAGTTGTATGCTCAGGTTTTCATAGGAACTTTTCCTTCAATTAGTAACCTATCACTGCACTCTTTTCAGCCCTGCCACACTACCTTCTCCCCACCCTCAGAAAACGCCCTTGGTTCTTGTTTCCTAATGACTGTTGAGTCCATTAGGCATGAAGCACCTTAAATTCCATCCCTCTCAGTAACATCCCTGTACAGTTCCATCCACTCAGGCTTTCTCTGCTTTATTCTGGTTTTCTTGGAAATAATGTCCCTCCTCCCACCCAAAACTTGCCTGGCCCCTTTGCTATGCAAGACAACCCAGCACCCTTCTCTTTCTATCTATGTTTATCCACCTTTTATACTCAAGCTTCTCCCAACATTAAAACAAAAAACTGCGCTCGATCTTTTTAGCTAGGACTCTGTCCTCATCAAAATCATATTATTGTTCAATTACAGTTGACATTCAATATTATTTTAGTTTCAAGTTCATCAAAATTATTTTAAAGAATAATATACACTTCTGCCTATCATTTCTCCTTAGTCTTTGTATTTATTAAACTTATGATATTGTACAAATGTTTAATGGACACTTGCCATATTTAATCTCCTTTAATCTCTTCAAATTTTGGCATTATTATGATTTACTTACTTATCTCCTTCATTCTTTCCTACATTAGCACTCTACCTGTTTTTCCTCTGGTAAGAATGCACAATGGTGAGACTGGAAAGGTAGAGAAAAAAATATGAGGACATTACAATGTCAGTTGTTGCTTTGATATAGCTCTAAAGAATATGAACACACATAGGCACAGTGGGATAGACCATTCATTTTAATCTCAGTTATAAACTATTGCTCTGATATCTTCCTCTAAATAACAGAGAAGGATGTGAAACACACTCTTCTAAATCCCCTGGTTCCTACATTTATCGTAAATGCCCCACTCCAGGAAAATGGGCCCTGTGAAAAATAACCAGAAAGAAGAAAGTTTCATCTTAGGCAACGTAATGTCTTCTTGACCCCATATAACCTTTTTGTATATAGCATCTACTGTCATAAACAAGGTCAGAAAATTTCATAGTGGTGTTTACAGAGCAGTGCATAGCACCTCCATCTTTAGCTAAGAAACCAAAGGCCTTAATGTAGAAACTAAGAGTGCCTTCCCAGTCTTTAGCTAAGAAACCAAAGGCCTTAATGTAGAAACTAAGAGTGCCTTCCCAGGAGGCATTCTTCAATTCTGGCAACATTTGAGAAGAGCACTTTCCAAAATGTTACATGTTCCTCAAGTTATCTGTAACTTGAAGAAGCCAGTTTGATAGGTTAAAAATCTGTCTCCAGAAGATTTAAGTTGTTCATTTCTTTTTAATCTTTATTCTTGCTTGATTCCTAGGCTAAGGAATTTTCTGCCTCAACTTTCTCATAGATCAAATGAGGATAACACAACAGAGCACACCTCAAAGTGTTGTCAATGTTAAATATGTGAATCTATTTGATATGTTAATTACTATTATTATTTTGTAATTTTATTGACTTTGTTTTGGGTCTCACATCCATAAAAAAATCATTGAAGAACATAAACTTTCTCCTACTGATTAAGTCAATTTATTGAATGGAGAACCACACATAGGCAAGTAAACAAACACCTTTAATCTTACAAAATGATGAGAGCCTAGAAATCTTAAGTCAACTCAAGCTTCTTATGACTTAAAAGCAGATAAGGCTGCCTAATACATGTGGAATAAATGATAAATATGTGATCCACTCAGTATATAGAATGCTTTATTGCTTTAATTATGGTGATATTTAATTTGCAGAATTATCATTTAGTGCTGAGATTCCATATTTATTCTGTTTACATTAGCTGCAGTAAGTAGTGAGGGGTGATGGGAGTAATAATAACTGTAATAGTGATGTTTTTATTGCTCTAATTTAGAAAATAAAACTTATATGCAGAATAAATATGAATTTTCTTTTTAACTCTAACAGTAGAGCAATAAAAATATCATATTACAGTTATTACTACTCCCATCACCATCACTACTAACTGCAGTTAATGTAAACAGAATAAACATACAGAGGACCCATAGGCATATGAAAGAATGTTCAACATCACTGGCCATCAGAGAGAATCAAATTAAAACCACAGTGAGATACCACCTCACACCAGTCATAATGACTATCATAAACAAATCAATGAACAACAAGTGCTGTTGAGGATCTGGAGAAAAGGGAACCCTAGTGCACTGTTGGGAATGCAGACTGGTGCAGCCACTGTGGAAAAAAGTATGGAATTTTCTAAAAAAAACAACAAACTAAAACTGGAACTGCCTTTTGATCCAGTGATTCCATTGCTAGGATTATACCCAAAGAATCCTGAAACACCAATTCAAAAGAACCTAGGTACCCCTATGTCCATAGCAACACTATTTACAATAGCCAAGTGCTGGAAACAGCTTAAGTGCCCATCTGTATATGAGTGGATTTAAAAGCTGTGTGGTACATTTACACAATGGAGTACTATGCAGCAGAAAGAAAGATGGAACATGGGTGGAACTGGGGAGTATTATGCTTAGCGAAATAAGCGAGACAGTGAAAGACAAATACCGTATGATATCACCTAATACAGGAAACTAATGAACAACACAAACAAACGAGCAAAATAGAACCAGGGGCACCTAAACAAGGAACAGGCTGACAGTGACCAGGGGGGACAGGGGAAGGGGATAAGAGGGGGAAGAAGGGGAAGGGTCTAGTCAAGGAAGTATATAGTATAAATGACCCATGGACATGGAAACAGGGTGGGGATTGAATTTGGGGGTGGGGAACAAGGGGGAAGAAAATGGAAGACCTGTAATAGAAAAATAATTTTTAAAAAGTAAATTCAATTCAGTCTAGTCATTGCCTTTCTTATTTGCCTGTATTTTTTCTATTGGTCAACCCTGATGTATTTTTCAGATGCTATCTCAGCTTCTTATTCTTTACTTTTATACTACCAGTCAGACTTTTCACAAACTTTAAAGAAAGCACTCAATCAAGTTCATTCTTTGGTTTCATTCATATATAATCAACATAATTTTCTGTGGATATAAACTTTTATTCTTTTGATACTTTTAATACTTTGAAAAATATTACCTTGTAGAGATTCTAGACTTTCTCTTATCATCACTATGGGAGAGGATGCAAATGCGTGTGTGCGTGCACGTGGCATGTGGTGTGTCTGGAATAGAGAAATAGATTCTAAGAGTGAAGAAGTATTCCACATTACAGAGAAGGAATAGGTAATACCAATGAATTAGCCTGTCCTACTTCTTCATGATACTTCGGTAGTATTCTGACTTTCTGCGGTTATTAACATTCGTGTGACTTCTTTGAAATCAAATCAGACTGTTCCTTATTTATCACTTTAATTCAACTTTAATAATAATAATGGAGTGACAGCTAGAAGCAAAATAAAGCCACTATAAATAATGTCTCTTGAGATATTTTAGATAATTTACTGCTATAAACAAAATTAAAAAAAAAGAAAAACAAAAAGAAGTATTAGATGGAGATATTTATTTTCTTTAGAGCAACATAGCATTTCCAGAAAGTGAGGTATTTACCATTTCTGGAGTCAAAACTCAGGGGGTATATAAGATACTCAGCATGTAGGAAAGTGACTGCATTTTTCACACCATCAGGAGGAAGTAAAGTGCATACATTTCTAATCCTTTCCAATCAGATAGAACAGAATGGAATTATGTGAAGTAGGATAAATGATATCCTGGCTGACCTTTTTCTCTATATTCTCTTTCCAAAGTTATTTAAACTTGAATATGCATCACATGGAACATTTATGAAAATAATTAACATTTAAATCCTGCAAATAGCTTTAAAAACTATAAATTTCTTTGGATAAATGTCATGTTATATAGTGAGATGTTTTAATTTTAAGTTATTTTACTTTTAATTAAATGCATGTTTGTATTTATAGTGCCAATATTTCATAATCATTCCTTTTATTTGTCTAATGATTAAATTTGACAGGACACTTCTCCTTATGATCCCTTTCTCCTCATGTAGTTTCCAGACTGCACTATTCAGAATCTACACCAAGGTAATAATGTTCTGATTTGGACTTCAACTAAGTTTTGTATGATTTTAAAGGCATGGAGATACAGCCTGTAATTTTGTTAGTTATTTCTTTAGCAATATACCCCATAGAGAGAATATTTTTTCACACTTTCATTTCCTCATTAATATAATTTTGGAAGCTAAGATAATTACCACATTACACTAAAGCTCATGCTCAAGCATTAGCACAGATTTCCAAAGCACATAGGTATGATATGTGGAGCACAAGTCTTGAGAAATGCTCCTATTCAATATCGGTTCTATGTTTTCCTTTTCTTTCTTTTTTATCCCCCTCCTCTTTTGTTGATGTTTCTCTATATCTTCCTCTCAGCACATTGCAATCACTAAACACCAGACTGACTGACATTTGTGTACCACAGCATTCCCAAACTTATGTGTCCACAGAACCTCTTGGTTTTTCATGATTCTATCAACTTACCACAGAATTAGTGTTTCCAAAACACAATGTGTAAGTCTCATGCAAAACACTGATCTAAATCCCAAGGTAAGCACTCCAATCATACTTATAAAAAATGAAAAAATGAGCCATTAAAAGGATACTACTAAAAGAATACATTTAATAATGTCTAGTGAAAAATAAATAATTCGTTTTCACCAAGACACACATCCCATTTTTCAGTAGGGATGCGTGTTGGTGGGCAGTGGAAATTGAAAGATCAGTACACCTGGAGTCCATCCAACATATCCAGCTTCCAGGGCGCTGCCTCAGCGCCCCTGCATTGTCTGGACCTCCTGAGAGTTATTGCAACATCCATCTTATCCTTTTGTAAAATGAGAAATCACAGGTCCACGTCAACAATCCTGTGATCCTTTCAGTACCTCTCTTCTTGAAATTCCTGAGCATATGAATATAAATATAATTTTATTCAAAAATTGTATTACATCATTTCATTTTCTAGGTATGAGTCTTCTTTTTAAATTTACTGACAATAAAACTAACCCGAAAAATGGGAGAAGGGAAGCAATGATTGTTCAGTGCCCATTTATGCCAAACACTATGTAGGCGCTAAGAGAATAACTATTGTTCAATTATTATTATATTTCAGACTATGGCCTAAAAGTTAGATGGAAGACCTACTTCTCAATTACAGCCAACTTTGTATTTCCAAGCATTTTCAATTAAGTAATCTTTAACTATCTTATGTTATAAAATATTTTCTTTCATTATGCTTGCTTGAATTATTGGGGATTCTATATTGAGTAGTCCTAAACACACTACAGACTGGAAATAGGAAATTAATAATTTGAAGCACTGCTGCTTTATATAGGTTTCTGAGAACAGTATGATGTGAATTGAACAGTTAATTAATTGCTTTGATTTGACATCAAATTTATATATTTGTAATATATTTATAGAATAATTATGTAAGATAAACCAATCATTTTTTATAAAAATTTGATGAGAGCTCAATTCTACTGAGGAGCCCTGGAGACAAATACTTTGGAGTTTTTGAATTGAGGGGTTAAGAGGTACAGTCTTCATCATGTAATTCCCATGAGTCATTGATCAGGACGCTGCTTTCAGAGAGCCTTAGCTCTAACCTGTCACCCATGTATGCAGAGCTGGTTCTTCTTGGGTCAGAGAAGTTCCTCTGGCAACAAGGTGCAGGAGGTGCTAGATGTTGGAAAATGTGCTGCAAGGAGGGATGGAATGCAAGGTGTAGGTAAGTGCTCAGAGGATATGGTAAGGCATTGACAGCATCTGTTACAACATCTAGAAGAAACATCCTTTTAAAAATGAGAAACACATGAAAGGCAGTATTATGCAATGAATGATTACAGGGTCTTTGGAGGCTGATAGACCAGAAGTCAAATCCAGCCTCAGTATGGTGGCAATTTAATCTTGGGGAAATCATTTAATGTCTCTCATGTTGGGCTTCCTTATATATAAAACGAAGAACATGGCACTCACCTCAAAATCTGTGAAGTTCCATGCCTGAATGCTCTACCCTCATGTCACTCATTGGCATAAATAAACTTCCTTTGGTCCTGCCAAAAAAAAAAAAAAAAACTTGTAAAATTTAAGTGAGTTAATATCTAAGAAGTGCTTACCGCAGAATCCAGTACTCAATAAATATTAATGTATTCAGAAAGTAGTTTGGTGTTTAAAATACTCTTATAATGTCACTTTTGAACCTTATTCCAATGCAGTAATCTCAGCTAAAGCATCTGGTAACTGGTTGACCTCAAGTTGATGCTTTTAGTCACAGGGCATATACAGTCTATGGAGTTTGTCCATTCTGGTTTTGGCCAACATTAATGACCAACATGTTTTTGTTTGGTTGTTTGTTTGATTGTTTGTTGGAACAACAATTACATCCCTAATAAATAGCCTCATAGATTAAGGAGGCTTCAGACCTCCCTCTATAATTTGTGGGATCTGTGGCATGAGAATATTTGAAGGATTATGTACCCTTTGTTTAAAAGTTACCACCAAGTCTGCACGGGTCCGTGTCAGGCCGGTGCGCCAGGGGAGCCATCGCCAGAGCGCGCCCCTCCCCCCCCGGGCCCTCACCCACGCGGGGGGGAGAGCCCCACCGCACGCCACTGGGCAGGGCCGGCCCGGCGGGGTATCAGCCAGGCTCCTGGCGGCCGGCGAGGTCGGGGTCGGGGTCGGGGCGCGCTAAGGGGGGGGAGCGCCCCGCCAGCACCAGCGCGAGCATCGCAGGCCTCCCCCGGGGCAGAAAGAGCCCCGCAGGGGGCCCGGACAGGTCACTTTGGAAGGAAAGCGGGGACCCACCAGGAGGGGACCTGCGGCTGCAGCACGGGCCCGCCCTCGGCGGGACGGGACGGGACGGACGCCCACGGCCGCGCGGAGAGCGGAACACTCGACAGATCAGCTGCGTTCCTGAGAGCATTCCTTGGCTCCGCACCCCAAGTCTGCCCCCCAAGCCTCTGCGAAGCGGCTGTGGGCTCGGCGGGCTTCATCGACACGCAGATGGCTGGGTGGGACCACGGTGCTGGGGCCCCTGGGAGGCCGGGGAGGGGCCGGCTCCCAAGAAAGGGGGGCTGAGAAGGTGAGCAAGGCGGGGTTAGGGGGCGGTCTGCGGAGAGCAAGCCGCCTGCCTTGGGCTCTCCCCCCGGTGAGCCCAGCTGCCCAAGGCCCGGCCTCCCACACCCCGGGCGCGTGACACGCAGGCTCCAGTGCGCAGACCGGGCCCGGGGGGCAGGCAGGCCGTCACCTGCGGACCCAACACGCAGCTCGCGGACAGCGCTCCCCACGTGGGGCCTGCGCTGCCCGAGCGCCGGGAACCGGCCCCGGTGTCCTTCCCGTCACCCGCAACGGCTCTCGCAGACCCGACGGGAAGCGGCCCGAGGCCCCAGGGCGAGCTGCGGCGGCCGCCCGCTCTCTGACAGCAGCCCGGGGACGCCATGCCGGGGGCCGGGGCCGGGCCGCCTCGGGCTGAGGGTGCGAGCGGACCGGGGCGTGCGCGCCCGTGCAGCAGGGGCCGTGGAGACAGGGGGGCCTCGGGAACCGGGGGGGGGGGGCGCCGTGCGGGGAAGGACACGGGGCCCTGAGGGCGAGGCTCCAATAAGGGGAAGAGGGGCGCACGGCGGGGACCCGGAAGGCGCGGCGGCGTGGACGCGCGGGACCCCCGTCTGCACCGAGGGGCCCCGGCAGGCCGGGCCCGCCCGAACACGTGCGGCAGCGACGGTTCGGGGCTGCAACGGCGTGGGTCGCCCGCGCGTGCCCGCGGGCCAGGCGTGCCCCGCTTACCTCCCGAGCCGCGGCGGGCGGGAGCGGGCGCTCGGGAGTCGCACTGGCCGCCGACTGGGCGGGAGCCGGGATGAGCTCGACGAGGCGGCGCGGAGCCGCAGTGCGCTTGCGCGAAGGGCCGCAGCGGTGTCGGGGAGGGGCGAGCGCACAAAGCCAGCCTCTCCGACCGGGCGCTACGGACCGCCGCGAGGGGCACAATGCATCGGGCAGGCCAACGCCTTAAAGGGACAGTGCGCTGTGCGCGCTTTCTGCTTCAAAGCCTTAACCCCCAAGGTGGCCGGTACAGGCCGTTCTTCCCCTGCACTTTCCAAAAACTGAAATATAAAGACACTACCGCAGAGTACTAGTGTGCCCCTCGAAGGCTCACATCCTGAGCTCGCCCTGCAGCGGCGCCCCCGGGGAGGCGCAGAGCTCCCCTCGAGGGCTGGCGGGGCCCCCACGTTTCTTCTGGGCTTACGTCCCCCCCTCCGTCGCGCGCTCGGAACGGCAGCTGACGCGTCCAAGGCATCCAGCCCTTGCCGTGCTGTCCGCGGACTGTCTCCGCGGAGGTGCGGGACCCCTCAGGAGACAGGGACCCCTCCCTTCTCGCCTTGAAGCGGAGGACCTGAGCTCCGAAAGGCTCCGAAGGCCGGCTCCCCGCCCACCGGCTCTCCCACGGGACGCACCTGCTTCTCTCCCGAGCCCCCCAACTGGAAGCCTCTCGAGCATGCAGGCTGCTCTGCGGTCTGCACGGTGACGTCACTGACAGGTATCACCACCTGCAGTTACACTGGGAAGCGGGGCCCGCGGAGGGGGCTCGGGGGCGTCAGGAGAGCCGGGGCCGCTCTGCTGGCCCCGAGTCCTGTGCCCTCTCCTGCTACTGCGCCACTTCTGCTACCCACGTGGGTCGTAGTCTCGGAGGTGGCCACGGCCTCCCAGCGGCACGCCCCGCCCCTGCCCGTGGGTAGAGGAACGTGCGGGCTCTTATTTCCCAATTAAATACGGGAACGCCGACCAGGACACGGGGTTCTGTGCAAACAAAAGGACAGCGCATTTGAAATGGAAATGCCCAGGGGAGCGAGCTGTGTAGTTGCCATGGCCACAGACCGGAAGCCTGGCAGGTCGGAGCCCCACAGAGGCCAAGCCGGGTCCCATCCAGCCGGCTGGAGCCTGGTCCCCTGGCCTGTCACCTGCTCCCTTGCCCCTCTGCCCCCCTGCCCCCTGCCACCTGGAGCGCGAGGCAGTGCCTGAGGAAGTGACCCGCTAGCTCAGGATGGAGAAGCGCACCTCCATCCACCTGCCTGCCCGGATTCTGCCTCCCAAGTGGCCTTTCCCAAACCTCGGAAGCACAGTCAGAACTGCGGAACCCCCGGCTCTGACCCATCACTCCCTAGTTCAGACCCGGAGCCGGCTTCCCATGGCCTTGGGTCCAAATCCAAACTCTGCCGAGAGAGCTGACCCGCCCCGCCTCCCCCCTAGCCTAGCGCCTCCCCACACTGCACCTCCGTCCTGGCGCCAAATCGGAACTATTAACGCCCAGCGCGCCAAGCCCAGGCGCAGCAGTGTCTGGCCCTGACCCCAGAGCTCGGAACTCAAACCCGGTTCCCAGGTCAACCGGTCTCACCTCCCTCGTCCAGGAGGCGGACGCTTACGGTGACAATGAGAAAGTCCTTTGAGTTTTTGCCACCCACCCCCGGAGCCGCAACTAAAATCCCGAAACCAAGTAACACAGCATAGAAAGGGACTTAACAAAAGCTTTAGAAACTTGTCCAGCCTCGGCCGGGTTGCTCAGGTAGTTGGCGTGGCCTCCCGCGCTCCAGGGGGTTGCGGGTTCCAACCCCGGTCAGGACTCAGGCCTGTGTGGCAGGCCGATCCGGTCGGGTGCGTGTAGGAAGCGGATCCATGTTTCTCCATGGAGTCAGTGAACATAGCCTCAGGGGGGGATTTTAAAAAATAAAACTAAATACGCATCTTAAGTCTCAGGCCCCGGTTGGGTAGCTCGGTTGGCTGGAGCATCATCCAGACGCCCCAAAGCGGCGGCAGCAGCAGCCACCCCTGGTCAGGGTGCACCCAAGAATCAGCCAGTGATTCGTGAATAGTGAACACCAAATTGAGGTCTCTCCCTCTCTCTCTCTCTCTAAAACCAATTAAAAGATGCTTATCGGGCGGATGGATGGTGAGTGGGTGGACGGACGGGTAGGTTCATGAGTGAAAAGCAAGTCCTCTCTTATCAAAAGAGCAATGTTGCGTGTCCACGGGAGCAGTCAGGGAGCGCCTTTGGCGGTGGCAGAGCTTAAATTAAGAATGTCGCCTTCTTGCCCTGGCTGGTGTGACTCAGTGGATTGAGCGCAGGCCTGTGACCAGAAAGGTCGCCGGCTCGGGTCCCAGTCAGGGCACAGGCCTGGGTGGCGGGTCCCCAGGTGGGGGCGTATGAGAAGCAACCACACATGAATGTTTCTCTGCACATCATGTTTCTCTTCCCCTCCTTCTCCCTCCCTTCCACTCTCTGAAAATAAAATCTTTAAAATAAAGAAAAACAACCTTCTTTTAGGAACTGAAGCTTTGGAAAGGCCACGTGCAGTGGCCTAGCGATAGGTGTTTTGTCGGGGACAGTGGAGGCCTTTCCGTGAGGGGCAGAGGCGCGGACCCCGTGGGAGAGACCGATGCCCTCGGCACTGGCCCTTTAACGGCCGAGCCCACGGCTTGGGGTTCCGATGGCAGTTGATGAGGGAGGGTCTGGGAGGACCGGGGACATGGGGGATGCCCAGGATCTGGGCCTGCCAGGAGCGCTCACCAGATCCCCAGACTGGACGGCCAGCCCCAGTCGGGCCACTGTTGCCGGGGCCGCTGACGCTGCCCGCGGGGCCCCAGGGGCCCGCCCGCCCGCCAGGGTGAGTGGGGTGTGCGTTAGGTTCCTTTTCCCAGGGAACTGTGGCAGGGCGGCCGGTCCGGGAGGTTTATGTAGTGTGTCCCCACTCCCCGCCTGGGGGCCTGCTCTCCCTCCTCGCAAAAAAAAAAAGTTACCACCAAACTGGCACTACTGACACATAAACTATTTTCTATTTTCCTGTTCTGAGACGTATGTCTACATAATTAAAAGATAAAAATTTGTATATTAAAATGTCATTTTTATTGGACTGAAAGATAGCAAAATGTAAACTGTAAATAAACTTAATTTCATTGTATTTCTTTAGCTATCTAATTATCAATAAGTCAGTGGTGTTTGGATGATTAACAAATTAAGACTGACATAATTAATAAATTATAATGTTTATTCTATGCAACTTTAGCTTTTATCAACATCATTACTATTGTTAAAATCACAATTTTAGCATTTGTTAAGATGTTGAAACATTTGTGTTTTTGTTTTCTTGATGGTAATACCAAATTAGAAAACCTTTAAAAACAAATTATTTTTAGACAGTATATTAAAATAATGATATTTTATTATACATCAGAACTCAAAGAACAGATACCTCAATATTTGTATATTTACTAATATTTTTTATTTGTATATTTACAAATAATAATATTTACCCTTTTTAAGTGGACAATTGAGTCTGGCAAATGTTTAGACACATATAACCACCAAAACAATGACGTTATTTGATATTTCAATCACTCTAAGACGTTCTCTCATGTCCCTTCTAAGATATCCCCTCCCACTGCACTTAGCACCGCCCAATGGCTCTTTTTGAGTTATTGGTAGTTTTTAGTATTTCTGTAATTTTAATACGGACAGATTGTAACCTACTGAGACAGTAGCCACTGAAATTGTTAATAAAATTCTTAATTAAAAACTAGGTCTAAAAAGAAATTATAGAGTTTAAATAATATATTCAAATATTATAACTGAGCAGCAAAAAGTATCATCATCATACAAAATATTACAAAATATTTTAATTTTATCTTATAAGTTGCTATTTCATATGGTCATTTCACCATTTCTTAAGGCAATATATATAGTTCCATAAATTACTGCTTGCATTCTCCTTTTCAACTTTTCAATGTTAAAATATTATTCTAAAAAAATGAAAGTAGCAGTATGATGTCCAATTTTTCTTCATATATTTTGATGTATAACTCCAGATAATATTATTCTCTATCCAAATAAGTGTTGAGATTATTTGCAAATACATAAATCCTATTCTTCATTTCCTTGTTCTAATGATCTATTTTTATTAGAAAATTACTTATTTGCATTTCTACCTCAGATATTTTAACTTTTTCTTTTTTAGCTAAGCAGCTACTGATGTTAAAAAAACAGATTATATCAAATAATATGTATAGTGCAAATTCAAACTTATGTTTGGTTTCTTCCAAAGACTATGATATGCTCTTGACTAGGAGATGACTCTTATTTCATAAAATTCCCTATTATGTTTCATATCTTGTCTAAAATACATCTAATTGTTTACTTTCTTGTTTATCTTCAGAACACAGATTAGAAAAAAAGAAAGCAAAAAAATAAAATGAATATAATACTTGGCATCACCAGCCAAAGATCCTTCATTCTGTAAGATTTTATTTCCTTCTTGCTATTAGAGAGGAAATATTGTCAAGTTAATTTTTTTTCTGCTTCTACCAAAGTGTTTCCACAGCTGAAATTCTCCTTTCATTTAAAGTAGTGACCTAATCCAAACCTTCAAAACCTTTAACCACAGTTGCCCTTGGTTTTGAAGATATAGGTCAAGAAATGTGGTAGGAGAATTTGCTAGAGGCCTAAAAGACTTAGTCACAAGAACACATGTTTGGGTTATAGGTTGGGCAATGCCAGTACTGCATGCCACATTCTGAGTGACAGAGGTGTCTGAATATTCTCTAATACATTAATTGTGTGTGTGCGTATGTGTGTTTGATACCAGACCTCCTAAATCACATGGCTAAGATCAGCAGAGTCCCTAGAATGGGTCTAAGGATGGAACCGGTTGGTTTAGTCTCATTTTTTTAGTTTTGAAGTCATCTGTTTTCATAGCTGAGCATTGCTAATTTTTTCTACTGCAAAACACTTGATTTTCACCATGACCTAGAGTTTGAAGTCGGTAATGGGCAACCACAAGGCCCTAATCATTAGCACAAAATTTAGAAGATCTTTCCTTTATTTCACTTTTCTCCTTACTTTCAACTTTTTTCTTATACTTACCCAGAATTCCCCTAAAACCATCAAGGCTCTTCCAAAGAATGTGACTCCTTAGTCCATGTGACTTAACAACTCATTGTTGCTAGCACAGCCATCCAGAGACTTTCTCAGAACAGGAGTCACTGAATTGGTGTTGTAAACTCTCCTCTTATTGCGTGTGGTTGATCTATCCCACTAAAAGTCACTGTGAGACCCTTTTCCTATCAGGTTATTATGCTGAGCCACCTGTCAGTCTCTTCCTGCCCTTGATACTGTTTTTTTTTTTTTTCTCTCTCTCTTTCCTCTAATTATTCATAGTCCTCTTTTATACTTAAATACAAAGAAGTACATTTCTAAATTTCATAGATAGAAATATAGAAATAGAAAAAGCATAGCCCTTAAACACAACATCTTTCTTATTTGACTTGTTTTCTAGATATATCCACTATTCTGGCTCTCCTCCCTTTTATAGTCATGAGGTTTGACATCTGTCCTTTAAAATGTAGTTGCCAGAGCTTAAGCAACTTCAGACACTGAAATTCAAAGTAAACTGGGACTTGAAATCTTTCTATTTATCTATACTGTTTGGTCTATTTTTGTAATCTCCAGACAAATTAGTTTCATGGAGGTAGAAATTTCATATCATTTCTACCATTAAATTTGTAATAAAAAACTAGGAGAACTATTTTTCTTCCATACAAATTATTGCTAAAACTGATGTATAAAAGGGTGGGGGGACCCCCCAAAAAACCCCAGAATTTATTTATAAAAATTTGTGTATTTATTTCTTACATGTTTAAACTTACTCACCTTCATAATACTATCCATTTGATGCAATACAGCTATCAAGACACTTTTCCCACTGCTCCAAACAGTTTTTGAATTCATCAATGTTGATGCCTTTTAATACTTCTGCCATTTTTTGTTTCATCTCTTCCACATCAGCACAATGTTTCCCTTTCAGGATTTTTTTAAATCCGGGGAACAAAAGATAAGTCACTAAGGGAAATATTGGTCAAAAAATGCTGAACACTCAGCATAGTATGGGCCGGTGTGCTCATAAATCACCCATCATGAAAAGGGCAAATACATTGAGTCTTCAAAAAAAATTAACTGAAACCAAATGCAGCCTCTCAGAACACCACCAGCTGGTACACATTGATACAGATGGGTTCCTAGGATACTCACCTACTGAGAGAAGCATGCACTACAAGGGGTCTACCTGGGGGAAGAAAATTCCATTTTTGGGGGGAGATCACTGCTCATACACTGGAGTTTGGGTGTAATTAAAAGAAGAATGTGGAAAGCATGGTGTAAATGAACTAATGTCAAACCCAGAAATTTAGATGGGTAATAATAAAATTCTGCATTAGTTAAGAGACATAAATGGAATTCCTTTCACCAGATTCCCCTCTCAAAGGAGGAAGCCAAGTGTCTTTTAAGTGAAGTGATGATCCACTTAAGGAAGAGACAGAAGATGGAGGGGGAGTTTGTGCATGATGAGAAAAGAAATGCCTGGCTTAAATAGTAGAGTGGCATGTCTTTAAAAAAAAGGAAGGTAAACAAGACAGAGATGGAAATTTTAGGGAACATAGGTGTCAGCTGTAGTTCTTTTTTTGTTGTTGCCTTTTTACTTATTTATTGTTTTTCTATTACAGTTGTCCCACTTTTTTCCCTATTGCTTTCCCCTCACCCCTTCTCCCACAGTCAATTCCCCACCCCCATTGTCCATGTCCATGGGTCATTTATACTAGTTCCTTGAGTAAACTCTTCTCCTTCTTACCCTCCTTCTCTCCTTTCCCCCTCCCCCTCCCTCACTGTTAGTCTGCTCCTTGTTTACATGCCTCTGGTTCAATTTTGCTTGTTTGTTTGTGTTGTACATTAGTTTCCTGCATTAGGTAATATCATATGGCATTTGTCTTTCACTGTCTTGCTTATTTTGCTAAGCATAATTGTCTCTAGTTCCATCCATGTTGTTGGAAATGGCAGGAGTTCCTTCTTTCTTTCTGCTGCATAGTACTCCATTGTGTAAATACCACAGCTTTTTGATCCACTCATCCACTGATGGACATTTAGGCTATTTCCAGCACTTGACTATTGTAAATACTGCTACTATAAACATAGGGGTGCATAGGTTCTTTTGAATTGATGTTTCAGGATTCTTTGGGTATAATGCTAGCAATGGAATTGCTGGATCAAAAGGCAGTTTCATTTTTAGTTTTTCTGAGGAAATTCCATACTGCTTTCCATAGTGGCTGCACCAGTCTGCATTCCCACCAACAGTGCACTAGGGTTCCCGTTTCTCCGCATCCTCGCCAGCACTTGTTGTTTGTTTGTATCCCATTGTGGTTTTGATTTGTATCTCTCTGATGGCTAGTGATGTTGAGCATTCTTTCATTTGCCTATGGACCCTCTATATGTCCTCTTTGGGGAAGTGTCTGTTCAGGTGCTCTGCCCATTTTTTAATTGGGTTGTCTGTCTTCTTGGTGTTGAGACATGGAAGTTCTTTATATATTTTGGAGATCAATCCCTTGTCTGAGCTATCATTGGCAAATATGTTTTCTCATATGCTTGGTTCCCTTTTCATCTTGCTGATATTTTCTTCTGCTGAGGAGAAACTCTTTAGTTTGATGTAGTCCCATTTGCTTATTCTTTCCTTTATTTCCCTTGCCTTAGGAGATATATCAGTGAAAATGTTGTTACGTGGTATATCTAAAATTTTCCTGCCTATGTTTTCCTCTAGGACTTTTACGGTGTTGTCAGTTGTGGTTCTTATGTTAGGCTAGCCATGATGGGTGATTTGATGCAGCAGACTAGGAAGGAGGTTACTAGTGATAGTTATATTAGCAAGAAGGAAGAAATATGTGGATCAATCAGTTCTAACCATTTTCATGGTTTCCATGGTGATATGCAAATACATTGCACATGAAAATTTGTATATGAAAGTAGGCAGGGATTAAATCAGATTTTCAGATGATATCCTATACTAAGCCATCTAACCTTTCATGAAAAGACTTCACTTGAACCAGACACATCCAGAAATCCTTGTATATAATATTGAGATTTATCATGACACCATTTCGAACTGCAGAAATTAATAATGTCAGTTTTGCATACTACATTAATTTTTATACCACATTTCCTTATCTCATCAAGATGGTGTTGCTACATATGAATGGAGAAATTCAAAATATTAAAGGAAAGCCACCAATCCAAAAGTTACTCTAATATTGGCTTATGAGAACCAGCACTTCACAACCCCTAAAAGCACAACAAACTAGATGGAGTATATTGGCCTACGTGCTTTTGGATAATAGAGTAGCCTAGTTTCTAAACTGGTGTACCCATGAAGAATATATGCTATTGTTAACATCTCCTGCTGCATGTGGGGTAATACTACTGAGATAGTTGAATAATTTATGTTTAAATTAAAGGCAAGAGCAACTTGGTTATTAAAACATAGGGAATATGAGGAGCACTTGAAGTATTGGAGGGAACACTTTGTAATCTGTACGAATGTCTATCTGCTGTGCTGTACAACTGTAACAAATATTTTTTAAAAGTGTTGAATAAAAAGAAAAAAATATATGTAACAACAGTGTTGCATTTGGCTGGGGAAAAAAAGACACTGGAGGTGTCTGGGAGCTGTTCTCTTTGTCCAAATTGGGGAATTTTCAATGTGTCTCTTAAGTGTCTTCTATTTCCATCCTACATGACTGCAGTTATTATTATTCATCTCACGTCTTCAGATGTCTAGTCTCCAGAGTCTTAAATAATGCTGCATAACTACTTTCTTGTCAGATGGCACCAAAACTCATTCTTTAACAAAAGGAGAATAAACTGCTTCTGCTCTGCTGAGATCAAAGATTAGAACATTCATCTAAATCTACTTCATAGAACATCTGCTCGTAATAATGTATATGGTGGTGAAGACCTGGAAACTACTAACATATAACCCAATGCTGGCCTCTTCTGTATTTTCAAGGATAATAAGGATCCATAAAGAAGGCTGTAAAGGAAATTTTTTCAGTCTCAGTCATGCATATCTAACTGCCTGTAAAGTCTTCTTCATCTCATCTGGGCCTCACTGAGAGCTATAACCTTCGTTTTGATACTTAAATCACATAATGGCTGTATGTAAAACAGAGTTTACAGTCTGTTTCAAAAGTCAACCAAAGACAAACTCAGAATATTGCCTAGATTGGTATTCTTTTCTTTTTTCTTTTTTCTTTCCCAGTGTTGGTCAAACATGAATGACTTTACCCATAAGGGACATTTGCAAATGTCTGCAGACAGTTTTGATTGTCACACCCTAAGGGGATGAAGTAACATGCATCTAGTGTGTACAGGCCAGAGATATGGCTTAACATCTTAAAATATATAGAACACCCACATACATACACTCACAATGAAAACTATCTAGTTAGTCCAAAAGTCAATGGTGCCACTGTTGAGAAGCCCTAAATTAATTTCTTTTGCATTTCCATTCAGGGAGACCCACAAAACTTGTTCTTAAGTGATACAGCTCTTTTTTTACCCAGTAATCAGTGAACTCGGCTTTGCTTACTCAGTTATGGTGACCTTTGCTTTTTGATTTTACATGAGGCATAAATCAAAGGATATTTGGTATGACATCAGCATTTGTATCAGAACCAATCAGACTATTTGTTTGAATGAGGTGGGAAGATGTTTAACTGCAGTAATCCATTAACTTTTGAAAACAGAGAAGCCAGTAACCCAATTTCATGAACACACATAGTGGGACACAGTGTGAAGTGAGCTTCGGGCTTCTCTTGCTACTAAATGTGGAATCTCTGATGCCCATCAAGGAAGTTTAGGATTGCTCTAATGGCATCCAGGAGAAAGAACTTCTCGGCCCAGTATAATGTCTGTGATATCTGGGGATAAAAGTTCTACTGGCACCATCCAGGCCTTCCTGGGATTTATTTTTGAGACAAAAAAAAAAAAAAAACCTTTTTATCTTTGCCTTTCAAAGATGGTATAAATTTATTCATGCCAGACTAGTTTCACCATTTTTACTTAACTTATCCCTGCTCAATTATAGGTCATAATGATTCCCAAAGGTTTGTTGTTGTTTTGTTTGGGTTGGAATTTTATATTCCTTTTTTCATGCAGCTGGAAGTCTCTGCCCTTTATCTTCCCATATGTTCAATTTCCAGGCTTAAAAACTTCAGCTCAAATACCACAATATTCTCTAATTTCATACTTGGTCATTTCAACTTAAGTGAGATTTTCCTCTTATTAAACTGTTTTACAGTGGCTCTCTACTTCTGAGGAAGGGGCAGGATCAGAGTCACTTGGAAGGGAAGAAGGTTCACATACTACTGTCCTTCTTCACCTCTGACCCTGCTGTCTGACCCTGTGTACTCTGCCACTACCCCAGGTCCTCAATGAAAACCACCCCTCTTTAGAAATGATGGCCTGTAACACTCCTTTGAGAACATGTTGTCTTACATAATTATTCTTTGTATATGTATTTATTATTTCCCAAATAATACTATAAATGTCAGAGACTTTATCCCCTATCCCTTAATAATCACAATCCTGCCTGGTAAAACTATGTTAAAAATACAAGAATATAAAAAAAAATACTTTGTTGAACATCAAAAAGTTACAGATGATGAGTACCAACACACACAAAAATAATGTCCTTGAACATTTTTAGGATAAGATTTACAAACTTACACGTACGTATGCAGTTAAACAGCTTGGCACTTTTAATAAAACAGCTTTATAGCTTGACCCAAGATGAGAATTAAATGTGAAAGAAAACAGTTTAGATTTGATTGCATTAATATTTTATTGGAAGCAGCTAGGCAAATTATATAGCAAGAAATTGAGAGGGAAAGCAAAGAGTGCTGTGGAGAGAAGCACGAAGCAGGGTGTGGGAAAACAGATGCGCGGGAAGAGGCTGAACTTTCTAAAGGACGGTCGTGTTACATCTCATTGAGATAGAGGTATCTGAATAATACTTTAAGGAAGCAGGGATTTGTGCCTTCCATGTCTGCCATTTGAATTTTACCTCTTCCATTCACTTTCTGTGTGATGCTGGGAAAGACGTCTTATTTCTGAGTCTCCATCTGACGATCTATAAAATGGGAGTAGTGGTAGCTCCTCACAAAGTTGTCCCATTTCATAACAATGTATATTAAGTGTTTTGTGCATAAGATTTTTTTTTAAACCAGTACAAATAATGGCTAACATTTATTAGGCAATTTCTCTACCTGCCAGGCCCTCTCCTAGGCATTACATAGGCAGTATCTCATCTTAATCCTTACCATAGTTCAGTGAGGTAGGTAGCATTCTATTCCAAATTTACAGATGAGGCATTTTAGGCTCAGGGATTTGAAATGATCTGTACAGCATCACTAAAAGAGGAAATGGCCTAGCCAGGACATGAAGCTGGGTCTATCTGACTCCCAAATCTACTAAATCTCTTGCCTCACTTACTGGCTGTGTGACCTTCCACAAATCACCCCCTAAGCCTTCAACTCTCACTGTTTAGGAATTTGTCTTCCTATCATATGCCTTGATGAGTATCTTAATTCAATCCAGTTTGGCCCATATCCAGGCTCTGCAGTAGGAAAACACAGATGCCTAAACTAAAACAGGACAAAAAAAAGACTGCACCCTGCCACACTCAACAAATTGATTTCATCTCTAACCCAATTTTGATCAGTGGCAGAGGCTGCCTGGTGCCTTCGACTGGGAAGGATTTTAAGATTACAACTGCTCTGAGCAGGCCACAGTGCCATGATCTCTTAGTAATGTCTGACATGGATGACAGCAAAGGTCACTGTGATGCAAAAGTCACTTCAATTGGTCCCAAATGGAAAATCCAAGTATCCTTGCAAAAGGAACCCGTGCACTTATTTTCTTTTGCTAAGGTAGAGAGCAAGTTAACTTCGTCGAAGCCAGTTACCAACGTCGAGAATGTGAACATGAGCTTAGGAGTCATTCTCTCCATTCTCTAGACATTATTTAGTTCTCAACCTCTATCCATCAATTAAAACATCTTTGGAAAAATGGTACAGAAACAAAAGATAGTTTTCAACTACTTTTGAATTGAACACAGAGGATAAACCAAAGACATCTGCTTGGTCAGAAAGGAATCTGGTTGTCCCTCAGATCACCTAATGAATGGCAGCCTAGGAAAGGCAAAGAAGGTGTTTTTCAAACTGCTGATTAAGGGACCCACGTCCATCTCAACAGGTCCCAAGAGCCTCCTGATTGACCTCACAGCACATCAAGGAGACCATAAAACAACATGCTGACCAGAACGTGCATGGAGGAAGCAGACTCCTTCCTAACAGAGGAGAAGAGGGATTTGTGCAGGAACTTACTAAAAATAACTCCCAGGTACAACAGGCTGCATTACATCAGTCACGTTTTAATTATCATGAATGAAGGCAGCCTGGGACACTGGTAAAGCAAAGTCAAGGAAAAGCAGCAGTCATTTCTATTCAGCATAGGGGTTCAGTGCAAAGGCTTGAGAGCTTCACACAGACCTGGGTCCCATCTGAGGCTGGGCCACACCTTGCTGCATGACCTCGGGCAAGTCATTTCACCTCTCAGAGTCTCAGAGTCCTTACCTAAAAAGTGGAACTACTGACATAGCTTCCCTCAGATCATATATTGTGGTGATGACATAATATAAAGAACACAGAGCACTCACCAGAGTGCCTGCAGCACGGTAAGCCCTCTCCCAATGTGAGTTTGCTTACTGTTTTTAAGATGATGAGAGCATGTTTCTATTTCCTGGGGAGGGTTTATGCAGATACTTACTAAAGTGAGTCAGAATTCCCATATGAAATTGGAGAGAGGCAGTGGGGAAAGCTGCTAGATAAGAAATCTCATGCTGGCTTTGGCAGCACGTACACGAAAATGGGAACAATACAGAGAAGATTAGCATGGCCCCTGCACAAGTCAAGGAACTAGTATGAATGACCCATGGACATGGACAACAGGGTGGGCACTGACTGTGGGGGTGGGATAGGGGGGAGCACGGGGGGGGGAAGTAAAAGAGACAACTGTAATAGAAAAATAAGAAAAAAATCATTATCAAAAAATAAAAATAAAAAATGAAAGAAAGGAAGGAAGAAATGTAGTTCTCAATCTGTACTCACTTGTTATTCAGCTTTGGGAATTTTACCCCACTCCTCTGAGATTCGGTGGGCGCAGAGTCTAAGACAAGTCCCAGCTTTACCTATGTGACTCATCTGGTTTCCTGGTCTGTAAAATGGAGATAATGATAACAAGGTTAAGAAAATAAGCTCTCAAAAATGTGAGCAAGATTCTTAGCTTTTTAAATAATATTTTATATAATCATTATTTTATATTTTAAATTAGAATTCTGAGTGTGTTTAAAATATCTCTCTCTCAGATTTTACCTTGCTTCTTTGCTTCTTGAAGGGGGGAATGAAACCAAGTTGTGGTGCACAATTTGCCGCTGACATGCCACATGTAGGGATGGGAGAATGGCCTAGACATTGGCCACTGTTAGTCTGGGGGAGACCGAGAGCACAGAGAACGCCGATCGAGGCACCAGAGAAAGGAAAGGTTTTTCCAGGGCTGGGGAGTGGGAAGCAGTGATGGAGTGACCCAAGTGATCAGCCATATTATTTCCCTGTGTTATAGGTCCCTTATCTTGTTGATGACCCTTACAATAAAGGATGGCTGCTTTTTTTTTTTTTTTTTTTTTTTTTTTGGTAGCGGGGCAGCCTGTAAAAGTTTGAGAATTAGATTCTTGTTAATAATTGGTATTTAGAAGTGAGTTATTTCGTTCTTGCCAGATGGGGGTATGGGAATGAATGACATGATAAGCATATTTGGAATCCATGTAGATGTTGACCTCTATTCCTTTGGCCCGGACTAGGGCCTGGGGTTAATGCTCTTAATTCTGCTTGCTGAAAGGTTGTACCTGGGGGCAGGGGTCCTGACTCAAGGGTAGTCTCAAGAGTGACGGTGGTGTATCCTGCTCTTGGGCAGGGATGCTTAAGAGAACTGCCATTGATGAACCAGTTAGGCACTGGAGGAGACAGGGAAAGCCCTGTCTATTTGGGGAGGGATGAAGAAAATGATCTACTATATCCAAGCAGCTGTGCCGAGAGTCAAGTGTTCATAGGCAGCAGGAGAGGAAGGAATGATGCCGCATGGAGTGAAAGGGGAGACTTGTGAAGGGATACTTGAGGGCTTTGTAAAAGGAAGGCATGCAGGAACTGAAGGCATGATGGAGATGAATTACTTACAGCCTGGGGACTTCAGAGAGAGGAGACAGAGTGGGAAGAGAAGACCTCAACAGTAGCATAGGGAACAAGATTTAAGGAATAGCCGCTGCAGCGAGAGCTCTTAGGCACGCAGGCCATCCCAGAAAAGGAGAATCTACTTGTTTGGAGAAATAGGCAACCGCCCTGGTCTCAGGTCCGTATCCCGTGCTAAGAGACCAAGGGCATGGCCATCCGGACTGTCGGTATAGAGAAGGAAAAGATTAAGGGGGTTAGGTAGGGCAGTAGCAGGGGCCGGGCCCAGTGCCTCTCTTAAGCGCTGAAATGGAAGGACAAGGGCTTGCGGTCTGTCCAGGGGCTCGTGAAGACTTCCACAGGTGGCCCGAGAGAGGCATTTGGCCGTAAGACCGAAATCGGGAAAACATTCTCGCAAATAGTTGGCCAAACCGAGGACGGAGAAGAGCTCTAGCTTGGACTCGGAGGCTGAGGGGCTGGCCGGAGGAGGGCAATTCCAGCCTCCCGGCAGCGCGCGGCTGTTCTCCAGCGCGGCTGTAAGGCCACGTTTCAGATGCAGCGCCGCGCTCCTCCTGTTTGCTCGGGGAGCGGGGGAGCGGGGGCCCCGGGGCAGGAAGCCAACCAGGAGCTCTTTACCCTCGCCCCACTAGGCCGACGGAGGACTAGGCTGGGGGCGGGGGGTGGTGAATTCAGGAGAGCGGACTAGAGACTGTGCCTGAGTTAGCTCCACTCCTCCCCCCTCTTCCCCTTCCTCCGCCCTTCCCCCCGTCCTCCTGACCCCACTGGTCCTGCGCTCTCTCCCGTAGCCCTCTTCTTTCCCTCATTTTACAGGCATCGGTGGTCCTCTATGTGTCTGCTGATTAAGGAAAAGGTGCAAATTCCTAACATTGGAAGCAAGAAAAAAAAAATCATTTCCTCCTTTGCTCCCCCGCTGTGTGCCTGCCTCTTCCTAGTCGCCCCTCAGGAGCCCAGTACCCCCGTCTGCTTGCGGGCTCAGGCGGCTGAGTCTCCCTTAGGGTGGGCTCCGAGGGCGCCCGGGGCGGGGCAGGCGCCTCCGCCTGCCGCTCACCCGCCGCTCTGACCGCCGCTGCCACCGTTCCACCGCCGCACTTCCAACAACAGCTCCGACCGCCGCCTCTGCCACCGCCGCTTCTGCCATGTGGGCTTCCGGGGCTGCCTCTTTTTACAAACCCCTCAGTTGGAGGCACCAATCCTGAAGAAGTGACAGTTACTAGCTATCAGGCCCCCACACAGACCTGACTCGGGACAACTGAGCTACGTGCGCACCGCGGGGTTAACTCCCAGGAACCAGGAACCACCCAGCACCGTCTCCTTGGCTGCCTGCCGTGTGGTCTGTAAACCTTGAGGGTGAGCCAGGCTCTCCAGGAAGTGCTTGGGTCCCTTGTGGCATTCACGCTGCTGCAGGAACACGCCGACTGGGGCTCCACCGACACCTTCTCCACCAGTGTCTCCGCATGGCATTCTTGATGCTGACTTGGTTCCACTCCTAGCTTCCTTCCTGGCTTTCGGGGCTCAGGCTCGTGTGGCACCCACAGGAGAGGCGTTTTCACAGGCTCAGGACCCCTGAGACAGGAGCCCTGCCAGAAGCTGTCTGGCTGCCACTGCGATGGTGCAGCAGATGGAAAGATGAAGGCGGGTCAGAGGTGTGGCACAGCGAGGGGCAGGTGCACTCTCCACTGGGGATGGCTGTGACGCTCTCAGGAGCTCACAGGCACCAGCCACGGTGACACACAATGACGAAGCTGTCCTTCAGTCCCCCTGTCACAGGCAGGAAACTGAGGTGCCCAGAGGACGTGTAAGTGTCTCGGGGTCCCCAAGCCAGTCAGCAGCAGACTGGTAGCAGAGTGGTACTCTAGCACATGGCCACTGCCCCACTGAGGGGCCCTGTGACTGCCAAGATGAGACTGTCCTCTAGGGGCATCCCGGAACCCCCCCTCCGCTCCTTACGCTCCCAGCTCTGCACCAGGCTACTCACAGGAAGGCGCATCAGGAGACAATTTCAGGATGCCTGGCCCATGAGTTAACCATTTCAAAAGAAGCATTTAAAACTTGGGGGCTTCTAAAACCTTGGACGACATCAGCATTTGGAAGGCTTGGTGTCACAATATGTGATAAAAGAAAAATGACATGAAGACAGATGCGAAGGACGGAAGCCAACAGCTGAGAAGTCTGTAGAGAGAGCACCAAGCTTTCACCTTGAAGCGGGGAGAGGGACACGGAAGTCAGCACCGGCCACGCCACGGCACAGACGGAGCCTGAGGCCCCTGGAGCCACGGGAAAGGCCCATCTGGAGTGGGGATGGGGCTGCAGCAGCCGGGGGACCTTGCATACCCATCCTGCCCATGCGAGAAGGAGCAACTCGAAGCCTTGAGGACCCCCTGCTCCAGCGCAGGCCCCCTACTGAACCTCCAAACCCCGCACCCCGAGAAGCTGCAGACAAGAGGATCCTGTCACCAGGCCCCTCTGCTTGCCTGGCAGGAATGGTAGCCCTTCCCCCTGGTGGCAGTGGTGTTGACTCAGACACCCTGTTCCCCTGACATGCCTCCCTGCTGCCCTAAGGAAGCGTGATCACGTCCTCAGTCCCACATGGGAACACGTGCAGTGACGGGGTCACTTCGGCTGTCCAGGGGCACGGACCGATTTCACAGCCTCATGCGGCCTGGGAACCCAGACAGGCCCTGCTAGTTGCACAGCCAGCCCCGGGCGGTGAGCTTCCTGGGAAAGGCTGGCAGCCAACGCGCCAGCCCGTGCTGCTCAGTGCCCGTGGCTCACGCACGGCCCGGGTGGGCCACCACCACTGTGGGAACGAGCGGGGCGCAGGGCTCCTACAAAACGTGACTTGGGGCACTGACACTGGAAGTTCATCTAGTTTCCATGCCTGAAATGCTACTCTACTTTTGTTTTCCCTTCCAACCATCACAAAAACAAGAATCCTCCTTTGCTCAAGGGGCCGTCTAAGAAGAGCACTGGGCGACAGTGGGCCCATGGGCCCCTGACCAGACTATGCGAGTGACGGCTGAAGGCTCAGCGCATTTGTCTGTCAGGCAGGGGACTGACAGGGTCAGGAAACCAGACATGGGGACAGTGCAGGACAATGTCCTCACCTCACAGTGACTGTCACTGTCACAGTCACTGTCGCCGTCACAGCGACCCAGGAGGCTTCCACAGGTGAGGCCCCAGGGGACACGCATGTGCTCAAGGTCACCTCGGGTCAGCTGAAGACAGGATGGGCAAAGAGGAAGGCGGGTGGCCTGAGATCTGCCCGCGCACCCCCTGGCAGCCATGGACCAGCGTGGCCACACTCACACAGCAGCAAGGACACTGCACAGTGATGTCTGGGCCACTGCGCACAGGAAACTCACCGCGAGTGGAAGCGGCTGACCTGTTTCTTGCAGGAGCCAGTTGACCCAGAGGCGAGCTCAGCTGTCTGGCTGTAAGTCCGTGAAGACGCGCACTTTTCCAAAGTTGCAGAGCGAAGACCATCCATGGCGAGTGCTGTGCTCGTCAGGCCCAGGTGGCCGTCCGGCCACCAATGAACAACCGTCCCTCCCTCGTGAGGAGCAACAGGCCCTCCCTGCTGCTAGTTCATGAATGCTGACTCCTGTAGTAGGAGGTGTCAAGTCGCCCGCAGACAGCGCACACAGTGGGGACACGAGACACACACTGTGACCTGTAAGTTTCTAGTTCATGAAGCCCGTCCTCAAGTGCTGAAGCGCCGGCCTCACCACAGCTGATACTTCTGAGCACCTCAGTCTGTGTGACCTGATAACCAGGCCCCTCCCCCTCCGCTGCCGCACACCGTATCAGACCTCCCAGGGCACAGCGCTGGGACCAGCGGCCGCGTGGCTCTCACCAACAGCGGACATTCAGCAGAACATCTCTGGCCACTTTCCTACAACTCTGGTTTGAATCGTGAAATCTAGAAAGTTCACTACGACTGTGTGCACCTCAAATTCACCACTGAGACGTGATGAAGAAGCTGAGTTACCTTTTCCAGGTCAAAGCCCCAAACGGCTTTCATGGGATCATGGGTTCACATCATTTTCCACATTTGTTCTGTTGCGTCAAAACCACATTCTGCCGTTCATCCAATACTGAACTACATTTACATCAATAAATGGTTATCTCATGTTAGTAACAGGAATGTGAAAATAAATATTACCGTCCCCATTAATTTTATCTGCAGATCCAGGTGGCATGCAAAGAAAGGGGGAGAAGGGGGAGAGAGGGAAAACACTATTAAAATGACAAGTATATCAAAGCATAAGGAAAACAAAAAATTACCCCTCAAGGTCTACTTCCAAAGATAAAAGAAAGGCTGTGACAGTACCGCCTCTCCTTGATTTAAGGCACAGCGCAAGTTCCACGAGTTCTATGCTGTGGATACGTTGTACAAAGTTACACAGCAGCACTGAGAGTCTGTCCGTTTCCAGCTAAGCGAAGTCAATTGCATTGCCTCTCACAATTAAGCGTTAAAATGGCTTCTGCCCCCTCGGGGGGCATTCGGACCCTTTCAGAGAACAACGAAAACACACAGGGATTCGTGTGTGTACTGAACGGTGAGCAGGGGCCAGCCGACGGGCTCCTCCAGTGAGGAGGCGGGCACTAGAAACTGCTCACAAGTTTCCATTTCTACGGACACCGGGCTTGGAGAGACTCCAGGGATGTTACTATGAATCCGTTTCCCTAGAAAACTCTCCAAGGGGCCTGGCCCCCGCTATTCTGCAGTGCCCTGAACAGCTGCCCTGAGCTCAGAAAGTGGACCCCAGCTCATGGGCCACTGCCCTTCATCTGGCCTTCAGGAAGCCCGCTACGCAGACATGGGGCACCTGCCAGCCCTGCGCTACAGCATGACACCCATGAGTGGGACCGGGAAGCTCCTTCTCACCCTGACATGCATCTACACACCAGCCAACAGGCAGACAGAGAGCCTCCTATCAATAGAGCAGCCCAAAGACCTTCATACGACCCCTTGCCCCGGGCCACAGGCAGCACGTGGACAGACGCCCATCCAGGTGCACTCAGCTCAGGGCCCGCTACAAGCACATGGTTAACTGCGTGGCCTGGGCAGTGCGCTTAACCAGAGCCTGCGTGGATGCGAGCGCAGTACCTGTGGCGGGTCCGTGGGCACAGAAGAGCAAAGGGAGGAGGCGCTTAGCTTTCTTAACCTTATGCCGGCCGTGACCGGCTCCTTTCAGAGGAAGGGAAAGAGAAAAACAGAAACATTATTTCAATACAAAAGAAGCCATGTTACAGTTTAAGGCATAGCTATAAAAACACAAAATTGCAATATTTTATTTGACCACTGACACAAAATTTCTTATGATGATTGATTTGGGTTTTAAAAAACAATATTTTAAAATGCAATTTCCTCTTCCAGCAAAGATTAGCATTAGATACAGGAACTTTCAGCAGGGCACAAGGGGAAGTCTTACTGCTCTGCAGAGTCAGCCAGTGAAGGTGCAGATGTCTTTACAAATAACCAGACAAACAATATGAAACAAGACAAAAAACAACGACCAATAAATAATTCCAGACCCTTGCAGACATCTAGCATTCGCCCATAAAGAAAAAATGGCAGAAGAGAGCACAGCAGACACTGATTTGTGCAAGAGCGTTAGGAACACTTTCCTCCAGACTGTGAGCACTGACAGGCTCGCAGCCCACAGAGCGCACGTGAACAAACTCCCCTATGGGGAGCGCAGCAGGAGGAGGACGTCTGGACACCCAGGCTGCAACGCCCGCTGGCCACCAGCACCACGTCTGCGTGGCCGCCCTTGTTCGCATAGCCAAAGCTCATCTGGGTCAACAGTCTCTGTAGGAGGCACCTGCTGGTCCCACAAGACACATCCCAACCCTCAGGAGCTCAGAGCACAGTGCAAAGCAGAAGGAACAGTTTGGCAACAGCAGAAATGTCACAGGGAAGGCAGGCACGTAGCAAACGGGACACGGGTGGTGTGAAATGTGACTGCAGACCCACAGGACCCCTCAAGAACGATCAGGATGGAGGGTGTGGGCCCAGGGAGAGCACAGGTCAGGGTCAGGGTGGCCACAACTCAGGGCCACCGTCAGCGCGTTAGGAGCAGAAATGAGAAGTGAGGCCACTTAAGGCACCATCAGAGCACAAGGAGGTCAGTTCAGGCAGACCACCACTTGTGCTCTGGTCCTCAGTCACACAAGGAAGGCACAGTCCCTGTGACCAGGCCTCTCGGTGCTATTCCTTTCCTCAGACGTTACTGTTTGGTGCTGATGATGTTGAACTTGACCTGAGCCCCCGAGATCTGAGAAAACAGAACTTCTAGCACATCATCCAACCTGGGGTGGCCATGGGAACCTCGGGCCCTCAACAATGTTAAAAACCCATGAATTCCTAAGGAGGCTCAAGAAGAGAAAGCCCCGCAGAACATCACCATCTGTTTCAGGAACTGGTCAGTAAAGGGAGGGGAGAAGGCAGTCTCCCTGGAGGACCCGTTCCTCAGGGTCAGGAGCAGCAGGTGAGGGAATGCGTTCCTCAGAAGTGTCCCAGCTGAATCGCCCACAAAGCTGACGGCCCCGAAGGAAACCTAGGCAGGGAAATCACCAGCTGCTCACCCGTTAGGTGACGTGCTCACAGGAGCTTTATAACGGACATGTCACAGGCTGACCAAATCTACCGATTGGCCTGAACATCACCGAGAGTCAGCCAGGGGCCAAGCGCATCAGCACTATGATGTAGCCTTGGAAACGCCACTGAGTCCGACTCCTCACACTTCTCGTGAAAGAGAATCACTGAGCCTGACTCCTCACATGTCCCGCGATCCTGACCCAAGCTCAGAGGAGACACAGCAATGCGGGGCCTGAGGGAACGTGTCCCGCACATGACAGGAATGCCGTCAGCCAGGCCTAGCATGGGTACACAGCGTGACACAATTTCTTCAACAGGTAGCTTGCAATCAGGGAAAGAAAAAAAAAGGCCTCATGGGCAGATCCAGGAGGACAGGAGAGCGACCAGCCTAGTTCCAGCAGTACTGCTGGTCCGACTCCCAATGGGACAAAACCGGGCGTGGCAATGCATGATCACAGGAATCTGAACACGGGCCACAGAGCTGGTATTAAAAAGTCACTGTCAGTTTTCTTGCAATGTAATATTCTCAAAAGACTCCTTGTGTTTCAGAGATCCTTAGGGATGAAACATGCCTTAAGATGCTTGAAAACCGCCGCCGCCAGGACCACGCACGTGGGAGAGGCAGAGGAGAGTGCAGCTGGCCGGTGCACAGCCGTTGAGCCTGGGGGGCAAGGACGTGGGGGATTGGTATACGATTCTACCCTCTCTGCTTCCGAGTATGTTTGAAATTTCCCAGGAGAAAGTTTAAAACATTAAACATTCAAAAGCATAACAATATGCACATATTCTTGCTTGTAAAAATATCAAATATGTTTTTGCCTTAACTCCTGCAGGCTGACTGTAATAAGTTCTGTAATTATTATGCAGCCACAACAGGCCAAAAACTAGGGGAGGAAGCCTTGAGTTCGAATTCTAGCATTTGTGTTTTCAAAGTTTGAAGCCTTCCTGTAAAATTTTTCTCTGTAAAGAAAATAAATAACAGGGCTTTTTGATGTTAGCAATATTTGTTTTTATATTCAGCAAGGTGATACTTAGGCTTCTTCTGTTTTATTAATACATTTTCAACAATTGCTGAAGTTCATTCCAGCACGGTCCCAACCCAGCCACTCTCTGCCTGGGACCACACCAACACACCCTGCATTACAGGCGCGGCCTCTCAGTTCTACGTTCTGCCTGAGCTCTATCATAAGCACGAGTTTCTTTGGAAAAACACTTAATAATTAGGCTAAAAAAAAAAACCCTACTCTGTCCTCAGAATAGTGTGCCCAAGGAAGCACGCTGCTCTGTCATGTGCTGTTGTACGTCTGCTCGCCTCCCTCGTCTCCACCGGGGAACCTCGTCTCTGCACGTGATCAGCCTCGGCTGTGCCGTCTGACTGGGGACAACTGACAACAGCCTTTCCCTGCAGAGAGACACGCGTGGGCCTGCTGGCTTGCCTCCGGAACGCAAGGACAACGTGTTATTTCCCAGCAGGGACCCGTCGACAGCTGGGTCCAGCGGGTGTCTCCACACCCCGGGCCTACCACCTCCCGGAAAGCGTCAGAACAATTTGCAGGGATCAGCCCACAGGGGAGGTCTGGGAGACCAGTGACTCTCGGTGTCACCGCTGGTTCTGCGTGTCCCTGCCTTGCTCCCATGCCCGCCACCCAGATGCCTGCCTCTCAGTCTCAGCACCAGGCACAGAGGTTTAGGAAAAAACATCAGGGCCGTGGGGGCGGCCCTGCAGCCCCACTGGCTTGTTTCGCTGTCCCCCAGCCCTGGCTCCCCCCGTCAGGAAGTGCTGAGACACGCCTGAAGCCGCAGGACCCAACCCACGTCTGTCCCACACAGCGCATCCGAGAGCATCTTCGCCAAGTGCATCACTCCAAGCACAGACATTTCTCAGAGTGTGTGTGGGGTGTTTGTGCACAATGCAGTGATAATGAGCAATTCCATTGGTACGCTGGAGAACAAAAAGAACCCATCAACCAGGCGAAGGCACAAAACTACATTTCAGGAAAAATTAACTCAAGGCAAACTAATCTAACAGGAATCAGGTTTCTTCTAAGTCACATTGTCAGATACCAGAGCTATTAGGAAGCTATTAGATACTTTAGAAAGGGAACATATATCTGAGAACCGGTTATGTGTGTGTGTATACAGCTACAAGAGTATATCTGTAAGTATGTAGATATAATTACATGTATTTTAAGACATGAAACTTGGGCCCATAGAAGATGCTTTTTCCTTTTCCCCCTCCTTTCCTGTTTCCACATGTTTCAATGAAAAAGACACATATTTTGAAAACATACCAAGAAAAGCACACCACATTCATCATGCCAACAAATAGTTAAGATAATGCTTACACCGGTATCTTAACTATATTTTTAAAAAGCAATATTCTAGCACCATTTTATGTTAATTGTGAAAGACAAAAACCATTCAAAATATGTTTCACATATCACAAACTTCCAAAAAACAAGGAATATACATAGTATATTCTGTTAAATTCTTCCAAATTGCAAAGATAAACTACAATGGCAATTCCAAAAGTAAGACCTTTCCCAGTAGAAGTCATTACCATGACAGTAAGACTGAGCGACAACCTGGCATTCTGCATACCCACGGGAGTCATCTGGAATCATACGTGCGTGCCTCACCTCTGCAGCCTATGGCCCATACATACTCACACCTAGGTAGCGGTAGTAAAATGACGCAGCTGGATGGCCAGAGTGTCTCATTTTTCTAAGCTGTTCAGAAAGCGCCATGGAAGCGCGACAGCAGACGCCCGCCACAAGGACCCGCCCCCACCATGGGGAGCCCCGGTGCCCTTACCTGACATGGAGACCGCGTGTGTCCGCACGCCCTGCTTCTTGCCCTTGGCCGGCCTGCAACAGAGAGGGCACTGCCGTGAGCGCTGTGCTCGGGACCGAACCGCCAATGTTTCCAGGGGAGACCCACATGCACAGGGCGCAGTTTTTATAAAACTGGAGTCTACTGCCTGAACCCTTAACATCACCAGACTGCTTTCCTGTTCTAAAGAGCAGAAATTAAGAGACAACGAAAGGGTCGCTGAACAGCTCCAAGAAAGCATCCTGTGGAAGTGCCTCCACACACAGCAGCAGCGGTCCTGCGGCGGTCACGGCTGCGGCAGACCCTCTCACTCGGCAACGCACTGCCAGGGGTGGCCCAGGGTCACAGAGGACAAAGAGGCACCTGGGACAGCAACGGGCTCCCCAGACACAGCTGGAGATGCCTCGTGGGCTGGCCCTGCTCCACCTGGAGCACAGGAGATGCTGACAGACGGTGTCCCTGTGGGCTAGGCAGGTGAGCAAGACGTGCCTGGCTGCTTGTTGCATGAGACGGCACAGCAACGTCAGTGTTTTACATTGTCATCCACAGATAATAAAACTTTGGCCAAAGGTTTTAGCAACATTTATAAAATGAAAGTATCGTGCAGTTTGAAATTTTGGGGAAACAAATAGAATAGAGGACCCCATAGTCTTTAAATAGCAGTTACTTTGCTCTTGTAATAAAACATAAAACTTCTTCCAGACATGTGAGCATTCACTATAGAAGTACTCAGTAAAAATTCTTCCTAGTACCTAGAATTTAAACTAGGCAATACTGAAATGTAAAACTGTATCATTTTTGAGAAGTAGAAATAGTGCACATTCCACTGCAGAACCTTTATAATGAATGATTGTGAGGGCACAGAACTGAGTTCCTTTACTGAATCTCTACCTCAAACGCCTTTGAATAGCAGTGTAACTGAAGTTGTTTCTGACCAACCACATGTTTCTCTGGCACTGCTGCTCCCTCTGAATGGGAGCTTTATGCACTGCGAAGCCTCAGGGGCCTGTTCGAAGGCCTCGCTGTTTTCTTTTACATTCTGTCCCAGACCCAGGTCCCCACGCCACCACACCTGTCTGCTGTTGTGCGTCACCTGTCCCGCACCTGCCTGGATTTCATCAGGCTCCTGGTTAATAGCCATACCAGTGGTTGCTGCCCTATGACCTAAAATTTGCTTTATTTATCCAGGTTTTCTAGTATCTGTGGCTGATTCCAACCTACAGCCTTCTTCACTCACTTTTTACATCTATATTTATGGCTACTGCATGTCTTAACCCTCAAAGTCACCCCTCAAGGACTTCCCACAGCTGAAGCTACTCCAGACATCTGTTCCTGGCCCCAGAGGGACATCACTGAACACCTCTGACACAGCCTGATGCTGTGAGACAGCTGGTTCCCCCACCCCTCCATACCCCACACAGCTACTGTGTACCTACTGTGTGCAGGTCCCACATAGGCCTAGGACATCACATGGCCCTGGCCTTCAACAAGGCCATGGGGGTATGGATGAGCAAAGAGGAAATCTGGGCGTGGAATAAGCAGTCAAGTAGAGTACGTTACGGGAAAACACAGAGGGACACTCCGGGGATGGGGCAGGGGTTGGTCAGGGGAGATGTCCAGAGGACATGCCGTAGGGCAAGTCCCCAGGTGAGGACAGGGGCTGGAGGGAATGAGAGGTCACTGGGCTCCAGGGTCTGAAGCCAGCGCAGCAGAAGAACAGAGCGGGCAGTGGTGACCCAAGGCCACAGGAGCTTGGCTGGGGAAGGACTGCGCAGGCCCTACCAGCGGGCGTCAGGACACTGGCCCTGACCCTCCTAGCAGCTGTCATTCTGAAACGTGCCAGGAAGAGTGTGCATGTGACCAGGACCCCATCAAAACAAGCTTTCTGGGCAGACAGCCGCTCCTCACACGTCCTCACTACTCAGTGCCGGAGGAACGAAGTGTTTGCCACCTCAGCCAGGACAGAGCTCTCGGGACCCTGCCTGACATCTTCTGGGTGCCCGCCCCCACCTTCTCCATGCGCTAGCTGGCTGCCCCCCCCACCCCCCTCCCACCCCCCGCGTCTCCCCGAGCTGGCTGTGCAGCGCAGCCATGGGAGCGACCACATGAGGAGCCCTTTCTTAAGAGAATCACAAAACCTAGCGTGGCCACAGGGACTCCAGCACAGGAGTTCACTGGGGTAGCCCAGATGGAAGATCAGAGCAGCTAAGATCAGCAGGGGCTGTGGGAAGGGGTGCAGTGGGTGGGTCTGCTGAGCGCAGGGACAGGCTGAAGGGACTGGTGAGGGGCTGGCATGGAGACTGGGGGGGTGGGTCAGAGTGAAGACGAGGCCTGGGTTCCCCTCTTCCTCCCAGGGCCTCCCAGTGAAGAGTCCCTGCAGGTGCCTCTCTCTGAGCCCTCAGTGCATGGCTGGAACCGTCCACTGACCTGAGCCCTAGACTCGGCTGTCGCCTGGGCCCCGGCCGTAGCACACTGAGAAAGAGATGTTACGGAGTAAGTTCTTTAGGCATCACTAATGTTTTTAACTTTATAGATCAACCCAGAGACTATGAAGTGAGTGACAGAAACAAGTGAGCCTACGCTGCTGCTGTAACTCCTACCCTCCTCGCTGTGACACAGCAGAACCTGTCTTCAGGTTCTCACAAAAGCGGCGACGACCGCAGAGTGAGTTTCACAGGCCTCGCCAGGGCCGTCACCACGACGACTCCCGAGTCTCGTCCTGCACGTGACGAAGGGAAACGCATCTTACGTTTCTGAGTGCACCTAACCCTGGGACATGATCTCCTCCTGGAGCGCAGCTCTTGCTCCCTGTGGGGGTGGCAGGCTGACAGCTCAGACAAACGGGCCACACACAGCAGTGACATCGCAGCTTCCAGCTCGAGTAACAAGACAGGCACAAAGCAGCCCTTACTTCAGTGTTGACGGCAAAGCCCGTTCACCTTCTGGGGAAAAAAGGAAAGACAACAGTAAGGACCCCTCTGTTCCCATTGGAAGATTCCACAGGAACAGCCCTTTAGAGGAAGGTATTACACCGTCTGTCTTAGGCTTTGGGGGTCTTATTTTCAGTATCTGTAACAAACATACACTGAGTGCAGGTGAACACCATGTAAAAGGTGCTGCCCGGTCAAAACAAAGTGAGAAGGTGACAAAATGATGAAAGGTGTCTTCCCATGAGGCTCTCAAAGATGAGGCTGTCTTTCGGTCAAAGACAACATCCCTCATGGGAGGTCTGAGGCCCCACGGGGCCCAAGGCCCAGTGGCCCACAGAGTGGTGACCAGAAGGAGCCCAGGCAGAGCAGCCCTCCCCCGGCGGTCGCCCCCTACCATGGCAGGGAGGCTCAGGGCCCTGTCTCTGGTTGGGAAGACCCTCCTCCCCAACCGGGTGGCTGGGAGCATGGGCCCCTGGCTTCACCTCTTCTGTCTCGAGTAATGGGGACAGACTCCTAACTGACCTTGTCCTCTACTCCACCCCTGAGTTACATCACTATTGGAATAACCTCCCCCAAAACCAATTCATCAAGCCTTTCCCCTGCTTACAGTTGCACCGTCTCTCCATGGCGTGTAGGTACAACTTAAGCTCCTCAGTTTACCCCCAAAGCACTGCTCCGTTCCCGTCAGCACAGAACAACGCTCTGTCTCCCATTTCAGGGGTGTCTGTGGGGCGGGGGGTTGTGTGGGCAGGTGCCTGTCTTCCACCCATTTCTCTGACCCCCTCCCAGGCAGCTCCTGGGTAACAGCCCTGGTGCAGTCTCACGTGCCGTCTGTCCACAGCTCCTCTCTACATTTGCCCTTGAACTTGGTCCCATCAGTTCTCCACCCTCCAGTTCACGGGCTCATCCCTCACTGCTCCCTGATCCTGTGGATGCTTACTGTCTGAATGTTACCTGCGTTAATGTGCACCAACAAATTGATCAAGAACATTTGGTAAATTAGAATGAAATTTTTACAAATTATTTACTAAAAAGACAGACAATATGTCACATTAAACATTTTTCACAAAATGCTATCTTTATGTGAAGACATGCTCCCCAAACATTTAAATATTTGCAAGGTATCTACCCGCTTACAGTACAAAACGAGGAATCAAGATCTTGTATCTGCAAACACTTTGACTGAGAAGCCTTCAGACATTTCTAAAAGCAGCTGCCTTACTGTACTTCCTGTGAAGAAAGCTATTGTACAGCAAACACACACCCTATTTTAGGAAAAAAACAAATGACTAAGACCCACTGGTCTGATCACAGTGGCCAGCCCCGTCCTATAACCTAGACACTCCCTGGCTGGCCTCTGGGCTGTGGCTCACAGAGCATATCATGACGCTAACTTTCAAACAAAGGTCCCAGCCCTGGCCGGTGTGCCTCAGTGGGGTGGGTGTCGTCCCATAGAGCAAAAGGCCAAGAGTTCAATTCCTGGTCAGGGCACACGCCTGGGTTGCATGTTTGGTCCCCGGCCAGGGCATGTATGAGAGGCAACCAACGGATGTTCCTCTCCCTCTCTCTCCCTCCCTTTCCATCTCTCTAAAAGTAGGTAAATAAAATATTTTTTAAAAATTAAAAGGTTCCCATGACTCCTCGGCTTCACGCGCACACTCACTCAGTCCCCCCACAACTGGCTGTCAGCACGGCGCCCTGGTCTGCTGGGCAGGCTGGGCGCTCTGCTGCAGGCACCAGGAGCTCCGTGCTCCGTCGTCCACTTCCCTGTGCTCTCCCACCGCCTCCGCATGGTTCACCCAGTCTGCTCATGTGGACACACGCCACTCAGCCCTTCCAGGCTCCTTCTGCCGGAGTCCCCCTTGCCACACAGGTCAATGCCAGGAGGAATCCTGTGTCCCCCTGGCTGTTCTGTGGGGACTACTGTGGACCCACCTACCAAGCTCTAAAGTTGGTGTCATCCTGCCACATGCGGAGCCTCAAAGTCAAGGTTCACAGAGTGCGTCCAGACCACAGGGCACCAGGGCCATGATGGGGATGAGGCTCACGGTCACCTGTGCACACCATGTGGGCCAGGCTCCTTTCCAGGCCCTGGCATACTCACAGCGCCCACGCACCCAACCCTAGAGGATGGGCAGCTCCTCCGGATTCTACCAACCAGGGACCCAGGGCACAGGGTGGAAGGGCCTCCCAGAGGGCTCAGGTGGGAACCCACAGTAGACCACGGCCAAGCCCAGGTTTCCTGCCACCACTCACTGCACGATGACCCTGCCAGGGGTGTTTTCGTGGGATTATTTCAGAAGCCCAGGTCCTCTGCAGCACCCCCTCCTGCTGCCTCGCAAACCTGCACGTTGTTTCTGACGTGGCACAGCCCTGCTTTGAGGGTGAGGCTGTTCATTCTAACCCTTGGTTTTGCCTCATGACCCGGAACTAATTTTGTTCTGGGCTGCCCTAAACTTCCAAAGTGTGCAGGATAAAATAGGGCCCTGCCCAGGAGGCTCCGGGGGTTGGAACATCACCCCGTACACCAGGAGGCTGCAGGTTTGATTCCTGGTCAGGGCACATGCCCAGGTTGTGGGTTTGATCCCCAGTCGGGGCGCATACAGGGAGCAACTGATCGATGTTTCTCTCACACATCCATGTTTCTCTCTTCGCACCTCCCTCCCATTCCTCTCTCTCTCAATCCTCTCTCTCTCAAATCAATAAACACATTCTTGGGCGAAGATTTAAAAAGAAATAGAAAAAATAAGAAAAGCCTTTATTTATATCAGTTAGAGATTTTTTAAAAAACCACCCAAGAACATAATCCCAAAAGTTTGTTTAAAAGGACTAATGGCACCTAAATGACAGTCCAAGCATGCTGCTCAAAACACACGTGCTTTCTCTCAGCTCAGCTGGAAGCCAGCTCTGGGCGGTGAGCCAGTCGGGACACAGAGTACAGACTCCTGGCAGGGCCCCTCCCGAGTCCCTCATTACAGCCACCAGCATGCGAACTGCAGGCTGCTGGGTGCAGGCTGTCGGCAGCTTGGGGGGAGGTGCACACACGCAGACACTCACCTTTCTGGGGTCTGATGATGAAGGACTTTAAGGCCCCGTTCACCAGCCGGCAATAGCCTTCCATCAGGTCGGCCATGTTCTCGGCAATGGTCAGGGACAGTGCCCTCACTGTCAGAGGCTGAGAGGGGAACAGAACAAGAAAGGGCCGTCACTGTTCTTCCCCATAATCGAAGAGACAGCTGCGCATGACATCAGACCACTAGATACCCGCAGAAACAGGTGAGTGGCAGTGAAACGAGGTTTGTCATAAGCTCTGAGTAGAAAAGGAAGTCTGATATTTAAGGACGCTGTTCCCAGAGCACGTGACAGAAGGCAAACCCAGACAGAAATGGAAAAATCACTTAAACTGATGCTCACTTTCTAGAACAAAAGGAGGAGGAAAACAGTTTCCTTCAGAATGCCTGGTCCTCTGGCACAGTCTAATTAAAGGAAGAATTTAGACAGTCAAAGTACGGGTTCTTTTAGAAACTAGACTACCATGGGGTAAATTTTTACCCACCATCCATCATAATTTCTCTAACACGAAAGAAAATCAGGAACGTTTCATTATTTTCAGCACAATGTAGCACGTTCTGCCTAAGAGCTTTGAAATTCCTCTTTCCAGCAAAGAACACGCACTTACGCTGCACTTCCAAACGCCCTGTCCTTGAGGATTCCCGGGACAATCATTTATGACCAGGTTTCAATATGGTGTCACTCAGCAGCAAGAAAGAATCAGATGCACTTCCCAGAGCCTCAGAAGCCACGACCCCAGGCGGACAGGAATGAGGACAGGCAGGGGGCAGGGCAGGCGAGCCGCAGAGGGCCACGGGGGCACGAGCGCCTCACCCACGCGCCTGCCAAGCCCCGGTGTGTTTGCCGCCCGGAGGCCGGGTGCCTCCCGCAGCGCTGGCCGGGGCTCCCTACCCGCGCCACACCTGTCGCTAGTGCACTGCACGCGTGCCGGCTGAGAACACAGGCGCTGGGGCCAGGCGAGGTCTGGGAAACTACACACAGTTTACAGGATATACGTGTTTTTTATTCTCGTACACTTTTAAGAAGTTGATTTCCTTGGTAATTCACACTCATCTTCAACCATCTTCACAATAATGCTCTCGACTGGTTTTTAAAGTGTTTCCTGTCCTGTTCTCGGGGCGTCCGACGTTATTATTTGTGATGTAACACTTCCCACGAGAGGGAAAGTCGTGCTTCTGAGGCCCCACGGATACCAGCCTCCCCCTGAAACACCCCGCCCAGCCCCACCCCTGCCTCCCGAGACCCTGAGCCATCAGCACCTCAGGCGCGCCCACTATTTTCAGCTGTAACATTCCTTTTCGGTCCTTGTCTTCGCTATTTGAATACTGGGTGGTCTGCACTTGAGTGAAGTTGGCCAGATGTGTGGGCTTTGAAAGAAAAGGCACAGACTGGACCACAGACAACAGACTGGCCTCACTCACGCTGTGAGATACTCCCAGTTCCACCCCACCCTGGCCCCCTGAAGGCGCCTTCCCTGAGACTGAGTGTCAGGCATGCGGACTGTCTGAGCAGCACCCGGGGGCCTCCTGAGGAGCACGGCTGCTCCCTTCAAGGCTAGGGAGGGGCACTCCATCCCAGGAGCTGGCCAAGAGTCCCCCTCAGTGCCAGTCAGGAAACACAGGACAGACCAAGGAAGGAAGGAAGGAGAAGGCAGTCCCTGACCTGGCTCCTTGCCAGCGGTGTGTGCGCGTGCCTGTGTGTGTGAGAGAGGGAGAGAGATGGTGTGAAATTCTTGGTGGGAGGGACTGTCCTGCTCCCCTTCCCACGGGGAGGGTCCTGGGCCCCTCCCAGCACACCCTGTGCCTGAACAAGTGGAACAGAGCTCGGCAGGCCGTAGGTGACCAAGGAGCCTCCCGCACAGACAGGCTGAGAGAGACTGTGTTCCGTTTCCCAAGCAGAATAAACTCTTCTTCTCAGGAAGACGGGAACGCCCATCTGTCTTTCATGACGGTGCTCACTTTGCAAGCAATGAATTCTTACACATTTATTCAAAACAATTACCTTGCTTAAGGCCTCTTGCTCTGAGACTATCACATGGCATCAGCCCCTCCTGCCAAGTGGCCCACTCAGCACAGGTCACGGCACAGGTCACGGCACAGGTCTCAACGTGGGGACTGAGCCAGTGGACTTGCCCCCAGCTCCCTCCCGGCAAAACACCTTCAGGCCTTGCTTTCAGGCAGGAGCCCTGAGGAGCTGCCCAGCCAGTCCTCCACCCCCCGGCCGGTCCTCCACCCCCTGGTCGGTCCTCCACTACCACCCTACACACAGCTGCCACCACCACCACAGGCCCCACCTAGATCACGCTCTCAGCCTCAGAGACTGCTGCCTGGGGTTCCAGCCACCTCCCTGGCTTGTTTCCAGCTCACGGCTGCTCCACTGCTCAATCTCCAAGTGTTCAAGTGCCACAGACCCTGCGAACCCCCATTCCCTGAGCTTGATCCCGTCCCCAGCCAGCCCACCTGGGTGTGGGCGGGGTCCACAGAGCAGACTTCCACTGTAGCCCTTGTCTGTGAGGCAGCTGATGCCTTCCTCGGGGACGATCGCCAGCTCCACTGAAATCACCCAGCTTGACTTTTGAAGGTGACACAGGTGAAGACAGAAGAACAGAAGGAAAAAGAACCACTTTATATAAAGAGCCCAGGGCACATTAAAGAAGCAACGGGGGCTGGCTTAGCTAGCCATTAATCTATCTAGCCAAATACTATGAAATATGGATAACTTCATTAATCCTGCATCCACTAAGCCCAGACAGAGAGGTGGCACTCATTCCCGCGGGTCTGAAGCTAGTGGCTTCTTTAGGAAGGTGAACTGAACAGGGTAAACCAGCCCATCATGCACAGTTCATCAACACATCGCTCAGCTGGAACAGAAAAATGTAATCTTGAACAGAGACATGCTATTTTTAAAATATGATTTTATTCTCACATGGACACATTTTGCGCATTTTCCCCACATGCTCAAGTTACAAATGTGACAAATTCTATCTCTATCAGACACTCAGATGCACACGGACAAGAACCCACGCATCCCCCATGCACCCCATGCCCACACTTACCCCGAGCGCGCACTGGAAGCACTCCTTATCAAATCTGTACACCGGGGAGAGGATCTCAAAGAACTTCAGGATGCTCTCTTCTCTGTGAAGGTGGGCAAACTGCCGGAATGTCTGCTGGATCAGTTTCCTCAATGTCTTGGCCTGCACAATGAAGTCACGAGGCTTTTCAGAGTCAGGAGGAGTCAAGGCCACAGCAGTACTAACTTCAGCAAAGAGCACTCCCTGCCCACTGACGGCCTCTTGTTTACACTATTACACAGTGGCACATTCAGCAGGCCTTCACATCTTCTTTTAAATAACTTGTAATAAAATACACATAACATAAAACATATCATCTTAGTCATTTTAAGTGTACAGTTCAGTGGTTTTGAGCTTTATATCTTAAACAGAAGTCTGTAAGGTGATACCTGGCTCAGTGGAAAAGGTAAGGAGTGAGGCATTAAAACGGGTCCCTGCCCAGGACAGTTACCTGGCACACAGGTGAGGGTCAGGGCATTCACACGCCCTTTGCTGGGAGGGGCAGTCAGTGCAGCCTTTCTGAAGGGCAACCTGGACCTGAGTCAGAAGCCTTAGAAAACCACAACTCTTGACCCAGCGGTGAAAATGCCAGACATTATTCCTTAGGGACGATGACAGACTATGCAAAGATTCAGCAACAGGGAGGTTCTGCAGAGCTCTTCACAGCAACATCTCGCCGGGCCACCCACACAGTGGTGTGTCTGTCCACCCATCTCTACGCAGCCCAAGGCGTATGGGGCTCACTGACGGATGTGCCAGTCCATGTCACGGAGTTACAGGAAGAAGTGTGAGCAAACCACCTGCACACACGAGGCTTCAGAAGGGCACCATGGGGGTGGGAGCCGCACGCGGACAGTGTGCGCACGCTGGGCACGGGTCTGATGCCGACGAGGCAGGGAAACCAAGGCAGCTACCTACGCACCAACCCACACACAGAGAAACTACTCAGAATTAGGTCAGCTCATCAGAAACTATGGCTACTCAGCCTTTTTGAACATAAAAATTATTTCATAATTGTCAACCGAATATTTATCAGATGCTGCCAGTAAAATGGGCCCCTCAGGCTTTCCCGATGAAAAGATGATGATGTAGCGCTAAAGGAAACTTCTAATAAAAGAATAACAGTCTAAGGAATGTGGTACCTACCCATTCACCAGACACTAAATATAGATATGTTAATAACAGTACAGGCGAAGCCTACTTTTTATAAATGAGATATAACTGATGTACATTATGTTAGTTTTAGGTATACAACATAATGATTCGGTACTTGTATATATAGCAGAATGCTCACCCCAGTGTCTAGTTAACACCCCTCACGTCGCAGTTATCATTTTATTCTCATGATGAGAACTTTCAAGACCTGCTCTCTTTGCAGCTCTCAAGTACGCAGTAGAGTATCAACACCCCTGTGACATTTATTTGGCACCTGGAAGTTCATCTCTTTTGACTCCCTTCACCCATTCTGCCCAACCCCCGCCCGTTGGGAACCACCAATCTACCCAGGAACCCGGGTCTGCTGCTTCTGCGTTTGCTTTTAGATCCCACGTGTAGGTGACACCCTGCCCCCTCTGTCTGACTCATGTCACTGTGCACAGTGCCTCTAGGGCCGCCCGGATCATCCCAAACGGCAGGACTGGCTCCTTTACAGCCGAGTGACAGTCCGTGGTGGGCGCACGTCTTCTCCGCCCATTCACCCATCAGTGGGCACTCAGGCTGCTCACTGCCTGAGCACGGGGGCTTCTCCCTCACCCCGCCCTCAGGGCCTGTGCCAGATGGGAGCTGCCCATGCAGACGCCAGGTCTCTCTCCCCCTTAGCACCCCACTCCGGCGCTGGCAGGCAGCAGATGCCAGGAAGGGCGAGCTGAGGGACCACTAAGCCAGGCATTTCTGTGCCTGGCTAAATGTCACCTACTAATCATCAACATGAGAATGACAACTATTTCCTCTATGAAGGGAACTAAGTGTTCCTGACGGTCCTCGAGAAAACACTTCAGTCTGTTTCTTGGGAATTGTAGAGATGCTTCTCAAAACCACTAACTATTGAGCTCTCAACATTTCTAGCTCTGAAACTAGATTTCCGTTGCTGTTTCAAACCAATCAGAATGGGGCTGCCTGAGACCTGCTGCCTAATTCTAGGCTTACAGGAGAGCTGCGAAGACTGTACCGGGAGCCCCCAGCCCCGCCGGACGGGACGCCTTCCACAGCCCTGGCCCAAGAGCGGAAACTAAGACGCCCGCACTGGCACCACACCCCTCGCTCACTGCCCACCTCCCCTCCATGTCACTGCCTGTCCCCCAGGGGCACTGGCCACTACCCTATGACTGCCAGGGTCTCTCAGGGACTTACTCACTGCTCCTCAGCCTCACTCTGGGACGGCTCCTTGACACTTTTAAGTCAGGATTGGGAAGCTGTTCCTATAAAACTCTACTTGCCATTAATATAACTAGAACGACTGTCAGCTTTTGACACTGTAACCTTTACACGTAAGGGAGAAAACCACACCCAGGGAGGGTTCTGAATAGCGTGGTCATCTGACTATGACAAAGGGACCTCCAATTACCTTGACAGAATCCAGTAAACTCCGAGGAAAAAACCGCTTCAGACCAACATCTTTTCTGAAATAGGAAAAGAAGGGTAACAGTAACGACACCGAATTCAGCAACACGATGCCACTGCTGTGAGACCATAAAGGTGGGTTAGTTATCCTTGCACATGGGGCTCGGGAAGGACATAGAACGAAGTTCAAATTTACCAGCAAAGTCGCAGATGGGGTGGGACTAATAATTTTCTAGATACACGCAGAAAACAGCAATACAACTTGGCCTACGTAGAAAAACTGCTGTTATTGTAACACTTACTGAAAACCCACTTAAGACGCTGCCCCTCTGCACGCTGCAGCGTGTACATAAGTTGTCCTTCTTCGAACACTGCCTGAGGGGTTGCCCCACAGACCTCTGTCCAGTTGGCGATGCTGCGTTTGCAGACCAGCCCGACCTGGAAAACACTTGGGACGTACTCTGAAGTTTAAAAAACAAACCTTGAATTAACCGTAAGAGTTGACACTTTTTCAAAATTAACTTTTTGAGTAAGAGACATGTGCACCTCGTCAAGGTCCATCATCGCAGCTTCACAAGGGAGACAAAAGAGGACATGAAGGGATTCGCTTAACGTCAAAAATGTTGGAAACCGCGGTGACTTTCTTCAGACCGGGCTACAAAATGAGTCATTACCATCAAGAGCCTCAGAGCGCCCTGGCCAAGAAAACAGGCGGGAAGGGGTCAGCAGCCCTCTTCTGCTCCCTTCCGGCGCTCAGGCCCAGGCTCCCGGCCACTAGATGGCAGTCCTGCGCTGGCGACGAACCGAAGCGGGGACACGGTTGGAATGTCGGACCAGGGAGAGGGTGAAACACAGGCGTCTGCTCAGTTAGGTAAGGAAACAATAAACTGGATATAAATCATCAAGGTAAGAACACAGGAAGAACTCCGTCTACAGCTCTAAGTTAGCTGGCGTCCCTTGGGAAGCCACAGAAACCACGTCCCCTATAGACAAACACGTTAATCCTGTCCTGTGATCTGACGAGTCAGGACCGAAACCAGCGAGAGGGAGAGGGCAAGGTGGCCACAGGGACGTGGGTGCCATGTGCTGGGAGGGGATGGCTGCGGGCGCCGAGGTCCACCTCAGACATGCAGGGCTCTCCAGCCCAGAGGTGTCCTCTTCCCCCTGCGACACCATCAGCGCTGCCGTCAAGCCGCTCACGTTCCCATTTTTCTTAGTCAGGTGGGAAGAATTTATCATCCTCGTTTCTGCCACAAACAGGAAAATTAAAAGTGGACCAAGAGGTTCTATGTTTCAAGAAAAACAGGAGAGAGTGTATTTCTTTGTGGAAGTAATGCCTGTTACTGGGTGTTACTTGAACTTCCCAGGTGAAGACAATTCCATTTGAAAAAGCTAAGGCCAATTAATGCTTACGAAGCATGCAGTTTACTTCTTTTCAACGACTTTTGAGTGATAAGAAATTTGTCACATTTGTTCATACGTCAGAGCCCTTTTAAATGGAACACCTGGCCAGTAAGAAAATAAAAACGAGGCTAAAGCACACAAAACTATTGGAAAAATTCACCACCACCCTTAACACATTTCCGTTGACTTAATCCAGACGGTGGGCTAGCTGGGCTCATGGCGGAGCGCTGGGGCGCTCTGTTCTGTGCAGGGAGAGTGCTGTTACACACACCCAAACTGAATGCTCCCTGGGAAGCCGGGGGTGGGGGGTGGGGGGGAGCAGCGGCAGGCTGTCCCACTTGATGGGAGGCCGCCTGTCTGGCCGCTGTCAGCACCGGATCACCCCATGTACTCGACCCAGAAGTGGCTTGGCTTGAACTGTATGTAGGTGGCGCAGCCTCATCTGAGCTCAAACGCCATGCCTGCAAGGTCAGGGGACTAAGACAATAGACAGGACTTATGAAAGAGAGGCAGCTGCCGGCCTTTCCCATGAGGAGGTTCTTTAGTGTGCAGGTAACTGTCCAAGGGTAGACCCTAAATACACGCAAGCTCATCTGACAAAAAACAAGCTTGCACAAACAGAGCACTCTGGACGCCAGGCCCTGAACCCAAGCTTCGGGTTGTGGACGCCCTCGAGGTCAAGGGGACCTTTTAAAGCCCAGGCACAGGTGACAGATGTCAGCACTGCCAGATCTGCCCTGGGGCTCCAGCACCCAGGCCCCAGGACGGCAGTCACTCGGAATCGAAGCGGTGACGCAGGTGAGCCGTGTGCCTCGCTGGCTCACACGCGGCCCCAGGTCAGACCACGGCAGGAACCATGGCACGTGCCGTCTCCAGGGAGCCGCCGGCAGAAACGACTGGCGGCAGGAGAGTCGGAGGTGCCCAATGCTTCCAAGTCCAGTTAATTTACTTGTTGAGACGCAGGGTTTCAGGGACCTAAATTACATGTATGGTTGACTGTAAACCAGAATTTTCTCCATTAATGTTGACTTTTCCCTGAACACCCTTTGAAGCATTCAGACCACTGATGAGTGAGGCCTTCCTCTCTCCCTCATGTCCGTCCTCCAAGCTCTGCCTCCTCACAGCCCCACCTGCCGCAGTGACTTCCTCGCGGTCTCCCTTTCACACCATGCCTGCCATTCAGGATAGTCAGGGTAAGCAGGAGGGCCTGGGTGCCACCCCACAGGTGCCACCGTGAGCTCCAGGGCGAGCTCAGGTCCCAGCTGGTGGCCTTGCCCTGCACCTGTGCCCATAGGTAGGAGCAAGCTTTATTTACATATTAAAAAGTAATTCAGCTTCTTGTGAGTGAGTTCTTTTTTTTTTTTTAAGATTTTACTTACTTATTTTTAGATAGGGGAAGGGAGGGAGGAGAGGGAGAGAAACATACAGGTGTGAGAGGAACATCGATCAGTTACCTCTTGTATGCATCCCAACCAGGGACCAAACCCGCAACCCAGGCGTGTGCCCTGACTGGCAATTGAACTGGCAACCTTTCGCTTTGCAGGATGATGCACAACCCACTGAGCCACGCGGCCAGGGCCCCAGTGAGTTCTTAAGTCAAGGATACATCTGTTTTCCCTCTGGCACCAACTCTGAGAAGAGTGACCACACCTGCTGGCTTTAATTCCTCAAAGCTTTAAAGCCCAGGCAAAAAGCAACCAAAATTGACTAAATATATCGATATGTGCATATTCATATCATATTCCTACCTTATCCTCACCCCAAAACGTTCACAATTGAATATCTTTAATTTAAAAATACCACTTAGGCACTTAAATTCTAAAATGAGACTTGAAGCTTCTTAAAAACTGATGAATATTAAAATTCTCTAACTGCAGCAGAGACTGACCCTTCCTTCCGAATGGCATTCTCTCCTTCGTCCCGGGTAAGAGTTGTCCGTTAGGCAGGTACAGTGGTGCCTCCCTCTGGCGGCCAGGTGTGGCCCATGACTACGTTTTGGCCAATGTCTTTCCTTCCAAGGGAAAGCACTAGGCACGCATCGGTGTCGGGCTGGGATGCCAGTGTGATGAGTGAGGTCCAGCAGCCACCCAGGCCACAAGGCGGCACAGCAGGGACAAGGAAGGACAAGGAAGGACAAGATCAAAGGGCCCGGCACCCTGGTGAGGAGGAACACTGGCCACCTGTGACTTTTCAGTATGAGAACAGAGCTGTCGGCTCAGCCACTGTCAGCTCACCCACAGCTGCCGACACCCCTGTCCTTCGACGGCATTAGAGGCAGACAGAGAAAGTGCTGGGTCACCACTGACAGCATCACACTGGAACCGCCCGACACTCTGTTACTGGCTTACTTTGGTTTAATGCGTCATCAGCAGCAATGCAGTTTTTAAGCTCGATAACAATTTCTTAAAACATCTAATCTAACCTGTGGCTGGTGCCTTCTGTCCTGCCCATCACCTCGCACTTACAAATGAAGTAAATGCAAGTCCAATCTGTGTGCCCCCTGGTCTGTGCCTGGTAGTGGGAGCCCTCAGGACAGGAAGGTCCAGAGGCAGGGCTGGAGGACTCACTGCCTCCTACTTCCCCACCTGCAGGAAAGGCACCCTGGTTCTACCGAGGCTGAAGTCACATGGGAAGACTGGTTAACTCTTTAGCTGGCTTTAAACACACACACACACACACACACACGCACGCACGCACATTTCTAGAGAGCGCTGTCCCCTCATGAGCAAGGTGTTCTATCCAAAACAAAGTGGCAGTTCTCCAGCTCTTTCGCAGCAGCTGGCCTCTCCTCCTGGACCAGCTTGGTGCCCGACCAGCAGCCCCTCCCCCACCCACACTCCCCCCAAACTGAGCGGACAGCCAGCCACTGCAGATGCCCAGTACAGCCCTCACCCGACAAACTCCAGGCACGTCTCCATTAGTTCCTGGTATGTTATTTTATAATATTTGCTTTTAAGTGAAGATTAATAAAAACTACAATTTGAAGAAGGATTTGGTTGTGAATATTTGCTTTTGGAAGGATTCTTTTCCGACATGTAATACTTACTCCAACACTTCATATTTAGACTTCTTCTCTAGGGCATTGCCCTGCATCTCCCAGTATGACCTGCCTAAAATCAGGAAAGATGCGAATTTTTATATAAGTATAAAGAACGTCTGCATTGTCCAGTGATAAAAACTGCGGGGCGGGCAGGGTGTACTGAACTACCCCGTGGCTCAGCCACAAACACCTGATAGACTCTGAATAAACAATGAATTTGATTCACAGCACGTTCCCATATCCCAGCAAGGTACAGTCGGGTAACCCAGACCTGTTTCTACCGAACAACCCTTTCCCTTTAAGGTGAAGCAGACCTGGCTCTCTGGAAAGATGAGCTACAGGCTCAGTTGTAAGGGACCAGCTACTCTGGCTGCCTTTGAACCTCCTCCTCTGTCCAGGGACAGCACGTGCATGCTGAGCAGCCACAGGGACATGGAGGCCACTGTGCCGGCGTGCATCGCGCCTTCTCCTGCAGAGGACATGCCACAGGGTAACTGTACCAGACACGTCATGAAATGACCAGCCTAATTCAGAACCTTCTCCAATGCTCGATCACGTTGTCTTCAATATCTTACTGGTAATCTTTATGAGGACAAGGGAAATGCCTGGGTAATTTGCAAACACAATGAATGCCACTCGTGAATCATGACCCCCCTGCACAGCGGCCACCTTACCATATCTCCAGACAACCCAGTTTCAAAGTGATGTCCTGGTCCACCTAGTCAGCAATCTCTGACATACAGTTGCTCTTCACCTACAACAGAAAGAAACGGGGAACCAACGCTGTTTTAAAGGAATACATTCTAGGCTTATTCATTCATGGAATGTTTGATTTATGAACTTTATACACACTGTGTCAATAATCACGCTTGGTGCTGGATGCAGAGATGAGTAATATCAAAAAACAGGGAAAGGAACACATGCCCCCCCCACCTCGCCCCAGAGGTGCCTGTATAACCTGTGAGCGCTGAAGCAAGCACCACAAGGCAGGGGTCCCCAGCCCCAGCAAACCAGGTCTGTGGCCTGATTCCTCAAGCGAAGCTCACCTGCGTCCGCCCCTCCTCCTGTGTGCCCCAACCCCCAGTCTTGCAGGAAAGTGGTCCCTGGTGCCAGACAGGTTGGGGGCCGCTGCCGTTAAGGGACAATGGACAGCGTCTGAACTGCAGTGGCGGCAGCCACCAGCTGCCCACCCTTTCTGTGCTGCCAGGAGGGAAACCGGGGGGGGGGGGGGGGGCTCCATTCCCACACCAAGTCCCAGGTGACATATTTTCCTAACTCAAACTTTAGTTCCAATAGCATTTTTGGACGCTACTGCAAGACCAGGAAAATTGACATATTTTAAAAGCCATTTAACTCTACAACTGAGGTGCTTCCCACCCACCCACCTACTGTGATTGACCTGCAAAGTAAGAAACGTGCTGGAAGTCTAACATACAGAGAAGACGCTAACAGAACTGCACAGCTGCTCTCCAGCACGGATTACGCTCAGCTAACAACCGATGGACCATATGGCACAAGAGGACCTGCCACGTGAGGACATCTTCGCGGATGAAGTAGGTGAGCAGCTGCCACTGCTGCTGATGCTAGGGAGGCCCGTGTGAGCCTCAGTAAGAGACGTGTTCTCCCCAAAAGTGGAGCTGCATGCTTCCTGGTAGCAGGCCTGCCCTGTCCAACGCTGCGCTCAGACTGTGAATTTCACCAAGCAGAGCTGTGGGCATCCAGTTTGGCGCTCTGGCTCTGGCTCTGGCTACGACCCTGATTCTGCCTCTTGGTCTTCAACCCTACAATATGAACTCTCGGGCCCTTGACAGAAAGAGGTGTGTTGCCCTCTGCCACAGAAAACCCCCAACTGTGACCTCCTCGCCCCCCAGTTGGAACGATTTCTGCTGCCCGGTGAGTTTGTTTGTCCACCTTCTGCTGGCCAGCTCCTCCTCACGAGCCTCCCTTGCAGACCCCTCCGCCCCGTGTCCCATTCTGCCCCTGGTGTCTTCACTGCCCGGCCACACCAACACATGGGGACGAACCACACACCTGCTCTCCATGGTTCCTGCTGAGCAACGGGACAAACTATGGTATGATATCTGCTTAAATTCATGATGACAGACCCCAGAGAGTCAGCCAAGACTGTCAGGAAGTCCAGCCAGGCTCCCTGGGAAGTTCACTCACGTGTCGCTTCAGACTTTCTCCGGTCAACCGCTGCCGCTGTCTCTTACAGAGCCAATCCAGCCTCTCGATGGAAGGGGCCTCTAACAGACCAGGAGTTCGCGCCCCAACAGCACGTCTGCGCGCCCCATGCGTCCTCCTCTGGCAGGAAGTAGCGCCCGCTGTTCCCAACCTAAACGCCACTTCCTCGGAGAACCTGCTTCAGGTTCTCCACCGACTAAGCGAGGGAGCGAATGAATGAATGAATGAATGAACGGAGATAAAACTGGGCTTCCGGTGCTGCTCTGTGTGAGTGCTCTCTTCCACAGAAGACACGCAGCGTAATTCCTATTCCTTACCTACAGCAAGCATTTAAGACTGAGACAATGGAATTGAATTACTCTTTCCACTATCTTAAGTAAAAAGCTTTAATTCTAAACTCGTTTTGTTTACACTTCAATCGGCTCTTGCTCTTGTCTGGCAGGAAGTAAATCAAATTTAAGAATGAAGTTCTTGCATCACTGGCAGGTTTCTTACTGAGCAAAAATAAAGCCACAGAGATGAACGGAGGTACGTTTACGTATGTGTTAGAGAAATACCAGTCGTTTTGACTGAATCACTGAACGACTGCGACAAACCACAGCACAGCAGCAATGACGTGCTGAGGAAAACGCACCATCATAACACTGTCTTATTAGAGATGATGTAATTTTTAAACACTGTTCACAGGTGGGAAAGTGTAATCACTTGCTTTATTTCATTCACCAAAACCAAATTCCTATTAGTTGCAAAAATAAAAAAATTATAATTTAACAATTCTAATGGGAAATCCCCTTTGTAAAAGTGCAACTAGAAGTCCTGAGAATTGTTTTTCCTTCTTTTATTTTAATAAAGATTTTATTTATTTATTTTTTAGAAAGGGGAAGGGAAGGAGAAAGAGAAGGAGAGAAACACTGATCAACCGCCTCTTGCACATGCTTGAGTGGCAACCGAACCCACAACCCAGGCCCGTGCCCTGACCGGGAATCAAACCAGCAACTTCACTTCATGGACAAACACCTGACCCACTGAGCCACAATGGTCAGGGCCTGAGAGTGGTTTTTCCTACAGCAACAACCTACTCCTCTCGCCCCTGGGAGCTGTGTGACCACGGCCGCAAGTCCATTTGTGACCTGAGGTGCCCAATGTGTTCTGTTAAGTGAGCTGAGCCAGGATGGGACAGGCTCTCGCGGCAGGCCCACCCCGCCGGCCACCTGCGCCCAGCGCCTCCCCTGCTGACGGGCCCTGAGGCCGAGCTCCCTGCACACTACCATCCCGATGGCTGCTCAGGACTCAGGATCCTGTCGACTCAGTGTCTGTTTCCTCCATAAAACTTTGCTTGACTATCTTTCTCCTCCTTTTAACTCCCAGAAGGCACTGCCTCCTTCTGGGACATAAACACAACTCAGTGAGTACTTACGTGACTGTGTGTGTGTGTTTTCTTAGAGCAAACACACTGGGCACCACTCAGGCAGACCTCTGGGTGATAACATGCACTCTCGGCACATGGCTGTGAGCCAGACGTGGCCACCATCCCCAACGTGTCAGAAAAAGCCTGGCAAGGACGAGGACTGCAGCAGAGCAGCGGCCTACGACCAACAGAGCGCCGACCAGGGCCAGGCACCATGCTGCATTCCACACGTGTTATCTATACCCATCACGGCCCTGCTAGGTGGGTGGGCAGCCCCACCTGATGCACAGAGACGAGACATGTGCACGGACCTGGGCACCCAGCACACGTCTGCCCACAGCTGGGCCCCAGCGCGGGCTCAGGCTCTCCCAGAAGGAAGGCGGATGCTCACTGGGATGCAGCTCATCCCCCTGGGACCCCGGTCTCATCCCCCTGGGACCCCTGTCTCAGCAGTCTCTGCAGGCCTCCCCTGGGCCCTGCCACCACTGTCACTGCGCTGGGCACTCCCTCGAGACTGTGGCTCTGCTGTTGGTGAACTCTGTCCAGGCCCAGCAAACCTGCATGACTCTTTTAAGAGAAAGCTCTGAATGTGGTTCTGTTTTTCCAGACTAACCTGGGTTGGTGCTGAGGCCGCTTTCCTACTTAAACGAACAGGATGCATGTGGACTTCCCGCTGGGGGCAGTATGGCACCTATGAGCCTTTCCCTCTCTCTGCAATGAGGAAACCGCTCACATCTAGAGCAGGAAGGACCCACCCAAGCCCTCCACTACCTATGCCCCGCCAGCTCAGTGCTGCACTCACCACATGGGATTGTGCTGTTTGCTCTCTTCTGAATACTTTGCCTGCTAACAAATTTATCAACTAGACCCAAGGATCACAAGACAGGCCAACAAGAAATAAGCATGCCTGGCACCTCACATACACCTACAGAGTAGTGTCGTGTCCATACCACAGAGTTAAGTTAAACTTTTAATGTTAAGCGCCAATGAATAAACATACACATTTAAACCTTAAAGCATCTGTAGGACAAAATGCCACACCCAGGCATCCTAAGAGCTGACAACTTCAACGGTGCTGAATGGTTTCTGTACAAGTTCAGTAACTGGAACAACTTCATGACCCAACACTGACACAGCCCTTCAAGCCAATGGCCGCCACTGTCTGCAAAAGGTTGTCAATCAAATACACTTTCCCAAGTGCAAGCTCAGAGAGGTAAAGAGGAATAAAGTGCAACACGGCAAAGGAAAAGTTCGATATCAGAGTATAGTTTTCTTGCTTTATAATGAGCCACGAGTTTTAGCATCAAAACTTATTTTTATAGACTCTGGCTTTACAGCGAATAGGATTATAACAAGATTCTTGCTTATTTTCAGAGTGTGCTGATTAATATCTTTAAGAATGTTCTCAAATGGGTCAAAAACATGGAGTGACTCATTTACAACATCTCACATCTGGGACACCTTTAAGCATTCAGAGGACAACAGCCGACCAGTCAGCCACTGACACCAGCACATCCACTGACAGGTGGTTTCCTCCTGATGCCACCCCACCCCCTGGCACATGACCTTGCAAATAAATAATAACACTGAGACGGTTATTGTAAGTTCTTTCTCCTTCTCTGGGAATGGTGGTAGACAGAATCAAACATAATTCTTTCATTTCTACCTGATAGAAGAGTCAGAACGATGAAAATACTGATTCTTCTGAAACAGAAAGAGTAACAGAGACAACACTCAGGAACATTCACTATTCCCCAGTCTAGACCCTCAAGATCCCCACAGGTGACGTCCAGGAGTAGCAGCTCCTGACAAACACACAAGGGAACAAGCACCTGAACAAGAGTCAGAGCCAGCCGCCACCAGCTGGCAGGAAGTCCAAGGATTCAGACGCTGTAATTCAGGTTCACAATAGACATTAACGTGCAATGAAATGATAAAGAAATAAAGGACAGGAAATCAGTAAGTATAAAGGCCATAAAAGACGGCCTAGAAGATTTTTAAAAGTGTGTATGGGGGGATGAAACTTTAGAAAATAAAAAAGTAATCAATAAAAACTCAACAAATGTATTACACATCAAATTGGTCACTGCTGGGTAGAGCTGGTGGCCTGACAGATTCGTCTGCATCACTGGTCCCAGAGACAGGAGAGGACACGGGACAGAGATGCTGATGGAGACAGACTGAGGCGCGCTACTGCGGATTGGCCCTGGGGTCCCAGAAGGGCGAACACACGCAGAGTGAAGGCAGGGTCTGCGGTGGTGTCCCCCAGGCCACTTCCAGAACTGAGGAACGAGACACGAAGCCACAGGTACAAGCCGCACAACACAGACAATGCAGGAGTCAGCATGTGGGAACCCGCACCCCGTTGGTGATAAAACTGTGAAGCACTGCAGACAGAGACAGGGGCGTAAAGCCATGAAGAGAAAAGGCAGATCATCCGCCGAGAGAGAGAGGACAAGAGCAGCTTCTCAGGGGCACCGATAAAAATCACACAGAAAATACCACCCACGTTCTGGGGTACCCGGGGCAGCGGACCGAACCCTCCCCCAGATTGAGGAACTGGACGCTGCAGACCCACTCACTTCTGCACTCGGCCCAGAGTAGACATCTAATAAATATTTTTATTCAATCAGAAATCACCGAGCACATTTAGTGGCAAAAGCATATGTACAAACGTCTGTGATGTTCATTCGACAATCTTGAGGACCACTGTTCACTGATACTAACAAGTAACATTTATTTGGTCATAAAACTGTGTGAGTCCATTTATGTCACATATATTTATTGCCTAACTAATGTCTTAAGGGGAAAGAAGCAAGCTCCTCCCAGTGTAAAAAGGTCCGTTTTGGCTTTCTTATGCAAATTGCTATTGAGATTGTATGGGCGCAGGGGGCACTGACGATGCCTTCTACGTGGGACAAGTCTGCTGACATTCAGGCAGGTTAGTTACACGTGAATTAAAGCATACGCAGGGTCATGTCCCTGAGGATGTGCTGTCCCTACTTACAGTGTCTTGTAAGGGCTACCCAAGCGTACCTTCGTTCATTCGCCGAATATCAGAAGTTCTTAAGTTCTTAAGTTCAGTTAAAAGGTTCTCAGAGCCACACAGTGACCAATTATATTCTCCCAAACATTAGGTTTCATCGAATTCTCAAGGGAAGCTATGTAATAAATAGGATTCAAAGAAACAAACAAAAAAGGTATATTAAATTGCCCTCCTATACCTGTTGATTGAAGAAATTCAAAGTTGGCTTGTCTTCAGTAAACTGGTTTAGAAATCCTTTTGGCTACTAACGTATTCTCAATTCATATCTAAAAAATAATGCACAGAACAGAACAATTAGAAATCAGTAAGTTTCTCAGTTCATCGTCTACAATTACAACAGGATGGGGAGTACGGCACTGCCAGTTACTCTGAAATATTATTTTGAGAATAAGGTAAAATATAACCGACTCATTTATAAACGTTTGCGCTCTCAGCACAGCCACTCTGTGAGGAGAACGCACGACGCAAAGCCCAGATGCCCCTCCAGCCCTGCCGTGCCCTGCCCGGCAGCGCCCCCAACACCCTGCGGACGTACCGCTGAGGTCGCCTGCGCAGAACTGCAGCGCGTGCCCTTCAGTCACCGGCGAGCAGCGGCTGCCTGACCCGCCAGCCGGACTCAGACCCACGCTGCGGACGGCCATGTGAGCTGTTTCCTCCTCCTGGCTACTGGAGTAAGGCTCCCCCTCTAAGCATAAAAACGTCATTCATCGGCTCGGGAAGCCAGGCTTCCAGGATGGCGGAAGCAAACAAATGTCAGCAGAATGCTCCCCCGCCCGCCTTTCCATCGGTGTCCCCACGATGAAGACCGGTGCAGGCCCCCCGGTGCCCGCGCACGCGTTCTGTTGGGCGTCCACCAGGAGCAGCACTGGGCGGTGACAAGCACGCGCCTTAGCTCTTGCCAGTGTCACCAGACGGTCCCAGAAGTGATGCCAATTCACACCCTACCAGCAGCGCGGAGGGTGTCCTCGTCCTCTACCTCCTGGCCTCTGCGCGGCGCAACACTGCTGACCCTTCACTTCCGTCACGGAGACACTGACTTATGCAGCGACACACAGTGATCTCACCTGGCACTTCCCTGATGAGTAACGATGCTGGGTTAACAGGCCTGGTTAATCAGCAGCAGCTGTCTGGCTGCAGGTGACCAGAAACTTACTCATCTTTGTACTGCCAGTGTCCAGACAGATGCATCTGGCACGTGGGCGAGAATCAGCACATTTACGAGTCCGTCCTGTGTGTTTCAAGATGTCACTTCCGAGCTTGTCAGTGTTCCACTATTTACTGTCTCCTGGCTGTAAATCTTTTCAGTCTCTTGCTGAATTCAGGGTTAGAATGGCAGGCTGGTTTTTCCAATTAAGGTGCTCACATTTGGAATGTCATTTCAAGATAACATAGAACACTGTATCAAAATACAATCTAAAACTTCCTAAACTATCATTTTTCGTTTTCTTTTGTTGTCTTTGAAAAAGGACACCTTTCCTCTACACAGAAGATTCTCCGCCCATGAAGATCTGAGGAAACACGCTCCTTTGCAGCGCGAGGAGCTGTTGAGCAGCAGTGAACAGTCACGCTGCACGGGACAATGTGACCCCCATCTTGATAACAACGAGAAGGACTGTCTTGTTCAACGGCTCTTTGAGAGCCCCAGACACCCTCTCAAACGCCACGGGATGCTGCTCTGGGGCCTGAACCCCCAGGCCCCAACGCACCGCCTGACAGGCCCAGCCACCTCCCCCAAAGCGCCTAGTCTATCTGTACCCGATTAACTCACTCCAGGGAGGCGATTCCAAATAACTGAAAGTTATCAACATTCACTTAACTAGAATTATCAAAGTATAAAACTTTTAAAGTTTAAATCTATTTGATGAAAATCTCTCAAAACTGCAAAACACCTTTTGATGCATTATGGTCTTGCACTGAACCTGTTTTTGGCTGACCCAGGCCCTACCACATACCACCTGCTTAACTGGGATCACCCATAACCCCGGGACAGGCAGGCAAGCCCTGCTCCCGTCTGGACCAGCTGGGAACAAAGTGGAGGCCTCATGGCGTGGGAGCTGGCCGCCCCTGCAGCGGTGCTGGACTGCCTGTCCCCTCCGCCCCTTACTTCAGTAGCATGTGCCATGTTGTCCTACCTGACGTTTCCCTACCACGCTTTCAGGTTTCCTCTGGTTTTTACCTAATAAAAGTATTTCACGCTGTATGTCATCTTCTGGAACTTACTTTTTTTTTAAAAGAGGGAGGTAAAGTTCACATAACAAAAAAACGAAGCATTTTAAAGTATTCAACCCAGTGGTCCATGGTCCTGGGACTTAAGCTTGTCACCCGGTGTTACCTGGCTAGGGTGCACCCACACTGTTGCATGTCCCAACAGCTCACACATTCCAACCCGTGTGACACTCCACTGTGTGACATCCCACAGCTCACTGCACCGTCACTGCTTCGTCTACGAACATTTTGCACCTCCAGCATCGCACAGAAATGCACGTCTCTCAAGGACAGAATGCACAGTGCCACCGCAGGACCGCAGGGAACTGAATCACTTGGTTTTCAAAGGGAAGCTAATCGGCTCTCCCACATGGATTACCAGTGTTTGCATCCTCCCCAGGAACGTGGACAAGACGCTGTTGCGGCACAGCCTCTCTGGCTCCCGACACTGTCACAGCACTCACCTTCTGTCACCTGGGGCGTGTAAGCCCGAATCCCGCCGTGGTCCAAACCGGCACCTCCTACCCGTTCATTTGCACGTCCCCAATTTAATCACTGATGAAGCCAATGGGGTCTTTCTAGGGACACTGGCCAAACTGCTTTTCTCTGTTATGAAAATGCCTTCCCAGCTCTTGCCCGTGTCTAGAGTTGTTCGCAAACCTCACACTGACCAGCACCACCTTTTGTCGGTTACACGTCACAAGCAGCTTCTCCTGGCTGCGACTTCATGCAGGAAGCATAAAAATCTATGTTCAAACCTCCTAGGAATGGAAATGGACACCGATTATTCTGAGTCCGGGCACTTTCATTTGACTATTAAGACCTTACTTGTTTTTGCCCTTTTAAAAGTATAATATATCTTTTGATAAACAGAATTTCTTAATCTCTGTAAAGTCAAATCTGCTGTCCTGTTCTTTTACAGTGACCATTTGGGGTGTTAAGAAAATCTTCCTCCTCCAGAGGCAGAATGTGTCATTCACCTGTACCTTCCATTAAACTTCCTCTTTGTCAACACCTGCTCCATCTCAAGTGCATGGCTGCGTATCATTCGGGGTGGGATCTAATCTTGTGGTTCCTCTTTCTACGAGAAGAGCTGTCTACCAAGCCAGCCCTTCCTTCCCCACGGGCACGTGCTGCCAGCCAGCTTACGGAGGCGTCTGAGACAAGGAAGACTCACGTGAGCGAGTTTATACCACACGTTTACTTACAGGACGAGCAGCATAAAAAAGCTACAGATATGGTATCAATTATCCTACGAGTCCAGCACTTTCATTTGAACGTTAAGCCGTGACTACTCAGAAGAAAACCAGAACTCGTCGCCCTCACACGCCCGCCTATGAACTGAGAGGAGTGGTCTGCCAGGAACTGAGAGGTGGTCCCATTCTGCTGTGTGCAGGGATGCCTGGAACACAGGACTACAGAAGAGACAGCTGAGTGACGGGATGCAGCCCCCCTTGCCCCCACTGAAGCCTCTGAGCATTGGCCATCTCCCAACTAACACGACAAACCAGATCCGCTCCCTAACGGACCACAGTGCGCGAACGGACAAACAGAAGAGCAGGTCTGGGACTGGCCTGCGTCTGGCACCTGGCCTGGCACCGGGGAGTGAGTGCCAGCACAAGAGCCCTGCTGCAAACGGCAGCTGGCGCCGTCTGCCTTCCGGCTGACATGAGCGGTTGCACCACCGCAGAATTTTCTCTGTTAGTTTATTTTATAACTTTATTAACACTGATTCAATTTCCCCTAAAGCATTTTCACTGGGTGCCTGCTCTATACCAGGCAGAACTAGAAACCAGAATCAGCGGTGTAGGGACTCAGACTAGGGCCCTGAGGAAGAGGGACAGGGTCAGCTTTGGCTGCTTAGTTCTCGCATGGGAAAAGACACACGCACGCATCTTCTTTTTTAAAGCCTTCATGGTTCTGGTAGCATTTTCAATCCACCTGAGAAACCTTCATCCGCCCCCAACTCCCATCCTCCCCAGCGTCCATGCCAGCCTGGCTCACCCAGCCCTGGGGGCAGAGGGCCAGGACGGTGCTGCCCAAGTGGCTGGTGAACGTGCACCCGGTCGCACGTCTGAACAGAACTGCAGCTCTCACAGAAGGAAACGGAGGGAGGCCTCTGCTAGGATCAGCCACGCGCAAGGGGAATAACCTTTTCACCATACAGGGGCGCAATGGCCACCGCGTGACCACACCACGCTCTCAGAGTTCCATCGCTGCCTCCCGGGGACCCGTGAATTGCCCACGGTAGGAAGCAGCTCCCCGGATTCTGAGAACCCACAGGCCCTCTGCGGAGCCGTTCAGATCACACGGCTCATCTCAGCCTGCGGATCCGGGACACCTCAAGTCCTGGGATGTGGTCTGTTTGGACTTTTTAGTTTCACTTTGACTAGAAAGCCACGTATAGGGCCCTTGTAGAACCGCTGCTACAGCCGCTGACAAAAATAGTGCGCAAGTTCCTCGGGAAAACAAACCATCGAACAAACAAAAACAAGAACCACTACGTCCTCCAGCGACCCCACTGACAGGGCGTTTGCTCAAAGAGCTCAAGGAGGGTCTTGAATAGACATGTGCACAGCAGGCCTACCTCAAGGAACAATTAAAAGCTCAAAAAAAATTCTAACTCTATACCTAAAGGATCTAAAAAAAGGAACAAGAAACAAGCCCAAAGGAGTAGAGGAAAGGAAATCATCAAGATCAGGCCAGAAATAAATAAACGGTATAAAAAAAAAAAGTACAATACAAAGCACATGAAACCTAAAGGTGGTCCCTTTGAAAAAACAAACAAAATCGACAAATCTTTCTCCAGACTCATCCAGAAAAGAAATGAGCCCAGGCCAGAGAGCCCATCGGTGAGAGCGGCGTCCCAATACTCCAAGATCGCGGGTTCTGTCTCAGGTCACGGCACGTAAGACTGGCAACCTGTGAATGAGTAAGTAGGTGGAACAATCAATTGATGTTGCTCACTCCCCCCACCCCCGCGCTTCCTTCTCATCTAAAAGTCAACTAGAAAATAAATAAAGAGACAGGAACCCAATAATTAAAATCAGAAACAAGAGGAGAAGTAACAACGGACCTCACGGAAGTACTAAGGATGACAAGAACACATCACCAACAGCCACATGCCGAAACACTGGACAGTCTGGACCCAACGAATATGTTCCTAGACACACGCCACCTTCCAAACTCGATCAGAAAGAAGCAGAAATGCTGAAGAAATTGATCACAACGAATGAAATTGAAGCAGCCATCAAAAACTCCCAAGAAACCAAAGTCCCAAACCGGGTGGCTCACAAGTGAATTTTACCAAACATTCAAACAAAAACTAACACTCATCTTTCTCAAACTTGTCCAAAAAGTCAAGAGAAAAGAAGATTCCCAAACTCCTTTGACAAGGCAGGCATTATCCTCATTCCCAAACCACATAAAGACACTAGAAAGAAAGAAGACTACAGGCAATATCTCTGATGAACATAGATGCTACAATCCTCAGCAAAATTTTAGCAAACCACGTACAACAATACCTTGAAGAGATTATCAACCAATAAATAAATAAATAAATAAATAAATAAATAAATAAATAAATAAATAAAAACGATTATGCACCATAATCAGGTAGTGGGCTTTCTTATATCATTATCCCAGGGATACAAGGTTGGTACAGTATCTGCAAATCAATAAACGTGATACGCCATAGAAACAAAATCGAGTGTTAAATCACATGATCATATCAACAGGTGAAGAAAAAGCATCTAAGAAAATGCAGCGCCCAATGATGACAACATCTCTCAGCAAAGTGCTACGAAAGGGAACATACCTCAGCATAAAGGCCCGATGTGACAAGCTCACAACCAGTAACATACTCGGTGGCAACAAGTCAAAGCGTCTCCCTGCAGATCAGGAACAAGACGGAAATATGCGCTCTCACCGCTCTTACCTGACACAGCACCGGCCGTCCTAGCCGCAGCAACCAGGCGAGGAGAAGAGATTAAAGGCATCCGCATTGGACAGGAGGAGGTGAAGCGGTCGCTATCTGCAGATTCTGTACATAGAGAGCCTCGAGATCTCTCCCAACACTCCCAGAACTGACAGACGCATCAAGTCAAGGAGCCGGATACAAACCAAACAGCCGGAAATCGGTCGCATCTTTAGGCACCCACAACGAACTACCAGAAAGAGAAACCAAGAGAACAACCTCATTGACAACTGCATCAAAAGACAACTACAGACCCAGGAAGAAACCTCACCAAGCACGTAGAAGACCTGCTCGGCGCCAAGGCCAGGTCCTGGCAGCTCCAAGCACCGAGCCCATGAGCGACGCTGCTCCGGGGCTCGCGGTCATCCGATGGAAGTGGCACCGCCAGCACGTCACAGCCACACAGACAGCACTTCCGCTCTGTCTGAGGTAAGGGACGGTTCATAACTTTTCTCTGTGTACTTGGCGGAATGGTGCTCAAAACTGTGGTAATAACGCCTTGTCTCCATACACGCCCCCCTTCCAGAGATGCTCCGGTTCCTCTCTCCACTCGGCAGTGAGAAGGGATAAAGAACGCCGGTGAGTGAAATCAACGCTCCGCATTAGGCAGGGCTTAAAGGAACCTGAGAAACAGAACGTGACTTGTCCAAAGTCCAACGCTTACTCAGCTGTCAAGCCAGAGGGAGTCTAACTTCCCATCAAAGGCTCCGTCGGTGAGAGTGACAACGTCAGGCTGTGACCATGGGCTTTCAGTGTCTGAACCCAGTGAAATCTCCCTGCTCCTCGTGTCCCATGATGCGGGCCAGGGAGCCCCCACAGCTCATCCTCTCCACACGGTGACTCGGGGACCCGGGGCTTCTCAGCTCTGCAGCTGCACCGAGTGCCCTGGAGGCCTGCTGCCCCTCCACACTCAGCTGGCAAGGCCAACAGACAAGCAGCACGCACGACTGACAGACAGGCAATGGGAGGAAGGCCTGGGAGGGCCACTCCCTCTGGTCCCCGCCTCTGGGCAGACCTGGACTGCAGGGCGGGAGGGCTGGGAGATGCAGGACAGCACCACCCCCCGTGCGTCTGTGCACCCGGGATGGCCGCCCACCTTCCTGTCCCTGGGTACGTGCAGCCGACTCCATCCACCTCCTCCAGGAGGAGTGACCGGGGAGAGGAATGAAAGAACGGTACGTCATGCCAACCAACGCAGCCCTTCCAAGGCCCGTGAGTAAAGACAACACTGTCCACTCGTTTCCAGAGACTGTCGGCTCACTGTCCAGACTCACTTTCTTCCCCCCACCCCTTTTCTTCTTCTTGACAAGTGAGAGCACCTCATTCTGGAGCCACCAACGTGGAGCGGGTCCACGGCCAGCCGTCCCTGCACGGATGAGCACCACGAGCTCGGGACAGAACACGGAAGCCGGTGTCCCCAGAGTCGGGAAGGAAGCAGCAGCGTGCTGACTGGGAACGGAAGTCAGAACTGGACAGGTGACTGGCACGGCAGCGAGCAGGTGGGTTTCCTGCGTGCATCTCGGCTCTGTCCTGAAGGCGGTGAGTCTCAGCACGGCTCCACTGCCAGGACAGGACAGGCTCAGAGAGAGCTGGATGGGAGAGGGGCTGTCGGAGCCAGAGGGGTGGCTTCGGGGGACCCTTCCCTCTCCTCTCCCCTTCCTGCTCCTCTCTCGACCCTGCTCCTACCCTGACGCTGTAGCCATGGCCGCTGGGTAAGCTCCTGAATTGCGGAGGAAACACCCGTCTCTGGCTGGCGGGGACCTGGGGGAAATGACCCCCGTGCTCCACCACGTGGGGGAAGCCGGCTCAGTTTTTCTCTTTTTTGCCCTGAAAACCACCCCATTCTGGGAAGCTTCCACACAGCACACGGGAGGAGAGGAACCTGAGATCTCAGAGAAACCAGAGCTTGCAGCCGAAGGACCGGGGAAGGTAGCGGAGAGTCCAGGAGAAGACGCGCTGAGGGTGAGCAGGGCCCCCGCGGGGTGCACCCCGGAGGCCACCGTGGGCGCCCCGCCACGCTGGTGCTGAGGTCATCCGCACAGACTCCGAGACAGACCTGCGATACTGCCATCACAGACTTAACCGGTGGTCTCCTGACCTCTGCCGCGCGGCGGTGGGAAGACAGACCGTGGAACCCCGTTTAGTAAGGGCGTCGGGGCGGCACGTCCATCGGTAGCATAATCCAAAGTCTGGAGGGAGAAAGTCCTGGGACTGGAACGGGCACAGAGCTCCGCGGGAGGAGGCCGGAGCTCCGGAGCACCAGCCTGCAGTCCCGCCACGCCCTCGATTCTATTTCTGAGGACAGGTTTATTTTTACAAATAAATCTATTTTTCATTCACCTTTTTAGTGGTTTCCTATGTTTCCTATGTGAAAGACTCAATTTCTTGCCTGAAAGGTACACCTAAGCAACAAAGAGCAGCTTTCAGCCCTCGAGGGGCTGGGGGAGGGGGTGCTGATTCAGCATGAGTTTCTTGGATTCCTTCATCCATCCACCCACTCGGCCACGCTGTCCTGCCCCCTGCGCACCTATCGTGAGTGCATGGCCCCAGGTGATGTCCCGTGGGCATTCTAGCACAAGCAGCTGCCACAGCCTCCGGGCCAGAGAAGGAGCGGCCGTTCTGGTCCAGCCGCTCCAGCCAGCCCCACGCAGCCCCACAGATGCAATGGCCCTGAGACACCGCTCACTGGGGCTGGAGCGGGACACCTGGGGAGCAGACCCCTGCTTTCTGTTCTGGCCACAGCCTGCTCACCGCCCTGAGAGCGGGGAAGCGTCCCCCTGAGAGAAGCCTGGCCCCACACCGAGGGCCCCCAGGCCCCGGCTTCGGGGGGAGTGCACGAAAGCAGGGTGTCCTCAATTTTTCCCCTTGTACAGATGAGGAAACTGAGGCACAGAGACCAAAGGGGCCTGGCCCAGAGTCCACAAAGTCCAGATGGACCAGGACTGTGGAAGGGGAGAGAAGGAGGGAAGAGGGAAGGAAGAGGAAAGGAGGACCCTGGAGCCCAGGCTGGCGTGGGCAGCAGGAGCGGGGAGATGCCCAGCCGCTGCCCCTGGCCTGCCTCTGTGCCCAGGCCTGGAGGTGGGGCGCCCGGGGAGCCACCCTGGCCCCTTCTCCCTGGGGCCTGGGCCCTGGCTGGGGCTGCTCTGTGCCCCTGTCCTCTGGTGGCACACGGTCTGGAAACGCTTCCACACCCCCACACCCCAGGCCCGGCCAGGCCCGGCCCGGACCCTCCCCCACTTCTCAGGGAACCTGTGGGTGTCAGGTCAGCGACGCACCCACTGTGCACCAGGGCCTGAGCCGGAGATCAGAAAGGAAGGAAACGACCCTGTCTCTGAGAGCGCATGGCTTAGCAGGAAGGCAGAGGAGGAAACTGACCAGGACCATCTCAAGAGGTGGGGGCCAGGGTGGGGGAGCTCAGCTGTCCCACAGCAGGGCTGGTTGAAAGCAGGGAAGCCCGAGGTAGGGGCCTGGAGGGGCCCCGGGGTGCTCTCCCACACTGGCCTGCCTACGGACACAGCCCCTGGGCAGAGGGGGCTCCGCCGCTTTGCAGCAGGGACCACAGAGGAGCCTCTGGGCTGTGGGGGGAGGGGCGCGAAGGGTCCCACTGCTCGGGGTCCTCCCCTGGCCTCACACTGGACACAGGCTGACGGTTCAGGTGAGGTTTTGGAGCCAGACTGCCCGGGACCTCGTGACACCGTGTGCCCTGCGCAGGCACTCCCTCTGCGGGGGGCCTCAGGTTCCCCACCGGTGAGATGGGAAGAAGACGTCAGGTTCTGACATCACTCTGTCCCTCAAACTGTCCTCGGGAACCTCAAACAGAACCAGAGGCGGTAGCTGGGTGTGGGACAGCTAGCAAGGGGATTCAGGAGGGCCCCCCCACACCGCCGGCCCCACCGCAGGCCGCCAGCCACACAACGTCCCAGAGCTGCACCCACTACCAACACTGCAAAGAGGAAGAAACGAGCGAAAACTCAAACGCGAGGAGCTGAGACCACCAGGGCCGTCACAGCCTGGGGGTGGAGGTCCCTAGGCCCCATGAGAAGCGACAGCAAGCAGGGTCAACTGGCCACCAGAGGCCACACGGCTGGCGCATGGGCACGGGAGACAGGAGGCCCATCCCGGTGGGAACCAGTCTGCGGTCAGGACCCTCTCCCTCCGTGACACACAGGTGGGACAAAAGAGTCAAAGGGTGGTTTTCATTGGTGCACTGATGTACTGGAGATGTTGTGAAGAGGTTTGAGGAAGCCTATGTGGGTGAATCAGTTTTAACACCCAAATGAAATGTCATGATATCAGAAGCGTGCGCCCTCCTAAGCTCCTCTGTGGCCCTGGCTGGGCCTGGGTCTCAGGGGCGGGGTCTGCACAGTCCACCTTTCAGGGGCTGAGAGGGGCTGGGAGACAAGAGGGGCGAACGAGAGCACCGTTGTGTTTCGGGACATACTCAGAGCCATGAAAACACAGGCTTAGGTGATGTGACTAGGCAGTGAAGGGGACCACACTGGTTTTCTACTACGGCCCTAACACAGGGCCTCAGACGCAGCGGCCACACCACACAGCGTGCGCCGGGTTGCAGGTGCCATGGGGTCAGAGAGCCAAGGCGGGTTCATTGGGTGCGCTCCGCCCTGGAGGCAGACTCACGGGAACAGTTCCCTCCCAGGGCCAGGCCGACTCTGTGTCAATTACTCAACTCTCAACTGTAGCAGCTTACTCGATATACAGGTGGGGACAAAGAAGGTGTACAGTTGTAAGCAGGTGAAACAGTTTATTCTTGTATTATTATTTATTAATGCAGAAAACAGAGACATCAGTCTTGGTAATGATATTTTTAGATTTGACAGTAAAAACAAAAGTTACAAAAGCAAAAGTAAACAAGTGAAATTATGTTCATTCGACAAATGAAAATAACAAATTTGACATAATATTAAACTTCCAATGCTTAAACAATACAGTACTTATAATAAAAGTCTAAAGATAGAATGCTACAAGCATCGGTTTAGTTGTCTAGGCTTTTTTTCTTTTTTTCCTGTTTCGTTAGACTTAGCTCCACTTGCCTAATGTTTGTTATCTTGTGGGTGCAGGATGGTTATTGAATATGCAGGCATTTACACAATCAAAGCACCAAGGAACTAAAAAAAGGCACCTCCCATCCTACTTGTCTCTTTTCCAGAATGTAAAACTTCTTAAAGGAAACCCCTATCCCTGGAGATCATTCAACATCCCATTTTACAGATGGTTCATATGACTGGTGGTAGCAGAAAGAGAGCCTGGGAAGTTGACAGTTTGTCAAAAAGTTAGAGCAATGTTGTAATTGACTTTGATCTATTATTACACTGCCTGGGGCTATTCACTTCAAAATTCAGTTCTGTTGTAAGGAAGTAGTGGTTGTAACAGCTACTGGGATGTGCCTAATGGTGTTTACAATAACAGCTCAAATCTCCTTACTGAAGAAACAATAAAATCCCCAGTGATTTGGAGATAATCTAGCCAAAATATTTAAATAGATGGAAATAGGCATCCCTTCTTCCCTTTGCTCCTTCCTTTCTGTGTAGGTCCTTCTTTAACCATCCAGAGAGCACCCAGTCATAGCCTGAACCAGGATTACATGTGACTACCTGGTATCCACCTTCCGGTACACTGCTTACTTCTTAGCTGTGTTTCTTTCCAGAAGCTACAACAGTTAACATTTGACTTTACAACACATTTAAGCTAGGATTGTTAGATACCTGGTCCCGATATATGCTAAGAGAAGTCTAAGATAACTTGAATCTCAATGGGAAGTTTTTAATAAGCTTTCTTTTGGCCCTTACAAGTTTAACTGTAACTGTGAGTAAAAGGAAAACTGCGTAAGAGTTTCATATCTCACTCCTTTCTTCTTTACCTATAATGGCAGTGATAATCACCAAAAATCTGGAAGTAAGAAACCAATAGCTTATCTATTTTAAAAATAGATAATTTATTTTCTGGACAATTGAGTTTACATTACACCAGAATACATTTATTTTTGTACTTTTCTTGAGTATAACGACACATTAAAATTAATGCCATTATTTATCTGTGTAATAACTGAACATTAATGCAATATTTTTATTTTCTGAAAATTAAAACAAAAAAACAGATAAGTTTTTATCCTCTAAACTGATCCATATAAAAGTACCAATATATCCTCAAAACTATGGTCCTCCACGAACTTGAAAGGCAGTAATTTTCTCACTTGGAATATTTTCTGATGATGCAACAAGTTCTATGCAATTGACAAGGGGTAGAACTAAAATAATGCAAGAACACTGAAGACATACAAAAAATGTTCTTATGACTTTTTCTGTTAAGAAAAATGTAGAAACCAATAAGATACCTATAGATGACTTCTTTATTATATAAAAAAAAATCATGCCAGAAATGATGCAAAATCTTAGATTGAAAGGATTTCCTTTATATATTTACTTTTATAAAATATTTTTATTCCTTTTACTCTCACAAATATACTTTTCAGTATAATCTGCTTTATTCTTTTTTTGTTATATAAAAAGGATATCCTGGGAAAAATACGGCAGACACCACATGCCAATGAGTTCAATCTGCACAAAAAGTTAATTTTACTGTACTTGCTGATATACATATGTGTGTGTGTGTATTTCCAGGTTTAGTAGACACTTTTTCTCCAAAAAAAGTACCTTTTTGATTGGTCAGCAAAATCAGCCATATTCCTGAATTTAACTAAATCTCCAGAATTTTGTGAAGTAGGTAGTTAAATATTTATCTGAACTATCTAATCGGCCCACATCTTTCCATTGACTCTTGCCAATATCTAGCCTTATTTATGCCTACATTAATTTAGTTCAGCTTCCTTATTTCACCTTTGACCCATGGATTTTCCATGCTCCAGAAATGACTCCAGACCCATCAGAAAGAAAGAAGCCACAGCAGAAATGATGTCAGACCATGGAAACATGTATTCCATCTTTCCATTTACTGAATTATGACTCACCGCTTTGTCTAACCCTTTTTCTTCTTCACTACTCTCTCCAACCTTCCCTTGACTTTAGACCTCTATGTATTTCCAATCTCTTCTCAAGAACTGATTTTCTGCTGAGCCAGCTCCAGACTCTGTTTTGCCTTGTCTTTTCATTCTCTGGGCAGCCACCCTGTCTCCCTGTGACCCCCGGTTTCCCCTTTACTTTTATTCTTTCATACCGTGGGAGCCTGCCTCAATCACCACAATGTATTAGATTCAAACACTTCTATTTCAGGTCTGCCTCTGCCTATCTGAGCTGTAGACATGTATACCCAATGCCTATTCAACCTTTGCTTGGATTTCTAATAACAATGGCAAACTTGACACTGGCAAGACAGAATCCCCTTTCTGATCTTCATCTAATTTTCATCCCCTCAATCTTATTGCCTACCTGGTTGCTGAAAACAAAAACCTAGAAGTCATTTTTTTATTCCTTTCTTTCTTTTGGTCCCTGTGTGAAATTCTTCAGCAAATCCTGTCAGTTCAAACTCCAAAATCTGTGCTGTATCCCTCCACCTTTTTCGCTCCCTAAGGCTGTCACTCAAATACCCATCAAAACCACCCATCATGTGATCACAGGAATACCTTCTCAACTAGTCTCCTTGATTCCATACTTGCTAGATTGTGTCTAGTGCACCAGAGGCAATGATCAAGTAACAAAGGTTAGCTAAGTCAAATTAACTAAACGCACTGCAGGCTGTGTATAACATCAGGGTCAGAGAGATATATGTTGATGATGTGGGAAGTGTCGGAACAGCAGGGACAGGAGAGGTGTGGATCCACCAAGACCCACGTCTAACCTAAGTGTTCAAATTCTGCCTGGCTGCTCTTTCTCCCATTCCTTCCGTGCGGGCTTCCAATCTCAGACTTTAGGAAGACAAATACCATATGATTTCACTTATGTGTGAGCCTAAAAAAAACAGAATAAACAAACAAACAAAACAGAAAGAAACTCATAGACACAGAGAACAAATTCATGGTTGTCAGACGGGAGGGGTTTGGGGAGCTGTGTGAAAAACGTGAAGGTATTAAATACAAATTGGCAGTTACAAAATAGTCACAGGCATTTAAAGTACAGCATAGGAAAGATAGTCAATAAATTGTAATAACTACATGGTGCCAGGTGGGTACTAGACTAAATGACGGATAATGTCCTAAGTTATATAAATGTCTAAACACTAATATAATTTTGAATATCAACTGTAACTGAAAACTAAAAAAGTTTATTTTTCAAGTATTGAGGTTGGTTTCTATAGGAATTATATAATTCACCAAATTCAGGTTTTAGGTCCACACTGAGAGCTTAATTCTCATGTGAGTCTTTTATTTCTTCTGTTCCATTATCAGTGATTATCATGTTAAACCAGCTTTCTAGATACAAGTGCTACTGGATGGGAAGAAGTGAATGGCACAGTTAACTGTACCCAGTTGCTAGATATATAATTCAAAACAATTTCCCTACTAAGTTTGGGTCTAGAAGAGTTTAAGTGGCCTATTAGTATGCAACCTCATGATGAAAGAGAAATTATACTATAATCTGCAGTTTTACTCTTGTAATTTGTATAATTATACACTTCAAATTGGTAACTCCAATACATGCGCAAAGTTGGAGAGCTGCAAATCCATAAATACATTGTTATATATTAGCATATAATCTTGTATATAGCATTGTCTGATAAATTATTATACTGAATCAGTACTGGATTACCCTGTAGTAATTACAATTTCAGTATAATAATTTATTACTAATTTTAAGTAACCTTAGTAAATACTGAATTGGCTTAAAATTATCTTAAGAAAAGAAATAATATTTTGAATTTCTGCTAGGTTTTTCTCCAACTTTATGCATTCAAAGTTATTTTAATAGGAAATCATTAATCTACCTGCTATATTGTCAGTGGCTTTAAAGGGATTTATTAATCTTAAAGTACATAAATACATACATACATATATACATAAACCTGTCAATCTTCTGTGTCAGAGCCTGTTTTATAACTGATTTAAAAACACTGACAAAAATTTATAATGAACCTCAGACCACCTCATTTTGTGATGAGACATAGTGGTCGGCAGCAACGAGGGAACACATTGTGCTCAGATGCCAGCCTTTTTACCATTCCAAAATCGTGGGTTTGGAGTTTAAAACCAATATCCACTGTAAATGTGTGGGTTTATTTCTGGGCTCTCTATTCTGTCTCATTGATCTATGTGTAGGTTTTTTATGCCACTACCATGCTGTTTTGATTAGTATGGCCTTGTAGTATAGTTTGATATTAGGTAGTGTGATTCCTCCAACTTCGTTCCTCATTTTCAGGATCACTGTTGCTATGCAGGGCCCTCTGTGGTTCCTTATGAAATTTTGAAATGTTTGTTCTACTTCTGTGAAATATGTCATTAGAATGTTGATGGGAATTGCATTGAAGCTCTAGATTGCTTTGGGGAGTATGGACATTTTAATGATCTTAATTCTTCCTAGCCATGAACATGGTATGTGCTTCCACTTATTTGTATCTTCTTCAATTTCTTTCTTCAATGTCTTATAATTTTCCAAGTACAGGTCTTTTACATCCTTGGTTAGGTTATTCCTAGGTATTTTATTCTTTTTGAAGCAAATGTGAATAGTATTGTTTTATTAATATTCCTTTTTGTTAACTCATTAGTGGCATATAAAAAATGCAACTGATTTCTGGATATTAATTTTGTATCCTGCTACTTTGCTGAATTCATTTATCAGTTCTAGTAGTTCCTTACTGGAATCTTTGGGTTCTCTATGTATAGTATTATGTCATCTTCCTTTCCAATTAATCGGTAAACCATTAGGTCTTCAGGTTACTGTGCAGGAAAGTGAGATATCTGAGCTTTGTTTTACATAGACTAACCTGTAAGGAGGATGGAGTAGAGGGAAAAGAAGTTAGGCAACTAATTATTATGGATCTCTGTTACTTCAGATGTAAAGTCATTAGAGGTTAACCACGAATGGAAGGTTGTTGCTAAAGCAAGAGGGAAATAAAAGTTTAGGATACAATAAGCCATTCATTCATTCATTCATTCATATATTTTAGTCAATACTATTTATCTAGTGCCTGTCACGGACAGATACTGCCGCTGTTTGGTGTTGGGGAAACAGTAAGAATGAGAAAAGCAAGACTTTTCCCTCAAGGAGCTTATATTCTTACAAGGATTAAACTTTCTTGACAATAACCTGGCAAAAGAACCTGATGCCATTATTAAAAACAATTGTTAGCAATGTGTTTTTCCCAGCAAACCTACGCAGAATCCACTGTTAAGAGCCAACACCGGCCTCCTTTTACCCATTTATGTAATAACAAGTCCCAGGGGAATCAAAATCTCTAACAGTGTCCTCTTGCCACTGTAACAAATTATGTACTGCTAAAAACTCAACTTCACAAAGACAAGACAACTTTGAAAAGAATATAGCATGACCTAATGCCGAAACTGTGGACTAGTCACTAGGTAGAAGCACACACTGTATCTAACAGAGGTCAAGTGTCACTGTAAATGCTTCAGAAATTTAAAATACACTGCTACACCCTGGGTGAGTTTGCTGTGGTGTTCCGCGGACACCCCAGTGTACTGGGAACCACAGTCCTAATTGGCTTACCTGCTCCCACCTTTGCCTCTCTAAAACTTGTCAACACAGCCACTAAAACTTTGGTCAGATCCTGTCCTCCTCCAGCTCAAATCCTCCCAGAGAGCCTCATTTTTCTCAAATTCAAAGCCAACAATCCAACAATAGCCTGTAAGACTCTACCAACATCAAGGGCCAGAAGTTATTTTCTATAAAGGGCCAGACAGTAAAATGTTAGTCTTTGTGAGCCAGGCCGTCTCTGTGTCAATTACTCAACTCTCAACTGTAGCAGCTTACTCCATATAGAGGTGGGGACAAAGTAGGTGTACAGTTGTGAGCAGGTGAAACAGTTTATTCTTGTATTATTATTTATTAATTTTTCGTACCATCTTCCATATGAAAAACAGTATACCTACTTTGGCCCCACCCTGTTAGGTCATTAGCAACTCAGCCCTCACTACAGTCACAAGAATGGTGAGTGTGAGCAGCACTAAGCAGGGGAAGAAAAGCAGAGGCAACCCAGGCCAAGTCGGGCTGACTGCACACATCTCTCCCTTCTGCTTGGTGCACAGTGTAACTCACCACAATGCCTCGTTCACCGACCTTTTTTTTTTTTTACTTTCTCCACAAAATCCATCAGGTCAGGTTGGTTCGTGATGCTTCTAAATGTAGTCATAGGACAAAAACAAGTGATATGTCTTACAATGACAGAATCTTAGAATTTTTGACTAGGAAAAAACAAACAAACAATGGGACCAAAGCAGAGCATTGAAACAGGGCATGGATGCAGTCTATATTCTACAAACATACCAGTGAATGATACGAATGAGGTAATATGACATAAAACAAAGTAGAAAATACATGGAAGATTATTCTCTCAATTGTGCAGAACTCCTGGCAGTTTCTGCACTACCTAAACATATATTCTGTTAATACCAAATGAGGCCAAAATGGGTCAACCTGTTTCTCACGGAAACATAAAAAGCCACATGAATCTCCTTTTTCCTGGTCACTTTCACCTTGCCTCTTCCCTCTTCTCCATGAACGTCCTTGGCTTTCTCCAGCTATCCTCCTCTTCATTTCTGCCTGGTCTTGCACCAAAACATGGCAGACAGAGAATCCTAGAGGCCCAAAATTCTACAGCAGCTGTTGCAAGGGGGAGGAGACTGCAGTAACTGCCACACTGAAAATCTTTATGTGAGAAGGTAAAAGGAGACTATCGTGAATACCTCTCCAGTATTCCTTCATGGGTCAAGGAAGTACAGGTGGCAAATTCTGGTCAAGAGAACTGCAGACAAATGCTGGGAGTGGAAAGATCTGCAATGAGCTGACCCCTCGCTCTTTGGTATTTGCTTCTAATGGGCAGAGTCCATTTGGGGAAGGCTCAGACACTGAAGGGAAGACCCAGCTGCTCAAATTTGACAGGAAGTAACACCCATGAGAGTAGAATACAAGATCAAAGCTTGTCTCAGACACAATGTGGAGAATAAAGAGGAAAAAGAAAAGGAAAGCAGAAGAGAGATGCCAGTACAAACTGGTCCAGCCGAGCCAAGCTCAAAGAAGGTAGGATTCAAGGAGAAGGAACTAAAGTGGAGAGAGCCTTGGGCAACATCATTCACCACAACATGTACTCAAAAGACGTCATTTTACTTTTTAACCTAGTCATGCAAAGAGCTCCTTAATCCCTTTCTCTGCTCCCCCAAAGCTGCAATAAGTTCATTAATCACACGGTCTGATAAAACTTCAGGACAACTGTAACTGTGCAACCTGGATGTCCCTTTCCTTTCTCCCAGAGAGTATTAACTCTCTATATAATGATAAATGTATACATTATACAATGTAATATAGAGAATTAGCTACTATTTAATTACATTAAGGAGCATTTATAGAAACACTGAAATGATTTTTTTCCCTAATGTAAGAGCCTGGGGAAAGTGAGACTCTCACATCTGCCTTGTGGACTACCACGTCTGCCCCAGAACTCAGCTATTCAGGTGTTGGCTTAGCTGTCCCACCAATCCCTCTATGGAATCCTGTCTTGTTGGGAATCTGAGCTCAGTATTGACTCTCCGGTCTCTTTCAACTGCCTGCTTTGTGACATCATTCTCCCACCAACCTACCACCCAGTAGAATGAATTTGGATCATAGCAACCTACCAGTGACCAGTGACCACTGTGACCAGTGACCTTCATACTGGGCACAAGTGCTCTTTGGCTCCGGCCACTCAGCCTTCTCATATTGTGTCCTCACCCTTTGCATCTACAGTTGATATTTCCTCTTTTCCTCTCACCATCTCAGGTAAGGAAAGAAACTTTTTACAGGCTTTAATTAAATCTGTTTTGCCCTCAAATTTAGCAGTAGAGTCAAATAGCATAAAACAAGAGGGAAAGGTACTGATCTAGAAATCTGGAGACCTAATTTTGCTTTTCACTTTGACATTTACTACCTCAATTTTGGACAAGTCATTGAATCTCTCACAAAATCTGTTTTTTCGTCATTTGTTACAATAGGTGTTACATTGGTTATTCTCTCACTCCCATGTCGAGTCCTAAAGGACACCCATATGAAAAATAAAATCAAGACTTCTTGAGGGTAATTCAACAGAAGCAGAGAGAAACCTAAGTGATGTACAAAGCTAACAATACATATACAAGATATCTCATGTGTGATGGTCTCCCACCAATAATACTTCAACTTTAGTATTTTGAATTTAGCGCTCTTCAAAAAATAACATTCATCTGTTTGGGGAGTTTTCTATCCAAACTAGATCAATAGGGAACATAGGACAAGAGGATGGAGAGTACCGGGCTATAGAGGGGCAAGTATCTACATTTAAGGAAGTTTAGGATTGTTTTGATCAGCACAGGCCAGCAGGGGAAACCCAGAGGGAGGGAAAAATATAAGAACGATGGAGAGGAAACCATAAGAATGAAGAAGGAAGCCCTGGCTGCTGTGGCTCAGTGGTTAGAGTGTCGGCCTGCGAGCCAAGTGTCGCTGGTTCGATTTCCAGTCAGGGCACATGACTAGGTTGCACATCAGGCCCCCAGTTGGGGGCGCGAGTGAGAAGCAACCACACAGTGATGTTTCTCTTCCTCTCTTTCTCCTTTCCCCTCTCTCTAAAAATAAATAAACAAACAAGGAAACAAATTAATTAGTTAAAAAAAAAAAAAAAAGAAGAAGAATGAAGAAGGAAGACAGCATGGAGGAGCCTGCAAGAGCAAAAAGGGGAGTTTGGAATGAAATGCTAAAGGTAACCCAACATTTTAAATTAAAGCAGAAAGACAGTAGGGTAAAATCTGCTCAGAATAGGACAAAAAACAAAAACAAAAAAGCCAAAAGAAAACGCTCTGATTTTTTGAGTGAATGCTCACATTACTAGAGTAGGAAGGTAACAAAGGCAAAACAGGGTATCACGAGGCAAAGTAGATTGATCAAAAGCCATATTCAGTTTCTGTGTTTTCTCTATTGCCCCTCTGAACACAGATGACAACTGACAGTTTTGAATGTAAACATTTAAAAACTATATTGTAGAAATGATGTTTCCTATAAACAAGAAATTAATAAAGTAACTCTGTAGGGGGCTGGGGAAAATAACATTTTCCGTGATTTATCTATTAAAAATAAAAGTAGGATTTAAAAATATGATATATCCTAATTTGAATCAGAAAGAGTAATTCCTCTGTGAGGTAAGTATGCTCCAAGTCAGAGCTGATTTTCATCTTTACAGTTAGTTTCTGCCTAACACAGGGAGCACACTGATAAACAGTCATCATCACTTTTTAAGTGTCAGCTACCTAAGAAGACAAAAAAAATAAAAAAAGTCAAGCCCCACAGCTCCAATTCCACATTCATCAAGGAACAATTTTGTGGATGCTCTCGGCGATTCCCACATTAAATTTAATTTAATTGGGTTCTAGCAATGACGGTTTTCGAGGCTTTGGGTTCGGCACATTCCTCGATGTTGAAGACGATTCTAACCAAGGTTTGCAGATAAACACAAAGACCTTCATGATACTTTCTAAGTGTTCATTTGTATTTGTTATGTGGTTATATTAATTGGAATATCTATTTCTACTGGACTCACTGTTACTTGCTGTGTAATATTCAGACGAACAGGAACAAGCACAACAATGGAATTTCTTTACACTTACTTTGCTCTCTGCTTTCCACCAGTTTTCACTCAAATATTTGTCTGCATAGATTGGGGCTACTGATACTTCTACACTGATTGCTTTTTGCAGCTTGTTATACAATTTTGTCTTCTCTGTCCAAATGCACTGCGTAGAAATTCATTCAAAATTATATCTCTTGTGGACTGAGGTTCTCTCTCTTTTTTTTTGGCTAATTCCATTCACTAAAATAGAATAGGCAATATTCTCTGTTATAATATTGCATGTATCCAACAGAAGTTCATTTATTAGTAAATTTATTATGCTTTGATGTTTGCCTCAAGCCCCAATTTTTATGTCTATATATTTCTTTTTAGTGCTGTGGTATGTTTTTCATGATTTTTCTCTTTCCAGAACTTCCCGGTCATATTTCAATGACCACTTATTCACGTATGAATTACTGCAGTTAATATTACAGCCACTTTATAGCGGAGTAAGCCTAAACCCCAGAGAGTTTAAATGATGTTTCTTTTTTTCCAAAAAACACTTTGAGAAACTCACTCTCAGACAGTCATTTTGAGGTAGGACTAGAAAGTAGGCTTCAAGAGAATAAGATTGACACTTTAAACCTACCAAACTAGACTGAGAATTCTAGGGAATAGTGTGTGAATTCTTCGGGCAAGTGAGGCACTGAAGATTACAATGGTAATAGCTGTACGGGTTTCTCATGGACAAAACCCCACCTACATTGGAGTTGTATTGCTCCCAGTTTATGGCTGTGTAATGCTCCGGGCACAGTCCTGCAGGGCAGTCAGAATGCTGAGGTTATGTAACGTGGAATAATACTGCTATAAGGGGAGAACTTGAACAACTCTATCTGACCTCTCTGAGCCTCAGTTACCTTACTCATGAAATGAGAATGTGAGAACAGAGGTTTTCCAAAGACTCCTGGTTCTAAATGCTTCAGTTCTAGGAAAGAGCATGCAAATCCACACGAGGGCAAGCTCAAGAAGAAGACAGGGCAAGGAGAGGATGCTTCTACCCTGGAGAACAATACGTGAACCAAACCACTTGGATCTTCTGCATATTTTTGCCAAGTTGGGAGCAAGGGCAGATAAGACAGAAGAGCAGCAAAATGCTCCAGCACTTACACACATCATGAACTGTTTGATTTTTGACATCTCAATGAGTATTGGTATTAGAGGCTTTCTGATAGTGACAATCTGAAGGTAATAGTATTCTTCAAACATAGTGAGAGTTCATCAGTCTCACTGATTTCTTCATCACTGTCTTGTTCCCCACAATTGCCAAAATCCACCTTTCCTTGGAACTTCAAATCCACTGCAGCTCTCTGTTTCAGTAGTGAGCAATGCAGCCTCCCTAACAGGAGGGGTCCGCAACTGGACCAGAGCCTCTGCTCTAGCTGTCAGTTCAGAAAAGCTACTGCCGTCAGCCCCTGACACCTCTTTCCAAGCACTCATGGGTATCGCCTACCTCTACCAACATGCTAGCACAACTATGTTGCCTGGAGGTACTGGCCAGAGCCAGATCTCCACCTCAGCCGCTTCCAATCCTGGTATTTCCAGTGGGCTATCACAGGAGGCTCTAAAAAGAAGTCATCCTCACTCAGAGACTTCACTGTGACTGTTACTGACCAAGATACAGCTGTTTCCTCCATGTCTATGGCATCCCAGTATGACACCACTCCCAATGCCAATAAACATGGCAGCTCTATAGCCATTACTTTCTGCACGCCCTGTTCAGGTGGCACCATCTCAGATTCCAAATCAGGCACATAGCCTGTCACTTCCCTATCGAGAAGGAAGACAGGGATATTACTGTAGTCTAGGCACACTAGGGCCTCTTCTCTCTGGGGAATCAGCCCCTACCTCCAATCCTATGGCTCTGTTCTTTCTTCACGAGAGAGAAGGGCCTCTGTCCCTCAACCGGAGGTGGTCGTGGTACTAAAGGATGTTCAGCCCACAAATGTGATGCCACTAGCCTCCACCTCTGGAATCTCCTCCTCTGTTTCTGCTCACACCATCGCAGAGACGCATTTCCAAGGTGAGTGCAAAGAGCAAGAAGGAAGAGGAATAAGGTCAGCATTCAAAAATAGGGCCAATCTGCAGTGGGGAAGTGGTGAGTCCACAGAGAGGCGGTGATGCTGGAAATCAAGGTTCCTAAACTGAGGCATGTTCTCATGCCTCTCGGTCCAGGGGTTCTATGACCCGAGCTAGCGAGCTGGACTCGCTGGCGCCGACAGCCTTTGACTGATCAGGCCTCAGGGTTTCAAGACATCCTGTGACTTAAAAGGAATCTTGCCGAGTACTCCATCTTCCCTGATGTTGACAAGGAAACCAAACAAAGCCGAGCACAGGTAGTGCTTAACCTTGCGTGCTTTCTGTTAATGTTTAAGGCACAGTGTATCCGTTCCCGTAGTCCTAGAAGAATAGATGATTGAATTCCTGTTTTTCTGTTTTTGAATCTATAGATGATATATAGTTTTGTCTGTCAGGGAACCGTCTTTATAGTTTATATATTAACCTCCTTTTGTTGTAACCCCAAGTAAGTAATTGTATATTGTAATCAATATTGGAATGTGCCTGTGAGCCCATTCCTTACCCTCCCTACGGATTTCTATTTTTAGTATACTTGTAAAACTCAATAAAAGGAGAGGTCTTTGCGCCGCTCATTGCTGACCTGCCAGAGCGTGCGGCAGCCCTCCAACCGACTCATTCTCCTTGCTGGAATTACTTCTGCGCCTTCGACTATATTTAATACAACAGGTGGTATTTAAGTCCTGTGGATTTAGGAGCTACTACCCTCAGCCAGTGCTCTGCATTTTCAGAGTCATTATGAGAACATGGAATAGAGTTGGGAAGGTGGGTCACTGTAAAGGCCATGTGTGCTCTATTTAAGAAAGCCACAAGAGCATACCAAGGGATACCATCCTTTCACTACCCTGTACTACTGCTTTCTAATACACTCCCTTGCCTGATTTCTTGCTTTACTCTATTTGTAAAGATATTTCAGAACTCTTATTGTGACAGTGCCAGTTTCACTTTCCCTCACTTTCTTAGTTTATGCCAGAATTTAAGACCTTGTCTTCCAAGATCATGCCCACCGCAGGCAGGCTAAGAATCTGTCCTTGTTTATATTATTTCATCAGGAACGGCTCCATTTCCTCTCCTAGTTGGTTGTGTGAGGTGTTCTTATTCTGTCGGAACAGTGGAGAGAATTAAAAATATTCTATAAGACTGCTAAGTTTCTAACGCAGTTTCTAAATCACTTTTACTTTTTCTTTGACTCATAACATCCCTGTGAAATACAAAGAAAACCATGGAACAATGGCATCAAATGACCACCATGAGGAAGTAGAACTGTTGCCTTCTAGCACCTAGTGTAGGGCACTGTCCATGATCCTAAGAATAGCCAGTAGAAACCCCTTTCCCACTGTAGGAAGGTGCACGATTGGGGACACGGGAACATCTTGCTTACCAGCGACTGACTTCTTCTCCTTAATTCCTTTGTAGTGATGGAATGTTCCCTGGGGATGGAGACATCCCTGGGATTGTAACCTCCGAGCTCAACACTTTGCCTACCACAAACTCCAGGAATGCCCAAGTTCTGCAAGAGCAGACGCACCCACTTACTGAAGAGTACTCTACCACCTGAGCTCGGGGCCATTTCAATGTTAGCTCCAGTTCAGGTTTCTAGTAATCTCCTGGCAGCACTTCCAGTGCCAAGCCAGAAAGAGAAAGAGAATAAGAATTTGGACGATACTAAAGTCAACCTTTCAAAGCCTCTGGATGCCTACCAGATCTCAATAGGAAACCAAGATTCTCCACAGCTCCCTTTAGAAAACCCTGATATTCAACATTTCCAGGCCTGCATTGATCCCCTTGGCCCAGAAAAGCAGCCAGGTTGTGAAAATGCTGGTCTCGGAGAGAATAGCCTGAGTCTTAAGAACCAAGGGACATTTGAAAATGAGACTGACTTTAATGATGGTTCTGCAGACATCGCTACACTGATGGAGAACATTCACCCTTCACAAGCTGAAAAGTCCTTGGATGACCTTGATCGATCCAAAGGTCCCAAGGTGCTCAAAAACAAAGATACCAGAGCCATCAAGTTGAATGAGGTGCATAAAAAGTCAACAGTCATTAAGGCTCCTTATGATGAATTCAAGAAGAACAAATATAAAGCCTCTGAGCCCATCAGCGGTGCACCCAAAGTTAAAATCAAGCCCAAGAGCCCAGACTGTGTGTGCTTGGAAGAAGTGGGTATTCACAAAGTTGTAGCCAGTGACAGGGTCCCCGAGAACAGCATCAAGTGCGTTAAGGGCCAGCCCCAGAAAGCTGCATCCAGCAGGAATGGCAAAACTAAGAGCCATGGGCAGGAAAAGACAAAAAGAAACAAAGACAACAACTCCAGGAAAGCTGAGGAGCGTAACCAGCCAGGGAATAATGTCACGGCAGAAGAGAAGCCAACCGTCCCCCAGATGAAGTGGAAGAAAACTCAACCTGAGTGGACCCAAGAGACTTTCCAAAGGCCTCGCAGCTGCCTGGGCATGCATATGTCGGAGTCTGCCCAGGTTTTCGAGGCACTGCAAAAGAAGAGTAATAGGAAAATTGAATCGTCTGCCTCCCAGGTCCTGGGAAACACAAGCAACCCCAAAGGCCCCCAGCCACCCCCAGCTCACAAACGATGGCTGGATACCTCACATGAAAAAACTCAGGTCAAATGTCAGAAAAAACATGGAAGTGCTGAAAAAGAGTGTCCATTACCATGTCAGTATGCCTCGCCACCTCCTGGCAAGGTCGTGTTGGTACCTTGGCTTTTCCTTAACTTGGATAAGCCTCAGGCTCAACCAGTTCCTGGCAGGCCACAGCCTGTGGCAACACATCGGCCTACTGTGGCTAAGCCTACCCAGCCTCATTGTAACACAGTTCAGCCTGCTGGAGTCTATTCAATATTCCGACCCACTGCTGCACCTCTGACAGCTCCTACCAGACCAGCTCGGTATATTTCAAAAAAACCATCCCGACCAGGTTTCATCAGCTCTTCCTGGCATCGTTCAAAATCGGCACAACCTACTACAGTCGTCAGTTCAACTCGGCCAACTCCTGAATATTTGACACCTCCTGCCAGACCAGCCTGGCCAATTGTGAAATACCCATCCCGACCAGGTATGACCAGCCCTGCCCGGCCTCGTTCTAATTCGGCGCAAACTAATACAGTCAGTTCATCTGAGAAAAAACCTGCATCTTTGAAACCTCCTGCCAGACCAGCTCGGCCAGTTTTGAAATACTCATCCCGACCAGGTTACACCAGCCTTGCCCAACCCAGTTCTAACTCGGCTCAACCTACTCTAGGAAACTCCTCCAGGCCAACACTTTGGTCTGTAACAGGTTCAGCCAGACCAGCTGAGTCAATTTCAAACTGCCCATCCGGACCAGATATGACCAGCCCTGCCCGGCCTCGTTCTAATTCGGCGCAAACTAATACAGTCAGTTCATCTGAGAAAAAACCTGCATCTTTGACACCTCCTGCCAGACCAGCTCGGCCAGTTTTGAAATACTCATCCCGACCAGGTTACACCAGCCTTGCCCAACCCAGTTCTAACTCGGCTCAACCTACTCTAGGAAACTCCTCCAGGCCAACACTTTGGTCTTTAACAGGTTCAGCCAGACCAGCTGAGCCAATTTCAAACAGCCCATCCCGACCAGGTTTCACCAGCCCTGCCTGGCGTCGTTCTAATTTGGCGCAAACTAATACAGTCAGTTCATCTGGGAAAAATCCTGCATCTTTGACAGGTCCCTGCACACTTGCTCAGTTAATTGCGAACTACCCATTCCGACCAAGTTTGACCAACCCTGCCTGGCCTCGTTCTAATTCGGCACAAACTAATACAGTCAGTTCATCTGAGAAAAAACCTGCATCTTTGACACCTCCTGCCAGACCAGCTCAGCCAATTGTGGAAAACCCATCCCAACCAGGTTTCACCAGCCTTGCCCAACCCAGTTCTAACTTGGCTCAACCTACTCTAGGAAACTCCTCCAGGCCAACACTTTGGTCTGTAACAGGTTCAGCCAGACCAGCTGAGGCAATTTCAAACAACCCATCCCCAACTCAGTCAATTTCAAACAACCCATTGAGACCAGGTTTGCCTAACCCTCCTCAGACCAAGATTCGTCAGTCTGCTGCTTCTAGCCCTGTGCCCTACAAAACATCAGGTTGCACTTCTTCCCAGCAGGGGCCCATTTGCTCCTTTGTGGCAAAGCCCCAGTACCAGCCCAAGACTCAAAACCCTTATCTACTCTACGATTTCAATCCCCGACCAATTTCTTGGAAGAAATCCAATATTTCTGGGCCCGTCATGTCAAAGCCCATTACAGATGCACAGAGGGCAGAGCGAGAGCCCATGAAGAGGAAAGCTCAACCAGAGGGTGAGAAGGCTGCCAGATGCCCTGTGGGGAGAGTGCAGAATTTCAATGAGAGGGAAAAGGAAATGGAAACTTCTCAATACTACAGCTATGCAGAAGAAGACATGCTAGCCTTTCTGGTGCCAATTTGGATACCGCATTTTTCCCCATAGATAGAGAGATATAAATTTCTCTATGTTCTTGTATTTTAAAACAATAAAGTTGAATAAATAAATGCGAAAGACTTAGTGTATGAGTAAGAAAAAAATCCTTTTAAGTTTTGAGATGCTTCTCATTGTGTTTTTTTTTTTTTTCTGGTGGGGGAGGAGGTCAACGCTGTGTGAGAATGTAATATTGGTAGTTTGATGAGTGAATAAAGGACAAAAGGTAAGAACTAAAGAAAAAGGAAGAAAATTGATTCATAGCCATAGGGTGTATAGAGTGTGTGTTTTATGTCTTTCTACAATAAGCTCACCTGCCACTGTTAGAAATATGTATTCCTGTTGTATTTTTATTTTTAAAATATTTTATTTAAAGACTTTATTTATCGAGGAAAAGGGATGGAGGCAGGGGGAGAAACAACAATTGGTTGCCTCTGGCACACCCCCAACTGAGGACCTGGCCTGCAGCTCAGGCCTGTGCCCTGACCCAGAATCAAACCCGTTACCTTTCAGTTTGCGTGATGATGCCCAATCCACTGAGCCATACCAGTCAGGGCTCCTTGCTGTATTTTTAAATTAAGATTTTTCAGAAGCCTCTGTTGCTACTTGCTCTAAAGCAACTGTTTCCGTGGTTTTGGGTCCCTGCCTTTGATGCCATTGGTTTGATCTCAGAGGTCCCCTCTGGCTTTCACTGCCCTAGATGTTCCTGAAGTTCTCATAGCTACTCTCCACCCCCGGGTCTGGGGATCCAGGAGGCATCTGTAGCCTGTCCAAGGAAAGGCATGTGGTTGGAGATGAGGAAATCAAACCTGGAGCACAGCAGAGGAGGCAATTTTAAAAAATTTCTGTGAACTGTTCTCTGGACATCTATGTATATGTCTGGCTGGTTGTGTATAATTGTATGCGTGTGTGTGCATGTTATGCATCTATTTGTGAGTGTGCTGCCATTGTCTACAGGTGTGGCTGTACAGAGTATGTGTTTTTATGTCTTTCTGTGAAAGATTTGGGGGCCACTGATATAATATCATAGCTAAAGTTATGAGGACATGCAGAGGGGATCACCAGGGCCAGCGGGGAGAGCAGGAAGTGACCAAGGATGGAGCCCTGGGAATACAGAATTTAAAGATTAGACAGAGAGCCCTGGCTAGTGTGGCTGGTTTGGTTGGAGCATCTTCCTGTGGACTGAAAGGTTGCAGTTCCACCCCCAACCAGGGCGTGTGTATGAAGTAACTAATGGATGTTTCTCTGTTTCTCTCTCTCTCTCTCTGGAATCAATAAAATAAATACATATTTAAAGATCAGGCAGAGAAAGGAAGATGAGCTACGTCAGGAAGGGAGAGCCAGGAGGAGTGGACAGAAAAGGACGAGCGTGTGGCACTATGAATTTCAAGAAGGCTGTGGTCAGAGGTACCTAATAGAGATGAGACTGAGAAGTGCCCATTGGCTTTAGCCCCAGAGAGAGCTAGAAGATTGGAAGGCATGGAATTGGGACTTCAGTGAGCTGTGGAGTTGAGCAGGTGTGAGTGGGAAAAGGCAGGAGTGTGGATCATTCTCTGAGAAGGAAGGGAGGAGGCTCAGAAGTCGCCAGACTGCCAGCCAGGAAGTTTTGGGACAGGAGTGAAAATGCAGGTTCAGAGGCTGTGACCATCAGGGGGCAGCACTTTCACGGAAGCATGCTCCCCCGGGTGCACAGAGGGCGCACTGGGGCACACACCAAGATCAGCACACAGACACACAGACATGCAGAACCTAGGTGGACACCAGGCCCCTCGCAGATACTAGAAGCAGTTCTGCTTAAGTCCAGGTGATGTATGGAGGTCCCACAGATACTAATGGGCATACACACCCACAGAGGATCGCAGTTGTCTAAAAAACACCTAGATATTATTCAGCCGTTAAGAAGGGAATCTTGTCATTTGCGACAACATGGATGGCCTTTGAGGGCATTATGCTAAATAAAGTAAGGCAGACAGAGACAGAAAAATACTACGTGAAATCATGTGAAATCTAAAAATTTTTAACGTGAAATCCAGAATTTTTTAAAAGTCAGAAAACACCAGATTTGTGGTTGCTGGAGGGGTGGAATGGTGAAGGTGGTAAAAAGATACAAACTTGCAATTTTAAGAGGAAAAATTCTGGGAATGTAATAACATTCTGTTGGAAATATAAACCTGAAAATGCCTGAACTCTTACAAGTCTCGCCCTGGCTGGTGTGGCTCAGTGGATTGAGCGCCAGCCTGAGAACCAAAGGGTCACTGGTTCGATCCCCAGTCAGGGCACAGGCCTGGGCGGTGGGCCAGGTCTCCAGTTTGTTACAGAAACAGGGGAGTCTAAAAACAAACCCCAGAGTTTGTGGCTCTTGAGATGGAGAAAAGGAAGCAGCTTTCAGGATGACTTTGCATGCCTGGGGCCAGTGGCTGGAAACTTTGTTGCACAAAGATCTGCTTTGAAATTTCCAAGGCCCAGGAGGAAGGGAGGGGTCTTAGACTGTGGGATGGTACTGAAAAGAGTGAACAGAGCCTGCATAGGGCTCTGTGAATGGTCAGAACTGGTTGTCACAGCCACTGCATCAGAGGACGCAGTCAGGGATATATAAGCAGCTGCAGACTTTCTAGTGGGGGCTCTCCAGGCTGCTTTAAGCGGGGCTCTTGCCATGCGGTTTTGAGGAGAGGAGATCCATGCGGTTTTGCAGGAAGAAGGCAGTTTACAAGGAGGCTGAGAATCCACGCGGTTCTGCATTGAGTGCTGGAGGGCACCACAACACAGAAAGACCTCCCCAATCAGAATTGAATGATTGGCAGCTACTGATAAAGCTGAACTGTGTCTAGAAGTAGGGAAGCAGTATTTCTAGCTTTTCTGGGACTGGCCTGGTTTGGTAGGGGAGGCAGAACTCTGTGTTTGTGGGTGTTTTAAAGAACACGAGACTCAACAGCAGAAATCTGCAAATAATCTAAATATATATAACTGTTAAATAAACAATTTTTTCTTTTCACTAAATTCTGGTGTTGAGTTATAATTCTGGTGGCAGGCAATAGGGCCCCTAACTAAATAGCCCGTAGGTTCTGTTTCAATTGGAGCAGCCCAGGGGTTCTGTTACAAGTTGGAGGGCACAGGAGAGGCAACCACACATGGATGTTTCTCTCCCACTCTTTTTCCCTCCCCTCCCCTCTCTCTAAAAATAAATAAATAACATCCTTAAAAACTTTTTTTACAAGTCTCTTGTAACTGGCCTTCTTCTTCCTGCTAAGTGGAAAGGCTGAACATCCCAGCCCCACCCCCGGCCTGGCTGCGCTCAGTGCCATAACCCTCCTGAACGCTACCAAACCACCACCGCCCACAGTCCACAAACATGCACTTGACACACAGATGACTTAACCAGTGAATGAACGGACACAGTGGCTTCTGGTGCCTTTATTTTGTATCTTAAGGAGAATTCAGGCAAGTAATAACATTCCGCTTTCTCAGCAGTAGGCCGAGCACGTGCCTGCCACCCTAGCAGCAGGCCATGAATGCTGCCTTCGGCCCTATCATTAGTAAGAATATGAATCTACATACTTTAACTCTGAAATTAATCAAATATGAGCACAAACATTTGAACTAATCCAAATAAGACAGAGAACTGGATATCTCCCAAAATGTTGAATTAAAATGCTTAAAAATCTTTAGTCCCAAATGGATAAAGAAAGATTAAACTCAGCTCATTATACAATGAACCTCCGGTCTGCTCCCTGAAGCTCTCTGTAAGGTGCATGCTCGACCTTTGGGGCAGGAGTGGGTGCCTGTTGAGATGACGGGTCTAAGTAGGTGCTTGAGCCGTTCAAACCCTTCCCTTCCAACAGGCAAACCAGGAATCCCACTGTCACACACTGAACCTGTGCACCACCACCTGTGCAATATGTCCCTTCCTCACCTGCCTGCAGTGGCCTCATTTCGATGCACAGCCCAGCTGGGCCAGCCTTCTACCGCCCATCCCTCCCAGGGACCCGACACTGACCCCAAGCATGGGGACGCCGGTGCCTCTCACTGGTAGGGCGTCTCTAGGTCACGGCGTTCTCCTATGTGCCTCGCATGCACCATCTCCTGACCTATTACAATTAGGATTCCCGCTTTACATATAAGAAAACTGTATCTTATAGAAATCAAGAAACTTTCCAAGGTCACACAGCAAACAAGGGTGAGATCAGGGATTCCAACACTGGCTTACCAGCACTCTTCAAACCACGATGCTGCTCTGGCTTCCCCAGTCAACCGAGTACTGTTGACACACGGAACATGACCTGCGCGTCCCACAGCCAGCATGACAGAAACACGCTTCCTAAAGCTGAGCAGCATGCAATGTGACGTACAGACAAGGGATAAGACATGTGGCGGGAATAAGCAGGTAAGCTGAGCCCCTGACAAAGAAATGGTCAGTTGGATGCTATCTGCTAAATAAGGCCCCAATCCACTACCTCTTAACCCATAACACCCCAACAATTTAGTTGTGAACGTCTCCAATGTCCGAAAAATACAACCACTTCATGCAGGTTCCCCTCCTGAAAGCTGAGTCTACCAATACTTTCTGCATGTAGGCAGGCTGCAGCCTGTATTCTGGAAGAGCATAGGTCAGAAGTAACTTTCTGAAAAACCAAAAATATATGAAGAACATAAACATGATTACGAAAATCGCCTGGGCCAACAAAATCTTCCTTATGTTTCAAAATAATTTTCTAGCCAAAACACTAACACTAGACTATGGAGCTGCTCCCTGGCAGGGGGACTGTGTCTTGTCCCCAGCCCCCACCCCCAGTACAGGGTGTGCCAGCCCACTGGCACGGAACAGCCAACTACATAAATAGGCTAAGAGACAGGAAAAGGTAAAGTTACTTAATTTTGAAAAACCAGTATTAACAATAATAATAACCCTCCTGTTATGTATGCAGAGTAAATGATGACTATAAACTGCTTTCCAGTTCTTAGACAATCCAATCAAAGTAAACCAGGGGTTGATTAAAGTGAGCCTTTACATTCCCGCAATAGAAATAACTACATTGTCAGGAACTGTATTTGCTGAACATCAAGTGCTTCTTCCCTAGAAAGATGTTAATTATTTATATGGCCCTATGTTAGGTCACGTTATAGAAGAGCTAGAATAACCTTCTTAAGAGATGAAGAAACAGATGCAGAGCTCACGTAACCTGGTCAACACTGCACAGGGACGAGGGTCAGACCTGAGAGTCAAGGCCTGTCAATTCTGCACTGAAAATAACAGCCCCAGAAAATTCCATACTGCGCAAGTCTTCAAACATTAAAGGAACACTATTCTACTGATAATATTTAATAGACACAGTTAACAGCCAAGACTAGGCAACACTCCAGCCACATTCCAAAGCACTAGTGGCTCGCGTGGCCTATCACAGGGTGACTGTGTCCCTGAGAGAGACACCAAAAGAAGGACCCAGGAAGCTGTGGGGACCGCTCCTTGTGGTTTTGGGAATTGCAGCCCAAGCCGTGAGCCAGGACCCCCACGAGAAGGCCTCTAAGTCTCAGTGAGAAACTGAAAGGCTGTCAGGCAGACAGGACCGAAGGCTACTCTAAGGGTTCCCATGGGAATTGGTTTAAAGCATGCATATTATGCTTCAGAGCTCACTCTGCTTTTCTTATCCCTCAGTTAACTGTAAACACTCTGTAGCTAAAAATGCATGAAGCCTTGCACCTGCTGTCAGCGTGGCATCAGGATGTTTAGCACACCCTCACACAGACTGGTCACTGTGTTCTCTATATTGATATCTGTAATCAGTAACTGTCAACTGTAACCCAAGCATCTGAAAGCTTATCGATGAGTCATGAATCTTGACCTTGGAGCTCCCGAATCCCCTCCTCAGTAAAAGGCACGGGAAACGGAAGTTCTGTGCTCTTCTCCACCAGAGAGATTAGCCACCTCCCATCCCTCCAAACAAAACACAGTGTCCTGGATAAATCTGTTCTGCCGTGGCCCTGAAACCTCTGCTGGACAGAGTTTCCAACCAAGCCGGGGCGCTGGAGGCAGCTCTGCCTCAGGAAGCAACCTCAAGAATGAGAAGGGGCATCTCCCACAGGGACTGAGAGAGAACTGATCACGGGGACTCCAAGGCATTGAGGTGCCCGTCACCTGTGTGGTGGGAGGAGTCTGGGAAGGGAAGGGCCCCAGGACTGGGGAAGAGGAGCAACAAGCCCACTCCACGCCATCCTCCGGGAGACCAACTAGAGAGCCTGCAGAGGACACCGGAGCTCCGTGGCGGCTCTGGGGAGGGCACAGCACGGGGAAAGGGGGATGGAACTCAGCCCACCACCCATCAGCAGACCCTCTTAACTAATACCCTAAACGTGGCAGGTGGGAGCTCAAGAGAAGCTGATGTTGAGATGAGGCAAATGTGAGATCAGCGCACACACCACCCTGTGAAGCAGCACACATACAACAACATGCTCCATATCCTAAATTCTTCTCTCCCCTTTACCTGTGGGCCCACTGGCTTCTGCCCCTGCCACCCACCGAAGCTTCTCCCTGAGATTACAGTCATCTCCAGGTGCCTCAGCCTACGGCCAGGACTCTGGCTCCACCTGCACTGTCAGCTGACCAGCGCTGGTCCCCACCCAGTCCTGGCTCCAGGACGCCATCTCTGGTCTCCTCCCTGCCTCAGGGGCACTTCCCTTCTTCTCTCAAACCAGGTCACTGTGAGCCCAAGGCCCACCCTTCTCCTCGCTTTAACCACCGTCTCTGTGTGAACAGCGTGGAAACTGTGCCTCTTGTTTAGACCAGTGGCCTGTGGTCAATTCTGGGTCCCAACCACCGCTGTCCACACTGTCCTCACAGAGAAGGGACAGGGACTCCATTTCTTAAAGCCCTGCCTTCGAGGACTCAGGGTTGGTGGGAACTAAAAGGACGCACCTGGTAAAATGAAGAGCCCATGATGCTCTGGAGGCAGCTGTGGGCAGAGGCACAGTTGCGGGCAGACGCGTAGGGAGGAACCAAGAATCGCCAACTTTGGCAGCAGGACTTAGAACAGCTTCCACGGAGAATCCCAGTGACTCCTGAGGGAGGCCCCAGAAAGCACCTGCTCCAACCAGATGTCAGCAGCAGAGGCTCGAACTGACCAGATCACTGTGGATCCCGGGGTGCTACAGGGAGCTACTCACTGTAGAGCTGCTTCTGTGACCTTCACCTCCACCAGCCCTCCCCGCAGTGGCCTCAGACACTAATTCCTGTACAGGTAGACCGTGGATACTGCGGCTCAGCGCCAGACCCCCGCAAAAAACAAATACTGCAGTGAAGCAAGTCACATGCATGGTGTTTGTTTGGCTTTTCAGTGCACGTGGAAGTTATGTTTACACTGTACCACAGCCTACTGAGTGAGCAATAGCATAATGCCTTTTAAATGTATATACCTTAATTTGAAAATACTTTAGTGCTACAAAATGCTAACCATCACCCGAGCCTTCGACAAGTCCTAACTTTTCTGCTGGGGGCGGGAGTCCTGCCTCCATGTGGACGCTGCTGATGGATCAGGGTTGGCTGCTGTGACAATTTCTTAATATAAGGAACACAATGGCGTTTCCCACATCGACAGACTTTTCCTTTCACGAGCAATTTACTGTTTGAGAGCATTTTAGCTGCAGTAGAGCTTCCTTCAAAACTGGAGTGAGTCCTCTCGAACCCGCCGCCGCTCCGCCAGCTCACTGCACACGATATCCTGAATCCCTGGCTGTCACCTCAACAGTCCTCACTGCATCTCACTAGCGTGGATTCCACCTCCAGAAAAAGCTCTCTGCTCACCTGCAAAAGTCCGCTTCTCTTCCATCAGGTGATCATGCGGCAGAAGCAGTTCAGTCCCGCTGCAGGCCTCCACTTCTAACCCGTTCTTCTCAAGTGCACATGGACATTTTCAAAGATAGACCACATGATAGGACCCAAAACAAGCCTCAACAAATTCAAGAAAATTGAAATCATATCAAGCATCTTTTCAGACCACAATGCCTTGAAACTAAAAATCAACCTCAAGAAAAAAAAATCAAAGACATCCGAACTCATGGAGAATGAATAACATGCTATTAAATAATGAATGGGTTAACAATGACATCAAAGAAGAAATCAAGAAATTTCTGGAAACTAATGATAATGAACACACAACAGCCCAAAACCTATGGGACACAGCAAAAGCAGTCCTAAGAGGGAAGTTCATAGCAATACAGGCATATCTGAAAAGGATAAAAGAATTTCAAATAAAAAATCTAACCCTACAGCTACAAGAACTAGAACAACAACAAACAAATACTAGGGCAAGAGAAAGGAAGGAAATCATCAAGATCAGAGCAGAATTAAATGACATAGAGACCAAACAAGCAATTCAAAAGATGAACAAAACTAGGAGTTGGTTCTTCGAAAAAGTAAACAAAATCGACAAGCCTTTAGCCAGGCTAATCAAGAAAAAAAGAGAGAAGACGCAAATAAACAAAATCAGAAACGAAAAAGCAGAAATCACGACTGATACCACAGTATTACAAAGGATTATAAGAAATTACTACAAACAACTGTATGGCAAGAAATTTGACAACCTAGAAGAAATGGACAAATTTCTAGAAACATATATCCTTCCAAAACTGAATCAAGAAGAAGTAGAAAGTCTCAACAGACCAATAACAAGGAAGGAAATTGAAACAGTAATCAAAAATCTCCCTGCACACAAAAGCCCTGGACTGGATGACTTCACAGGCGAATTTTACAAAACATTTAGGGAAGAACTAACTCCTACTCTCCTCAAACTATTCCAAAAAATTCAAGAAGAGGGAAAAATTCCAAACTATTCCTATGAAGCCAGTATTACCCTAATTCCAAAACCAGGTCAAGACACAACAAAGAAAGAAAACTACAGGCCAATATCACTGATGAACATAGATGCTAAAATCCTCAATAAAATATTGGCAAATAGGATTCAGCAATACATCAAAAAGATCATACACCACAATCAAGTGGGATTCATCCCAGAGAACGCAAGGATGGTTTAATATATGCAAATCAATAAATATAATACATGACCTAAACAAATGAAAGACAAAAATCACATGATCATATCAATAGATGCAGAAAAAGCATTTCATAACGTACAACACCCATTTATGATGAAAACACTCAGCAAAATGGGAATAAAGGGAGCATACCTTAACATAATTAAGGTTATATATGAGAAACGTGAAGCCAGCATCATACTCAATGGACAAAAACTGAAAGCATTCCCCCTGAAATCAGGAACAAGACAAGGCTGCCCACTTTCTCCACTCCTATTCAACATAGTGTTGGAAGTCCTAGCCACAGCAATCATACAAGAAAAAGGAATAAAAGGCATCCAAATTGGGAAAGAAGAAGTAAAGCTATCATTATATGCAGATAACATAATAGTATACATAGAAAACCCTATAAACTCCACTAAAAGACTACTCGATATAATAAGTGAATTTGGCAAAATAGCAGGGTACAAAATAAATATACAGAAATCTAAGGCATTTCTGTACACCAACAATAACATATCAGAGACAGAGACAAAAAAGAAAATACCATTTACTATCGGCAGCCGTCCATCTCGAGAGACGATGGTGTAGCTTCTTAAGAGTCTATCTGCACCGCTGAGAATGGTTGTGCAGTCCGACTCGGAAGTGACACAGTATCTGTCTCCTCCCGTGTTGAATCGACATCTTGCGATGACGCTGGAGTATCCTCTCCAGTGAAGCTGAAGCTACAGAGCCTGGGCAGGGTGATATGGAGGGTCTGCTGTTGCCCATGCAGCAGACCCCCCCTCTCTTCGCAGCCGAAGGGTCCAAGGGAAAGACGGAGTCAATACAGCTTGGCTTCAGGTGCGCCGCAGGAGTTGCCGGTGTTGACTACAACGTCAAACCGCCTTAGGGACTCCGGCTCCGGATTTTCTGTCGGGGTTTACTCCCTTAGCCTTTCCCCTGAAGAGGTATACCGCAAGGCAGCGGAGGTTTTTTGGAGTCAGAGTTTTCCTTCTCTGATGTGCCCTGACTGGAAGATTGAACCAGCGACACTTAGCTCGCAGGCCGACCATTTACTATAGCAACAAGAAAAATAAAGTACCTAGGAATAAACTTAACCAAAGTGATAAAAGACTTGTACTATGAATATTACGTAACACTGAAGAAAGAAATTAAGGAAGATACAAATAAATGGAAGCAAATACCATGTTCTTGGTTGGGAAGAATCAACATCATCAAAATGGCCATACTACCCAAAGTAATTTACAGATTCAATGCAATCCCTATTAAAATACCAATGACATATTTCACAGACCTAGAACAAATTCTCCAAAAATTCATATGGAACCAAAAAAGACCCTGAATAGCAAAAGCAATCTTGAGACAGAAGAACACAGCAGGAGTAATCACAATACCATACATCAAACAATACTACAAAGCTACTGTGATCAAAACAGTCTGGTACTGGCATAAGAACAGACATATAGATCAGTGGAACAGAACAGAGAGCCCAGAAATAAGTCCAGGAATCTACAGTCAACTAATATTTAATAAGGAGGAAGGAACATAAAATGGAGTGAGAAGAGCCTCTTTAACAAATGATGCTGGGAGAACTAGACAGGGACGTGCAAAAAAATGAAACTAGACCACCAACTTACACCACACACGAGAATAAACTCAAGATGCATCAAAGACTTAACTGTAAGCCGTCACACCATAAAAGTCCTAGAGGAAAACATAGGCAGGAAAATTTCAGATATCCCACGTAACGATATTTTCACGGATACATCTCCTAAGGCAAGAGAAATAAAGGAAATAATAAACAATTGGGAGTACATCAAACTAAAGAGTTTCTGCTCAGCAAAATAAAACATCAGCAAGATGAAAAGGAAACCAACCATATGGGAAAACATATTTGCCAATGATACCTCAGATAAAGGACTGATCTCCAAAATATATAAAGAGCTTATACGACTCAATATCAAGAAAACAGACAACCCAATTAAAAAATGGGCAAAGGAACTGAACAAACACTTCTCCAAAGAGGACATACAGAAGGTCCATAGATACATGAAAAAATGCTCAACATCACTAGCCATCAGAGAGATGCAAATAAAAACCACAATGAGATACCTCTTTACACCAGTCAGAATGGCCATCATCAACAAATCAACAAACAAGTGCTGGCGAGGATGTGGAGAAATGGGAACCCTACTGCACTGTTGGTGGGAATGTAGACTGGTGCAGCCACTATGGAAAAGAGTATGGAATTACCTCAAAAAACTAAAAATGGAACTGCCTTTTGAACCAGCGACTCCACTGCTGGGATTATACCTGGAAAATCCTAAAACCCTAATTCAAAAGAACTTATGCACCCCTATGTTCATAGCAGCCCTGTTTACAATAGCTAAGTGATGGAAACAACCTAAGTGCCCATCTGTAGATGAGTGGATCAAAAAACACTTACACAATGGAGTACTATGTAGCAGAGAGAAAGAACTCCTGCCATTTGCGATAACATGGATGGAACTAGAGAGAATTATGCTTAGTGAAATAAGCCAGGCAAAGGAAGAAAAATACCATATGATATCACCTAATACAGGAAACTAAAGAACATAAACAAACGAACTAAATAGGACAAGGAGCAGAATAACAGCCAATAGGGGGGAGGGGGAGGGAGAGAAGGGGGATAAGTGAGGGAAGGGTTTAGTCAAGGAACGTGTATGGAGGACTCATGGACATGGACAATGGGGAGGAATATCATTGTGGGAGAAGGGGTGGGCTGGGTGGGGGGAGCAATGGGAGAAAAATGGGACAACTGTAATTGAAAAATCAAAATATAAAATTAAAAAAAAAAAAAGAATGCTACTCAGCCGTAAGAAAAGATGTAGTACTGCCATTTGCAACAACATGGATGAACTTTGAGAATATCATGCTAAGTTAAATAAGTCAGACAGAAAAAGTCAAGAATCATATAATTTCACTCATTTGTGGGATATAAAACTGAAAGCAAAAAATGAACAAACAAGAAAAACAAACAAAAACTCATAAGACACAGAAAACAGTATGGTGGCTACCAGAGGGAGGTGGTTGGGGGAATAGTGAAGGGTAAAGGGGGTTAAATATATTGTGACACAGGAAGGTTTGACTTTGGGTGATGGGCACACAATGCAATATATAACTACCACATTAGAACTGTACACTTGAAACATATAATTTTATTAACCAATGTCACTCCAATAAATTTTTTAAAAGTATTTGTGCCCCTTATGTGCATAGTACAGCTAACGAAATACAAAGTCCTTTCCCCTTGAAATCATAGCTTATTATGGGAATAAACATGTATACATAAATAACTAAATTTCAAGGCAAAAAAAATTTATGTCAAGAGTGTTTTAAAATACAATGAGAATTAGTCTGACCACTTAACATCCATTAGAATAGCTATTATTAAAAAAAAAAAAACCCTAAAACTAAAAAATAACAAGTGTTTCAGTTATCACAACATGTATTGCTTTTCTAATTTGTAAACAGTAAAAATTGTTTTTAAAGAAAAAATTAAGGACATATTATTTGAATTTTTCCAGTATCCATTCATGAGTTACTTTCATCATTAAAATGTTCTTGCTGAATTAAAAAATAATTTAAGGAAGAGTCTGGCAATACTGGCATATACTTCATGAACAAAATATTAATATTGGGTTCTTATAGAAAACAGCTAGATACGTGGTTCTCAAATGCAACATATCCTCCTAACAAACAGTAGACTAACAAAACTAAAATTTCAACAGGATCTGATAATAATAGAAAGGTAAACATGACCAAAATTTGTTGATACTTCAATTACACTCTGCAACTTGTATACATATCCTTTTAGGATCTCGGTTCCATCTATGTCTCCAGATGCATCTCCAGCCATTTTCACCCATGCATGCTACACTGGCCATTGAAAATTACTTACTATTCATTCAATAAGTTATTTTTACCTCCATAGGGAATGCCCTATGTTACTGTTCCCACTGAATGAACTGGCCTCATCTCTCTGTGCTCATTAATACATCCTTGTAAACTCCTCCTTGACACACACAGGCTGAATAGAAACTCCCTCTCTAAAACCTTGAGTATTTCTTATTTGTAAAACATTCATCCTAAATTATTTGTATGTCAATACTTAAAGGTCTTTGAGGGCAGTAATCTGTATCTTTTGAACATTATATTTACAGTGCCAAGTGTGATGTCAGGAACTAGGTAGATATAATCAACTGAATTAGTTTAAAAGAACCCAATTAGTAAATAAATTTAACTTAAAAGAATGTCATTAAAGTTATAATTTAGCTAGATAAACCTCAACCCATGGCTCTTTGCTGATTGGTATATAAATGTGTTTTATAATTCTTCCTGCCAAAAGTAAATATAAATTTAATACTCAAAGGAAGATTTCTGTCACACACTTGAATTGTTGGAATACAGCTGTCAAATTAATTTCTTGGACTTAAATTACAAAACTAAAGGTGAAAGACAGGGCTCAATGTAATATATTATTAAAAAGAAGAACTTCTTTTTCTAAACTTGTAGTAATTGTATGGTAATAGAAATATAAAAAAAATCATTTTTAAATGCATTACATACCATTTCAATTTCCTGATCTTTCGCAATCAGCTGTCGATTAAGAAGCTCCTTCTCTGAGTCAAGTTTAATACAAAGTTCCCTTGTGGAAGACAAGTCTGCAAGAGCAGACACTTTTTCAAACTGAACCTTCTGAAGCTCTGCTTCCATCTTAACAAGAGATTTATTTAAGGTACAAATCTGGGACTTGTAAGACCTTTCTGCATTTAAGTGCTGCAAAAATAAAATAATTTTTTAACTTGGAAAAAACTACAACATTGAACACAAAATGGGGCAAATTTTTAAACAAAGGTAGACATATTATAAGAAAATTTAGATGATATAGGTAGTAATATTTGTATAAAACACTCTGGGAAACATAAATTTGGGTATCAAACTTCTATACATAAACTCCATGAGTAAGGTGGTCAAGTGGTCATATTTGAAAAACAACTTTTCCCACTTAAAAGTCTCAGCACCAAAGCTGGTTAAGATATACACGTTTGGTCTATATTTGCCACAGTTTCAATTATTCTACAATATAAATATTATCATTGTCTTTAACAACAAAGTGAAAAACAAAACATAAGCCACTATTTCACCCACAATACCTATTTTCCAATCCCTGAAAGCCATGTTGATATCGGCCATAATATCATAAAACGAGGACTGATAACTCTCTAACACTTACTATACCCAAGGGAAAAATACTTTGGGCAAGTATAAATTAATACATTCACTTTTTGAGTAATAAGAGTATGTTTTAAAAATGGTAATATGAGATTGAAGTTATATAAACATTTTCAATCCTTCAAGATAATCTCCCCCCCTTTTTTTTCCAGAAAAAAAGGTGTCTTATGTCAGTACACTACCACCTACAGAGAAGTATTTGCTATTGTGTGAAGATAACAGAACTGAGAGGCAAGTAAAGACTTTTTCTGCCTTTACAACTCCTTTTACAAGTACAAAGCACAAAAAAAAAATTGCTCCTGGGAGAAATTATATGACCACAATTCACTCTTACATTTCTCCTTCCCTTCCTTCCTCACTCTATTTCTCACTTGTTCTTTAAATAATCTGTAATCCATAGTTTTACCCACCTACCCATCTAACCATCCAGTCTATACTTATTGAGCATATTCTATGTTCCAGTCAATGTGCCTAGAGGCATATCCAATGGTGTGGAAAATGGTCTCTGCTCTCATAAAACTTTCAACTGTGGGTGACTCATACACCAATCAAATAATCATACAGATGAGTATATTAATACATATTTAGCAAATATTTCTAGAGAAAAACAAAGTGTATAAAAATGAAAACTGACCTAAATTGAGAATCAGGGAAGTCAGGAAAGGCTCTTCTGAGCAAATGACAATTGAGCTGACGAGATTTGAAAGGTGAATAGATATATACAGTGCGTATTGGGGAGAACATCTTTTCAAGTCAGGAATGCTAACTGCAAAGCTTTGGAGGGTGTGTGGGGGGAGGGAAAATGACATGCTCCAAGAAGAGAGAGAAGGCTGGTATGGGTGGAGCTCATATCACAGTAAAGAGTGATAGAGAATGCAATTGAAAAGGTGTACAAAACTTACAAGACAGAATCCTAGTCAGTGGGTTAAAAATTAGGTCTTTATCCACTGAAAGGTCTAAAAGAGGGAGGTGATGTGATCAGTTTTGTGTTTTGGAAAAATCACTCTGTATGTTTCAGTTTCTAGTAAGAGAGTTGATTAAGAGGAAGACCTTCTCTTAAAGGCTAAGATAAAAATAGAACAAAACATATTTTTGTAATTCATAGATGAGCTTGCAAAAAAGAAAGAAAATTTCTCCCATGCCAAAAACAAAGAGAAAACAAAGCCAGAGCAGGAAGCATAAGAACAAACCAGAAGATAAGAATTGGGTAGAGACTTCCGGCCAAGATGGAGGTGTAGACAGACATGCTGCGTCTCACTCCACAACGAAGAAGGAATACACCTCAAAAATAGAAACAACCAGAAGTTCCAGAAAATCAAACTGCATGAAAGTCCAACAAACAAAGATATAAAGAAGAAATACTCATCCAGACAGGTAGGAGGGGTGGAGCCTGGGCAGAGAGGACATGGTGTGGTGGTGGCAGCAGCAGCGGCAGCAGTGGCAGGCTGGTGGAAAGTGCAGTTACAAGTTTTAAAAAGTCAGGAGGGACACCTGGAGAACGTTCCCAGCTTCTCACTAGACCGAGCAGCTCACAATTCCAGCACGGGGAAAAATCAAGCCTCATTGCTTTTGACTGTGCAGACCAGTGGGGGTCGGGATGGAGGCAGAAACTGCCAGTCTCTCAGCAGAGTTCACTTGTTTAAAGGGCCCCCACAGACCTAGAACATCCACAGACCCATCCACTCTGGGAACAACGGCCAGGGCAGCAGCTAGAGAGGCACCAGCCCCATATGGAAATGGGAGAAGTGCCTAGAAAAGGGGCGAGTGTTGGGTAAGTGGCATTGTTTTTCTCAGATCCTCCCCCACTTAGAGTGCCAAAATCTGGTGAAATGGGTCGCTCTATAATGACGAATCCCTAAGACTCCGCCCCTTATAACGTAACAGGAGTGACAGCTCTACCTAAGACACAGAGGCAAACACACACAGGAGACTTCCGGCCAAGATGCAGGCCTAGACTGACACGGTCCGTCTCCCTCCGTAACTAAGAAGAAATACAACTACCACAAAACCAGAAATAGCCAGAAGTTCCAGAAAATAAATGGAAGTCCAATGTATGAAGTTATAAAGAAGTGCTGCTTCTCTGGATGGGTAGGAGAGGTGACGCTAGGGCGGAGAGGTTGAACTGTGCTGTCGGCAGCAACAGCGGTGTTGGCGGTGGGACAGTGGTAAGTACAGCCACCCGTATTTAAGGGATGGTGAGAAGTGCCTGGGGAGCACCCCCGGCTGCAGACCAGACATGTCAGCTTGCAATTTTAAAGCCGGGGAAGGCAGACCTCCTTTGCTTTGGACCATGAGGCCTGGAGAGGGTGGGGACAGAGAAGGAGGCTACTGGTCTCTCAGCAGAGTGAACAGCAGGAATCCATCTTGGACCCTCACCCCCGCAGAAAACGCCACAGCGTGGTGAGTAGGGTTGCCTGGTTGTGAAGAGTATAAGGGGCTCTGCCCACTATAGCATAGGAGGTGTGACAGCCCCACCCAGGAAGCACAGATCATGATAGAGATCCTGGTGATGCAGCTGACCAGACAGCAAATATCTAATCTAATGGACCAGTAGATAGATCACGTTTCTGAGGTACAGTTCAGAGCTTTGGTTATAAAAATGCTTACAGACCTAACAATAGATCTTAAACAAGATGAGGAAGGAATGAAGGCTAGTCCTGCTGAAATGAACAAAAACACATACAAAACTAGTGGTGAGGGCAAGAAAACCAGGTATCAAATCAACAAATCAGAACATAGGGAGGAACAAACAGTCAACCAGTGCAGAAAGAGGAAACAAGAAGTGAGGAAAATGAGGAGAGGCTCAGAAACTTATCAGACAGCTATAAGCGGACCAACATCTGAATCATAGGTCTGCCAGAAGGTGAAGAAAAAGAACTAGAAATTAAAAAATTATGTGAAAAAATAATGAAGCAGAACTTCCCTAACTTGGGGAAGGAAATGGACTTACAGGTCCAGGAAGCACAGAGAGTTCCAAAAAAATTGGACCCAGGGAGAACCACACCAAGACACATTATAATCAAAATGTCAAAAATTAAAGATAAAGAGAGAATCTTAAAAGCAGCAAGGGAGAAGAGAATTACATAGAAAGGGGTCCCAATAAGACTATCAACTGATTTCTCAAAAGAAACTCTGCAGGCAAGAAGGGGCTGGCAAGAAATATTCAAAGTATTGAAAAGCAAATACCTGCAACCACGATTACTCTATTCAGCGAAGCTGTCATTCAGAATAGAAGGGCAGAGAAAGTGCTTCCAGGACAAAGGAAAACTGAAGGAGTTCATCAGATCCAAACCACTGTTATATGAAATGTTAAAGGGACTTGTTTAGGAGAAAGAGGATCAAAACTATAAACATTAAAATGAAAACTGTATCACAACAACCAACAACAGAAGCTAGGGAACCAAAACAAAGGCAAACTAAGTGGGCAGCGAGAGTGAGAAAAGAATTATAGGTATGGGGAACATTATGGGGGAGGTCAGCAGGGAGGGGGAAGTGGGGAAAGGGAGGGAGATGGTACAGGAATTAAGAAGCATAGTAGGAGGGAGTGAAGTAGACAGGAAGATGTTGAGAAGAACTATATGCACAACCAATGGGCATGGACTAAGGGGGGGGGGACAACTGGAGGGAGGGGTGTCACTGGGTAGAGGGGAACAAAGGGAATAGAAATTGGGACACCTGTAACAGCATAATCAATAAAGCATATTTTAAAAATTCAAAAAAAATTGGGGTAGAAAGAGCCACTAACAGTGAATGGCTTATGTCTCAACATTCAAGCAAGGATAGAAGAAAAGAATTTAGGATTAATAGAGAGTTGGAACTGAGACCTCTACATTTTTGGACCCTTGAGAGGAGGCTCCAGGGTGGGGGGAACACATTCACTCAACTGCACGGAGATACAAACAAGAATTTATCCTGATGTAGTCTCTGAATATGAAAAAAAATGTCTTCTGTAAGAAATTGAAACCTCAGTAGGTCTGACTTCACTCAGTTTTGAAGTCAGACTTTATATTATCCATCTGAAATTATAAACATCAACATAAAGTTTGTCCCTTTATAGAAGCACACCCATGTCCCTGGCCATACAAGATTCTATAGGGGGGAAAAAGTCCTTCTCATGGGGAACTTACAGTCAAATAGAGGAGAATGCAAGCCACCATGAATGAGTGAGAGGTAGAGTAACATAACACATTGCAGAATCATACTTTTAGAATTTCAAATTATTGAACAAAGTAGTTTAGAAGTCATGGAAAAATATGCCTGAAAAATTTAAAGACACTAAAAAAATTGAAAAGAATACATATATGAAAAAGAATCAAACAGAACTTCTAGAAAGAAAGAAAAAGTAGTCACAAAGATGAAAAATTAACAAATGCATCAAAGAATAGACTAGTACACCTTAAGAGGGAAGAATGAACTAGAAGACAGATCACAGCACAGAGAGATAAACATATGAAAACTATGATACAAATATTAATAAACATTTGGGCCAGGAGAGCCAAAAAGAATATTATAAAAGTTAAAGGAGACAGTAGAGTAAATTTGGAGGCAGTAATATTCAAAGAAATAACACCTGAGAATTTTCCAGACCAATAAGATGAGGCTGAGCTGCATCCAATGCCCTGGCTCGGTTGGAAACTACTCTGTCCAGCAGAGGTTTCACGACCACAGTGGAGAGACTTACCCAGGACACTGTGTTTTGTCTTGGGAGAAAAAGGAGGTGGCTGTTCCCTCTAGTGGAGAAAGCGCAAGATCCCTGTCCCTCATGCTTTTTATTGAGAAGGGTACACATAGGAGATTCAAGGTCAAAATTAATAAGTCATCAATAGCTTCTAGGCACCTGAATTATAGTTGACAGTTATATATTACAAGTATCAATATAGATGGCACAGTGACCAGTCTGTGTCAGGATCTATTAAACATCTTGATGCCACACTGGCATTAGGTGCAAGGTTTCATACATTCCTTGCTAGAGAATGTTTATAGTTAACTAAGAGGTAATAAAAGAAAAACAAGCTCCAAGGCATAATAAGCATTCTTTAAATCCAATTCCCATGAAAACCCTCTGAGAGGCCTTAGGTCCTGTCTCCTGCACAGCCTTCCAGTGTTCTGTTGAGACTTAGAGACTTCCCAAGGTGGGGGAAGCCTGGCTCACGGCTGGGGCTATAGTTCCCAAAACCACAAGGAGCGGTTCCCCACAATAAAAGGCATGGTTACTCTGAAGAAAAAGTGCAACAAAATCAAAGACCCCCCTCCCCCAAAATATACCCATACTTAGATATATTATAGTGTGACTACATATAAAGAAAAAGAGAATACCTTAAAAGGAACCAATGACAAAAGACAGGCTTACAAAGAATGATAATTACAATGAGAACAGACTTCTGAACAAAAAAAAAAAGACAATTATTTTAACATTATCAAGGGAAATAAACTCTCAACCTGGAATTCTATATTCAGCTAAACTCATATACAAGAATGAAGGTAAAATAAAGCCATTTTCAGACAAAGATTGAGAAAATTACCTCACAGATCAAAGAAAGTTTGAAGAAAGGAAAATAAATTTAGAAGTAAGAAACAGAACGTAAGAAGCCATGATGAATGAAGAATTTTGTAAACATGTGGGTGGGTACAAATAAGCATTGACTGAAAGAATATATTATGCTTAGTGAAATAAGCCAGGTGACAAAAAACAAATGCCATATGATCTCACCTAATACAGGAGCCTAATGAACAAAACAAACAAGCAAAATAGAAACAGAGGCATAGAAACAAGGACTAGACTGACAATGACCAGCAAGGTGGGGGGAGAGGGAAAAGGGGGGAAAGAACTCGGAGGAGGGTTTAGTCAAGGAACTAGTATAAATGACCCATCGACATGGACAATAGGGTGGGGATTGACTGTGGGAGGGGGGGGGCAGGGGAGAGCAATGCAGGGAAAATGGGACAGCTGTAATAGAAAAAAGCAAAAGAAAGAAAGAAAGAAATTATTTACTTTTAAAGATTTAAAACAACAGAGTGAAACTAAATTAGTTATGACAATATCATAAAAGATTGGCGTGTGAGTGTGTATGAGAGAGAATAAAAGAGAGCAAACATGTACTAGTATGCAGGGTGTTGTACTCAATTTTCAAATATTTCTAGAATCACACTATGTTTAAGGGTTGGAGATACTAACAATAGACTTTGTTAAATATGTATATTACAATTTTAACTGCTACAAGAATAGATTGAGAACGTGTAACTTCCAAACAAAAGAGCAGTGGGGGTAGGAAGTGCGTAAAGAAAACAAACTCATACAAGACAGACAAAAGAAAAGAAACACGAAAGAATCATGACAAAGAGAAAGCAAAAACTAAATCAGTAATAGTAAGCCTAAATGTGTCAGTAATTCAAATTAATACAAATAGAATAATCTTATTGGGTAACAGAAAGATATTCTCAGATTGAATTTTTCAAAACAATCAAGCTATGCTATTTTTATTAGAGATAAATAGTTGAAAAGAAATTTTTAAAAGGGTATATAGTACTTCTGTTTCCAGTGATGACAGGGCTAACTGGCACTGAATTTATCCTCTTACTGTTAAAAACTAGAAAACTAGGAAAGGATAAGGAGATGGGTGAGGGAGAGGAGAAGGGGAGTGGAAGGAAGGAAGAAAGGAAAGAAAGAAGAAAGGAAAGGAGGGAGGGAATTGCTTCTAGTCATTGGACAACAGGCAGCAAGGAAAGGAAAACAAGATGAGCCCTGTAAGCATCGCAGCTTTCTGTCTGGAGACACTTTCCAGTCTCTGGTTCAGGAAAGGAACTTCAACAAGAACATAGTTATTTTGCTGAATTGGAGAGACTGAAATAAGCATCTGAAATATATTGGGTGGAGTTCCAGAAACAAGGGATCTACATAAAAAGGATATCCAGAAATTTGCCAGAAGTCTTCTTAAGACTGTTGCTGAATACTGAGCCATGAATATACAGAGTGATACTCCAGAAGCCTTAGAAACAACAATCGAAGAGCTCTAAAGTAAACAATCCCACAGCTGATACACAGCTGGTGAAATGGTAAAGTCGGAACTTGCCAAAGTGAAGAGTTGTTAATGAACAGCCTGGGCTGGGCATTTAATAGAGAACTCTACCACACACCTTAATGGTAGGGCTAAGCTAGTCTTACAGTAAAGGCTAATTTATACCTACCCTATCAAAGTTTAAAAACAATCTTGGAAGTATCAGTTGATCTGCAAGTAACTTAAGAACCTGCCAGAGCAAATCCAGTACCCTTAAAAAAAAAAAAAAAAAAAAAAAAGACAACAAAATCTAATGTTCAACAAAGTAAAACTCACAATGTCCACCACCCAATTAAAAAATATCAGACATGTAAAGATGCATGAAAATGTGACCCACAAACAGGATAAAAATCAGTTGATGTAAACATATGCAAAAATGACAAAAATGATGGTATTAGCAGACAAGGGCTTTAAAATAGCTATTGCCCAGACAAGAGGGAACAACAAGGTCTGGATTGCCCTGTTGCCACAAACAACCAGAAAAAAAATGGACAAAATATAGGAGGGAAAACCTGCTTTCAAACTTGGACACCAGGTATCATAGAACTATGGTCTCTGAGGGAAGGAAAACAAACGTGAACCCTATGGTTGCCAGAGCATCTTGTTAAAGTTAAATTTGGGACCATAATGCAGGAAAAAGAAGCAAAACACAGTCCAGTGATTTCACTGAGTTCAAACAATAAAGATCAGAATTCACAGAAGCTGAGGTGGCTAGACTTTGTGAAGCACAGCAGCAGAGAGAAGGGTGCTATGCAGAGGAAAGGGTGCTATGCAGAGGAGTTCCAGGAACCTGCACACACACAGGTGATACTCCAAGAGGCCAGGAAAAGCCCAAATTTCTAGGAAAGAACAATTACCAGGAAAATTGTGAGCCAAATAATTCCCATACCTCATATAAGGCCAGGAATCATTCAAAATCTTATCAGCCAGAGTGAAGACAATTTGACACTTCATTGATTATACAAGGCATTCATTAGAAATCCCAAAAGAGTCACACCTTAGCAGTGGGGTTAAATTAGCTCTAGAATAAAGGCCATTCTAGAGCTATTCTAAAGAGCTTATAAACAATCCTCAGGAATATAATGTGAATGTCAAGTAACTTAACAGTTTGACAAACAAACCCAACACTGTTAAAATCCAGCTTTCAACATTGTAAAATTAACAATGTCCAGAATACAATCAGAATTTAGTAAATGGACTCAGAAAAAGAAAACCAGGTCCATAATCAAGGAAAAAGTAGGTCAAAAGACACAGATGCAAACATGGCAGAAATGATGGAATTAGCAAACAAGGACATTAAAACAACTATTATAAATGTACTCGATATCCTCAAGGCTTTAAAGGGAAAATAAAAATAATGAGAAGCAGAAGACAGTCAAAAGAACCAAATGGAATTTTTGGAAATTAAAATATAATCTATGATATTAAAATTTCACTAAATGAATTAACAGCAGATTAGACACATCAAAAGAAAAGATAAGTAGTTTTGAAAATATAAAAACAGCAACTGTAAAAATTAAGCAAAAAGAGAAAAAGCCTGGGGAAAATGGAGCCTTAATGGTCTGTGGAACAATACCAAATAATCTAACACATGTGGAATTGAAATTCTAGAAGGAGAAGAGTGGGGGAGAAAGAAATAAAAATATTTAAAGAAACAATGACAAAATATTTTCTGTATTTGATGAAGTTTATATTCTAAAGGAACCCTGAAAATTATAAACACAAAAATAACACCAATTACAATTGTGCAAACTCCAATTTCTGGAAACCAGTGATAAAGAGAAAAATTTTGAGAAGCAACCAGAATAAAATAAGGAATATTATATTTAGAGAATAAAGATAAGCTTGACCTCAGATTTCTTTCCAGAAACTACATATCCAGAATACAATAAAAATATGGCTAAAATTCTGCAAAAAAAGAACCTACCAACTTAGAATTTTATATCCAGCAAAAATGTTAAGAAATTAAGGTGAAATAAACACTTTCTAAAACAAATTCTCTCCTGAGAGACTATGATACAAAGACAAAAACAAAAATACCTGCACTAGTAGAAGAAATGTAAATGTCTAAGGGAAATTCTTCTAGGAAAAAGATAATGTTAATAGGCAAAAAACTTGGACCCACTCAAATTAATGAAGAAAAACAGAAATAGTAAGTATATGGGTAAATAAAAAAGGCTTTCATTCATCTCATATTTCAATTTCTTTAAAGATAATCATTTAAAGTAAAAATAATAATGTACTATGGAGTTTATGATATATGTAGAGGTAAAATGTAAAAACAGTAAAATAAAGGTAGAGAGATAAAATAAAAGTGTACTATGAAGTAATTTATTATTTGAAGGTAAATTGTGACATTAAAAGATGCATGGTTTAAGCCCTGAATGATGTGGCTCAGGGAACTGAGCACCAGCCTGCAAACCAAAGGGTAGCCAGTTTGATTCCCAATCAGGGCACATGCCTGGGTTGCAGGATAGGTCCCCGGTTGAAGACACATGAGAGATAACCCCACATTGATTCTCTCTCTCTCTTTCTCCCTCCCTGCCCCTCTCTCTAAAAATAAATAAAATCTTTTAAAAATTTATTGAAAATAAAGAAGCGAAGCCATCATTATTTTTTTAAAAGATGCATGATTTATACTCTAGAGTAATCAGGGGGAAAAAGATGTATAGTTTATACAGCTGTAATAGAATGGAATACTAATAATCTCAATTTTAAAAAGGGCAGGAAAAATTAAATATAGAACTAATATATGATCCACCAATTCCATATCTGGGAATATATCCAAAGGAAATGAAAGCACTATCTCGAAAAGTTTTCTGCACACCCATGTCTATAGCAGCATTATATACAATAGCCAAGACTTGGAAACAATCTAAGAGTTCATCAATGGATGAATGGGTAAAGAAGATGTGGTACGTATGTACAATGTATTATTATTCAGCCATAAAAAATGAGGAAATCCTATCATTTCCAACAACATGGATGAACTATGAAGGTATTATCCTATGTGAAATAAGTCAGAGAAAGACAAATACCACATGACTTCACTTACATGTGGAATCTAAAAATAAAACAAACAACCCCTCCCCACCCCCTGACCAAAACTCACAGAAAAAAAGAACAGAGGTGAAAGGTGGGAGGAGGGCGAACTGGAGGAAGGTGGTGCAAAGGTACAAACTTCCAGGTATAAGAAAAATAAAAACTAGATATGTAATGTACAACACGATGACTACAGCTAATGCTGTTATATTATATATGTGAAAGTTAAGAGAGTAGACTCTAAGAGCTCCCATCTCAGGAGAAATATTTTTCCTTCCTTTCTTTTGTTTTTATTGTAAATATATATGAGAAGACAGGTGTTACCTGAATGCATTGTGGTAAACATTTCACAATATAGGGAAGTCAAACCATCATGCTGTATGCCTTAAACTTATACAGTAATGTGTGTCAACTATTTCTCAATAAAACTGAAAAAAGGCAGGAAAAGAGTAAGAAAGATATAAAGAAAAGATAAAACAATATAAAACAAATAACATGATAGATTTATACACACAGTATTCATAATTACATTAAATGCAAATGACCTTAGGCTATTACTATAAGACAGATAGTATAAGATTGGATTAAAAAAGCAAGATCCAACCATACACTATCTAAAGCAGTACTATTTTAAACATAAAGATGTAGAGATAAAATAAAAGCCTGGAAAAAGATATGCCACACAAATAATAATCACAAGAAGGCTGCTACAGGATAACATTACAATGGATAAATAGATGATTTCATCAAGAAGTAATGAAAAACTGAAATCTATATGTATTTAAAACACAGCTTCAAATATATAAAGTAGCATGATATAAATAAAAGAAAATATACATAAATGCACAAATATAGTTGGAGATTTCAACACTCTTCTCTCAATAACTGATAGAACTAAACACACTCAGTGGATATAAGAACAGAAGAAATTAACGCAATACTTTTTTTTAATTTTAATATTTTATTTTTAAGTATGTTTTATTATGTTGTTACAATAGTTCCAATTTTTTCCCTTTACTCGCCCTGCCCAGCACCCCACTCGCCCAGTAATCCCCCCCACAAGTTCATGCCCATGGGTCGTGCATACAAGCTCTCCCATTTTACCCTTTCATATATTCTTCTTTAAAAAAAAAATAATAATTTTAACAATAAAAAATAAGAATCCCTCCCTCTCAGACTTAAGACCCTTTATAATCTTATGAAGGACAATGGGCGAAGGTCTCGAGCTCCTCTAGCTGTTCCAAGCTGGACATGGTTGTCGTCCTACGTACCCTTGGGTCCAGAAATCCCTAATAAGAGTGGGGGTGTGGAGGGGAGGGCGGCCTTCCCACACGGGGAAGGACTGTGCAGACTCCAGGTCAGTTGGCTGTCCCCGGACAATGGCGGGCTTGGTTTAACAGGCTGGCATCCTTGTTGTATTCTGGGGGCAACAGGTTTGGCAACAGAGTTAAAAGACATCATTCAATCTATAACCACTAGATGACAAAAGGCAGGGATTAAGTTTTCAATGTCCTACATTCGGGAAAAGAAGGGCTTCTTTGGAGGAAGGTGTGCCAGGCACATCACACCTGTCCAAAACCCTTTTGCCCATTATACTTAGTTTGGACTGAGAGAAATATTTTAGGTTTTCCCCCTCTCAGACCTCTGGGCTCTTTCTGTCCAAGTCATTAGGATAGAAAGAGAAACCAGTTTTAAAGTGAAGCCCACAGACCACCCCATTCTTGACCAACCCAGCCACTTAGTTCAGTCAAACCATTGAGTCTCAGGAGGCAGGGATGCAGACAGGATTAAGTGAGGCCTATACGTACAGACAATCACTCAGGTAGTGAGATCATAGGCTTATGCCCTTTGAAAACAGAAAACACGTGTTAATTTATGTAACATAACCCACAAACAAGTCTCTAAATCTGTAGGACTGTCTTATTGGAAAGACATCCAGTTGCATTTGACATTCTTCTTGCCTGTAAATTAAACATCTTTGATGATTTCACAGATATAGTTTAACTTCCAAATGAAAACAAATTTTATTATTTTTTTTCCTTTTATTTTTTGGTTTTTCAATTACAGTTGTCCCATTTTTCCCCCGTTGCTCTCCCAAACCAAACCCACCCCTTCTCCCACAATCATATCCCTCCCCGTTGTCCATGTCCATGAGTCATTTATACACATTCCTTGACTAGACCCTTCTCTTACTTATCCCCCTTCTCTCCCTCCCCCCTCCCCCTTATGGACTACTATTCTACTCTTTGTCCTATTTAGTTCGTTTGTTTGTGTTGTTCTTTAGTTTCCTGTATTAGGTGATATCATATGGTATTTTGCTTTCTTTGCCTGACTTATTTCATTAAGCATAATTCTCTCTACCTCCATCCATGTTGTCGCAAATGGTAGGAGTTCCTTCTTTCTTTCTGCTACATAGTACTCCATTGTGTAAATGTACCACAGTTTTTTGATCCACTCATCTACAGATGGGCACTTAGGTTGTTTCTAGCACTTGGCTATTGTAAATAGTGCTGCTATGAACATAGGGATTCATAAGTTCTTTTGAATTGGTGTTTCAGGATTTTTTGGATATAATCCTAGCAATGGAATTGCTGGTTCAAAAGGCAGTTCCATTTTTAGATTTTTGAGGAAATTCCAAACTGTTTTCCATATTGGCTGCACCAGTCTGCATTCCCACCAGCAGTGCACCAGGGTTCCCATTTCTCTGCATCCTTGCCAGCACAAGTTGTTTGTTGATTTGTTGATGATGGCCATTCTGACTGGTGTGAGGTAGTATCTCACTGTGGTTTTTATTTGCATCTGTCAGATGGCTAGTGATGTTGAGCATTCTTTCATATGTCTATGGACCCTCTGTATGTCCTCTTTGGAGAAGTGTTTGTTCAGGACCTTTGCCCATTTTTTAATTGGGTTGTCTGTCTTCTTTGTGTTGAGTCATATGAGTTCTTTATATATTTTGGAGATAATCCCTTGACTGAGATATCATTGGCAAATATATTTTCCCATATGGTTGGTTCCCTTTTCATCTTGCTGATGTTTTCTTTGGATGAGCAGAAACTCTTTAGTTTCCTGTAGTCCCATTTGTTTATTCTTTCCTTTATTTCCCTTGCCTTAGGAGATATATCAGTGAAAATGTTGCTACGTGGGATATCTGAAATTTTCCTGCCTATGTTTTCCTCTAGGACTTTTATGGTGCCACGGCTTACATTTAAGTCTTTGATCCATCTTGAGTTTATTCTGGTGTATGGTGTAAGTTGGTGGTCTAGTTTCTTTTTTTTGCATGTCCCTGTCCAGTTCTACCAACGCCATATTTTGAAGAGGCTCTTTTCACTCCATTTGACATTCCTTCCCCCTTTGTCAAATATTAGTTGACCATATGAACCTGGGTTTATTTCTGTGCTCTCCATTCTGTTCCATTGTTCTATATGTTTGTTCTTATGCCAGTACCTGGCTGTTCTGATTACCGTGGCCTTGTAGTACAGTTTGATATCAGGTATTGTGATTCCTCCTACTGTGTTCTTCCTCAAAATTGCTGTGGCTATTCAGGCTCTTTTTTGGTTCCATATAAATTTTTGAAGTATTTGTTCTAGGTCTGTGAAAATTTCATTGGTATTTTAATAGGGATTGCATTGAATCTATGAATTGCTTTGGATAGTATGGACATTTTAATGACATTGATTCTTCCCATCCATGAACATAATATATGCTTCCATTTATTTGTATCTTCCTTAATTTCTTTCTTCAGTGTTATGTAGTTTTCCGAGCACAGGTCTTTTACCTCCTTGGTTAAGTTTATTCCGAGGTACTTTATTTTTCTTGTTGCTATGGTAAATGGAATTTTTCTTTTAGTTTCTCTCTCTGATACTTTATTGTTGATGTACAGAAATGCCTTCGATTTCTGAATATTGCCTTTGTACCCTGCTATTTTGCCAAATTCACTTATTAGGTCAAGTAGTTTTTCTGTGGAGTCTATAGGGTTTTCTATGTACACTATCATGTCATCTGCAAATAATGACAGTTTTACTTCCTCTTTCCCAATTTGGATGCCTTTTATTTCTCTTTCTTGTCTGATTGCTGTGGCTAGAACTTCCGAGACTATGTTGAATAGGAGTGGAGAGAGTGGACATCCTTGTCTTGTTCCTTACCTCAGTGAGAATGCTCTCAGTTTTTGTCCATTGAGTATGATGTTGGCTTCAGGTTTCTCGTATATGGCCTTTATTATGTTGAGGTATGCTCTCTCTATTCCCATTTTGCTGAGAGTTTTCATCATAAATGGGTGTTGTACTTTATCAAATGCTTTTTCTGCATCTATTAATATGATCATGTGGTTTTTGTCTTTCATTTTGTTTCTGTGGTATATTACGTTTATTGATTTGCGAATATTAAACCATCCTTGCATCCCTGGGATGAATCCCACTTGATCGTGGTGTATAATCTTTCTAATGTGTTGCTAGATCCGGTTTGCCAATCTTTTGTTGACGATTTTAGCATCTATGTTCATCAGTGATACTGGCCTGTAGTTTTCTTTCTTTGTTGTGTCTTTACCTGGTTTTGGAATTAGGGTAATACTGGCTTCATAGGATGAGTTTGGGAGTCTTCCCTCTTCTTGGATTTTCTGGAATAGTCTGAGGAGGATAGGAGTTAGTTCTTTCCTAAATGTTTTGTTGAATTCACCTGTGAAGCCATCTGGTCCAGGGCTTTAGTGTGCTGGGAGCTTTTTGATAACTGCTTCAATTTCACTAGTTGTTATTGGTCTATTCAGGCTTTCTGCTTCTTCATGATTCAGTTTTGGCAGATTATATGTTTCCAGGAATTTGTCCATTTCCTCTAGGCTGTCAAATTTCTTGCCATACAGTTGTTCATAATAATTTCTTACAATCCTTTGTATTTCTGTGGTATCGGTTGTGATTTCTTCTCTTTCGTTTCTGATTTTATTTATTTGGATCCTCTCTCTTTTTTTCTTGATGAGCCTGGTTAAAGGCTTGTCAATTTTGTTTATCTTTTCAAAGAACCTGCTTCTACTTTTGTTGATCTTTTGAATTGTAAGTTTAGTTTCTTTGTCATTTAATTCTGCTCTGATCTTGATGATTTCCTTCCTTCTACTCGCTCTGGGCTTTGCTTTTTGTTCTTCCTCTAGTTCTTGTAGCTGTAGGGTTAAATTTTTTATTAGAGGTTCTTCTGGCTTTTTTATGTAGGCATGTATTGCTATGAACTTTCCTCTCAGGACTGCTTTCCCTGTATCCTATAGGTTTTGGGTTGTTGTGTGTTCATTATCATTAAGTTTCCAAAAACTTTTTGATTTCTTCCTTGATGTCATTGTTAACCCATTCATTATTAAATAGCATGTTATTCATTCTCCATGAGTTTGAATGTTTTTGAATTTTTTGAGGTTGATTTCCAATTTTAAGTCTTGTTATCTGAGATGATGCTTGATATAATTTCAATTTTCTTGAATTTGTTGAGGCTTGTTTTGTGTCCTATCATGTGGTCTATCTTTGAAAATGTTCCATGTGCACTTGAGAAGAATGTATATTTTGCTTCTTTGGGGTGAAAAGTTTTATATATATCAACTAAGTCCATTTGATCTAGAGTGTTGTTCAATGCCTCAGTATCTTTGGTGTTTCTTTGCTTCGAAGATCTGTCCATTGTTGACAAAGGGGTGTTAAAAGTCCCCTACTCTGAGTGTGTTGCTGTCTATATCTTTCCTGGATTCTTTCAAAATTTTCCTTATATATTTGGGTGCTCCTCAGTTGGGTGCATATATGTTTACCAGGGTTATATCTTCTTGATGGATTGATCCCTTAAGTATTATGAAATGTCCTTCTTTGTCTCTTTTTACAGCCTTTGCTGTGAAATCTGTTTTGTCTGATATAAGTATTGCTACCCCAGCTTTTTTTTCATGTCCATGTGCTTGAAATACTTTTTTCCATCCCTTCACTTTGAGTCTGTGTAGATCTTTTTTTCTAAGGTGGGTCTCTTGTAGACAGCATATATGTGGGTCATGCTTTCTAATCCATTCAGCTACCTAAGTCTTTTGATTGGAGCACTTAATCTATTTACATTTAAGGTTATTACCGATAGGTACTTATTCATTGTCATTTTTCCCCTTTGTATTTGTGTTCCTCTCTATCTCTCTCTGTTTCTTCATCCTCTTAAAGCAGACCCTTTAGCATCTCTTGCAATGCTGGTTTGGTGGAAATGTATTCTTTTAGCCTTCTTTTGTCTTGGAAACTCCTTATTTCACCTTCCATTTTGAATGAGAGCCTTGCTGGAGAGAGTATTCTTGGTTGTATGCCTTTGTTTTTCATTGCTTGGAATATTTCTTGCTATTTCCTTCTGGCTTTTAGTGTTTCTGCTGAGAAATCTGATGATATCCTTATTGGAGCTCCCTTGTATGTTATTAGTTGTTTCTCTATTGCTGCTTTTAGGATTCTCTGTCTTTCAGTGTTGCCATTTTAATTATGACGTGTCTTGAAGTGGGCCTGTTGGGGTTTATCTTCATTGGGACCCTCTGTGCTTCCTGGACTTAAGTGACTCTTTCTCTCCTCATGTTAGGGAAGTTTTCTGTCATTAGTTTTTCAATCAGGTTTTCTATCCCTTGCTCTTCTTCTTTCCCTTCTGGAATTTCTATGATACGGATATTATTACATTTAATGTTGTCCTGCAGCTGTCTTAGAAACTCTTCTTTCTTGTTCAGTCTTTTTTCATTTTGTTGCACTGTCTGGGAGTTTTTGTGTACGTTGTCCTCCAGCTCGCTAATCCGATCTTCTGCTTCCTCTAGACTGCTTTTAATTCCTTCTACTGTGTTCTTCAATTCAGAGATTGTATTCTTCATTTTCTCCTGGCTCTTATTGATAGCTTCTATGTCCTTTTTCATGCTGGTATAATTCTCAGTAAGTTTCTTGTAGTTTTTCTGGAGTTCCTTGTAGTTTCCCTGGAGTTCTTTGTAGTTTCAACTGAGCTCATTGAGCTTCTCCATAATCCATATTTTGAATTCCATATCTGATATTTTGCTCCCCTCTATTTCATTTAGCACTCTTTCTGGGGATTCTACCTTTCCTTTTGATGGGGGTTGTTTCTCTGTCTTCCCATTTTTGTGACTCTTATTGTTTGTTGCTGCTTCTTAAAATGATCTGCACTTCCTGGATCTGCCCCTGATGGCGTCAGACCATATACCAGTCTGGCCCTAGGCAGCCTGTTGGAGACTTCCAGGATCTACTGCCTTTGTCTCTCTCCTTTAGTTGTTAATCTATTCAATCTGTGATTAGCCATCAGGCTTAAGGACCAAGGGTACGGCAGCTTAATTCCTATAGGCAGGGCTTTTGCTTCTCCTCAGGGTGACGCCACTCAGAGGGAAATGATCTGCCTGCAGTACTGGGAATAAGTCAGCACTGGGACTTGGTCGGCTGCTCCCCCAGTTCTCCCCTCAAAGCCACCGTGCCGAACTCTCCCCAAGCATCTCCAGTCCTCTCTGCCTTCCCTCTGTTTGTGTCCAGGGTAAGTGGGGGCCAAAATATTTTCATATGTGATCCGCTTAAGAGCTCTTTTTCTTCCGCTGTTTCTCTCCGGCTAGCAAGAACCCCTGTGGCTTTTCGCTTTTCACAGCTGGATACTATTTTACTTTCAACTCTGTTGATGTAGGCTGGGAAGCCCAACTGGGGGTTTAGACCCTTGCCTTCTCAGGGGGAACCCCCGGCTGCCGAGCTGTTTCTCAGTCCCTTCAGTTGCCATCTGTGGGAGCCCAGCCAGCCCTTCCGCATCTCTGCACTCCTTACCAGTCATGTTGTGATGTAGTGGCCTTTTCTCTCTGACCCAATAGACTTTTATAGAACATTTCATCCAACATAAAAAAAAAAAAAAAAAAAACATTCTTTTCAAGTATATATGAGACACCCAACAAGATGACCTTATGGAGCCATAACACAGTCTCAATAAATATAAAAGACTAAAAACTCAAAAACTAGGAAGATATTTTTAATCTCTGAATATTGAAAATTAAACAATGCTACAAAATAACATAAAGGTAATTTGAAAATTATTTTGACATAAAATAAAGTGAAAACGTGTAGGATAAATGTTCTACTTCTGGCATGGCAATGTGAGGAGCTCCACAGAACTACTCCCTAGTGAAGCTGGTGAAAATTATTAAAAAGCAAACTTAAATGGTCTTTAAATAGTCTCTTGAAATGGTCCTAAGGACATAGTTAATGAAAAAACCTTTCAATACAACCATTACTGGGTAGAAACAGTGAGTCTGTGGCATCTGAAGGATGACCTGTTCCTCTCCTCACTCCCAGTTCAGCACGATAAAAACTCCACTCCACCCCAAGAACAGTGTGCTCTCTCCCCTGAGTACCCAGTCAAGAACTCCAGTATCTTCACACCAGGGGCAGAATATTGGTATTTCTCATCCCACCTCAGGCTAAGTTCCTGGCAAGTATGTCTGGAAGGTGGGGGATTCTTCTCTGCCCAGACTCCACACATAGGATGGAGGTTCTATTTTGTTTGTGGTTCACTGAGAATGCAGTGGCCCTGCTTCTCCTTGACACATAAAAAAGAGGTTCCACACCAGCACAGGCATGCAGAGAAACAGGGGCTACAACCATCCTCCCACCATCCCTACCAAGTGCCTAGATCCTAAAATAGACATGCCACTCAAAGAGAAGTGCACCACTGTCTCCACACCAACTTGAGAGGCCTGGCTCAGAGACTGCCCAGAGTAAGTAGGAGGCCATAAGGCAGGAAGCTCCTAAGTTCTTCTAGAGAAGCTTATGTCATTTGCAACAGACTGTGGGGAATTTCAAGCCTAAGGTAGTCTCAAGAACAATGAAGGCTATAATGAAAAGGCTTGGAGGGTGTGGTAAAAAAAGAAAAAATTAAAAAGAGACTGGTAAACTCCTTAGTGATATAAGCTAAACCATAGGTCATCTAGTTTACTAAAGAATACCAGACAAGGAGATGGCTAAGAACATTCACAGGTTAAAAAACACTCACATATTGACCTCTAAAACTATCCCTATAAAGCAACTCAAATTCAATTGAATCAGTTGATGAAACAATTTATGCTGGAGAGCATTGTTGAAAACAATAAAACAAACAGCCAGAAATTAGTGGAGCTTAACAGCTCAGTGAGATCAGAAGAAGGCCCTGGCATCCCAGGGTAACTGTAAACATACCTAAGGAAACCATCAACAAATGAAAAGACTACCTACTGAATGGGAGAAGATATTAGCTAATGATACAATTGGATAAGAGGTTAATATCCAAAATATATAAAACTAACTCATGCAACTTAAACCAAAAAAACCAAAACCAATAAAAAATAAAAATAAAAAAATAAAAAAGTAAACGAACAGAGGGCCCGAATAGGCATTTCTCTGAAGAGAATACACAGATGGCCAATAGACATATGAAAAGATGCTCAATATCACTAATAATCAGAGTCTACAAATTAAAACCACAATGAGATATAACTTCATGTCTGTCAGAGTGGCTATCATCAGTAAATCAACAAACATTAAGTGTTGGCAAGAATGTGGAGAAAAGGGAATCCTTGTGAACTATTGGTGGAATTGCAAATTGGTGCAGTCAGTATAAAAAAAACAGTGGATGTTCCTCAAAAAATTAAAAATAGAACTATCTACCATATGACCCAGCAAACCCACTTCTCTAAATTTATCTGAAGAAATCCAAAATATTAATTTGAAAAGATATGTGCACCCCTATGTTTATTGCAGCATTATTTACAATAGCCAAGTTATGGAAGCAGCCTAAGTGTCCGTCAATAAATGAATGGATAAAGAAAATGCCATACATATATACAATGGAATACTTAGTCATAAAAAAGAATGAAATCTTGCCATTTGTGACAACATGGATGAACCTAGAAGGTATTATGCTAAATGAAATAAATCAGACAAAGACAAAAAGCATATGATTTCATTTACATGTGAAATCTAAAAAAATAAAATATAACAGAAACAAACTGATAGATACAGAGAAAAATCGATGGTTTCCAGATGGGACAGGTGTTGGGGGGATGGGTGAAAAAGGTGAAGGGATTAAGAAATACACAAGAAGTACACATTGACAGTTATAAAAATAGTTCAGCATAAGAAATATAGTCAATAATATTGTAGTAAGTATGTACAATGTCTGATGAGTACTAGACTTTTGATGATCACTTCATAAGGTATATAAATGTCTAATAACTGTGTTTTACACCCAAAACTAATATAATATTGTATGTCAGGTGTAATGGAAAAATAAATTTTAAAAAATGAACCTTGACCATCTTACATCATTCACAAAGATTAATTCAAAATGTATCGTAGATCTAAATGTAAAAAGTACAATATTTCTAGAAGAAACAAAAGAAAATTTATGCAGCTTGGTGTATGCAGAGATTTAATGGATGGAACAAAGGAGTACAAAGTATAAAAGAAAACTGATAAACTGAACTTTATAAAACATTTCAAACTTCTCCTAAAAATACTTCAGTTAGAAAATAAAAAGGCAAGTCAATGATTGGAAGAAAATATTTTAAAATACACATATCTAAAAAAGGAACATCTAGAATAATCAAACAAATTCTTACAACTTAATAACAAGAACCCTAATAAAAATATGGGCAACATATTTGGAAACTTCACAAAATAACATATATTAGTAATCATATATATGTGATCATAGAATGTGGAAAGCTGCTCAACATCATTAGTCATGAAGGAAGTGCAAACTAAAGCTACACCTCTATAACTGCACACATCTATTAACAAACCATGTGTTGGGAGATACGCAGAGCAACTGAAACTCTCATATAATGCAAATGGGAGTGTAAAGTGGTACAACCAGTTTAGAAAACAGTCAGTGGATTTCTTACAAAGTTGAGAACAATTACCATATAATCCAGCAATTCCACTCCTAGTTATTTATCCAAGAAAAATTTAAAAAAAAACCAACTTATGTGCACACAAGGACTTACATACAACGTTCACAGCAATTTTATTCATAATGGCCAAATAGAAAGAACCTGTTATAAACTGAGTTCTGTCCCCTCAAAATTCATATGTTGAAGCTTAACCCTAAATGTGACTATATTTAGAGATAGGATCTTTAAGGAGGTAATTAGGGTTACATGAGATAATAAGGAGGGTGCCCTAATCCAATATGACTGGTGTCCTTATAAGAAGAGAGAGACAGCAGGGGTGCACATGCACAGAGGAATGTGTAAGGACACAGTAATAAGGCATCCAACTGTCCACCAATTTGAGAGGCCTCAGAATAAACCACACCCGAGGCACCTTGTTCTTGAACTTCCAGCTCTAGACCTGTGAGAAAATAAATCTCTATTGTTTAAGCCACTCAGTCAATGGCATTTTGTTATGGCAGCTCTATAAAAAGTAACTGTCCATCAACAGGTGAATAAACAAATTGTGATATAGCTATAGACAATGGGATATTGTGACAATATGAACTTCAAAATCATTCTGCTGAGTGAAAGAAGCCAAGACACCATGAGTATCTACTGTGTGATTCCATCTATATAAAATTCTAGGAAACCAAATCTAATCCAAAGTGACAGAAAGCAACTCAGTAGTTGCCTAGGGGTAGGGATGGATTGATTGCAGAAGGGTCTGAGAGAATTAGGGAGGTGATAAAATAACCTGTAACTTAATTGTAGTGACGACTGGGGATTGTGTTCATTTGTCAAAACTCATCAAATCACACTCTTAAAATGAGTGTTTTATTTCATGTAAATTACATTTCAATACAATTGATTAAAAATTAGATATACCAGTAGTTCATAAACATTAAATAAACTAGATAGCTACATTAATATATAAAACACACTTCTAGTAAAAAGTGTTATTCAAATAAGTTACTACACAAAGAACATTTTTATTAGAGATATATAAAATACTAAACTGGTATGAAGCCAATGATAGTATCAAAACTAAATGAAAAACCGAGAAAATCATTCAGAATAAAACAGACAAATCCATAATTATAAAGGAGGATCTTAACACATTACTTTCAGTAACTGAAAGATGAAAAATACAAACTTATTAAGGATGCATAAGAATTGAATGACATCAGCCCTGGCCGGATAGCTCAATTGGGTAGAGCATTGTCCTAGATTGTGGGTTTGATTCCTGGTCATGGCACATACAAGAAGCAACCAATGAATTTATAAATAAGTAGAACAACAAATCAATGGTTCTCTCTCTCTCTCTCTGTCTCTGGGTCTTCCTTCTCATCTCTATCTAAAAAATCAATAAATTAAAAAATTGAATGACACCATTAATAAGTATAATCATGTGTGTGTGTGTGTCCAGAAAGTAGCCAGCCATGCAAGATGAAAAAGAGACATTTATTGAAGAAGATACAAGATACAAGAAACCTTGTACATAGGACAATGACACCTCAGCTGCCTTCAAAGTAGGCACCCTGGGACCTCACACAGTTCTCCCAATCTCCATCAGTTGATTTTTTTCTGTATCTCATCAACACTCTGAAATCTCTTCCCTTTCAAAGGTGATTTTAGTTTTGGGAAAAGCCAGAAGTCACAGGGCACCAAATCTGGGCTGTAGGGGGCCTGAGTCACCTGGGTGATTTGATGCTAACAAACTGCATGAGACATGATGCATGAGGGGGCACATTGTTGTGATGAAGCTACCAATCACCAGTTGTCCATAGCTGCAACCTTCTGAATCATCTAATAGTTTCCATGGAAGAATGTTCAAGCTTAATGCAAAATTTGATGTGGATTCATTGTACTCACTCAGTCATCTTGAATGTGATTGTCACACAGTACACATGCTCACTCAACAGCATCTTCCATGCCCACTGACTAGTACAGTGAGGTCATCATCATTCACGCATGTGCATTCCAGTCCACTCTCCTTGGCTGACAGTTTACATTGATGTCACACAAACTGTTCTCATTATATTAACAATGGCTGGACTTTTTCTGGACAAACTAATATAATACACACACACACTTACCCAACAATAAGTGAACACATATGCTTTTCAAGCTCATTCGGACTATGATCAAATATTGTGTACCCTGTCACCAAGCAAGTCCTTATAGATAACAAAGGATTAATATGTTATTTTATCTGATCATAATACACAACAAAGTTAAAATAAAAAATAGAATAATAATCTCAAGTCCCCTGTACATTAAAATATTTTAAAAATAGCTTTAGAGATCAAAAATAAATTATAATTGAATTAGGTGATATTTAAAATTGAATGGTATTAGCAGCATTACCTCAAAACTTGTGGGATACAGCCAAAGAAATATTTAGAGAGAAATTTCCAGTCTTAAATGCATATAAAAGAAGAAATATGTTAAGTCATGAAATGTGGTAAATTTATTCTAAAATTTATTTGAGAGCTTAATAAGGGCAAAGTACTGTCAAAATAATTTGGGGGAACATGAATCCTGCCAGATATCAAGACTTAACCAACCTGTAGAAGCTCTAAGAGTATACTGTTGTCAAGGAGACAGATAAATTGACCAATGGAGCAGAATGTATGGAAAATTATTTTTATGACAAAATAGACTTATAACTCAGTGAAAAAAGGATAATACTCACAGAAATATAAAATTATATCTCTATTTTAAATGATATACAAAGTCTATCTCAAGTAAATTAAAGCTCTAAATGTGAAGGGGAAAGAACTTTTAAATGAAAAGTTACTGGGGACGGTAAAGGATTTCTTAAAGAAGACAAAAAAGCATAAACCGTATGGTAAAATGTTGACTGATTCCAGCAGCACAAGAATTTAAAACTTCTGTTTATATTAAGCAAGCACAGATAAAAGATGAGCAACAGGTAAGGAGAAGACAAATGTTAATATCTTTAATAGAATTATTATCAAGAATACATAGATAATTCCTTTAAATCAACATGAAAAAAGATAACTCTAGAATAATAGGAGAGTTTAAGAAAATTCATTCCAGAAAATTGAGAGAAAATTCATAAAAGAAGAATCCTAAATGGCTAATAAATATGAAAAGATCCTCAATTTCACTTGCAATCAAGGGAACACAAAACAGAAAGTCTGGTAATACCAAGTATTGATTAGTATTTGAGAAAATGATAACTCCATGATTTCTAGTGGAAGTGTTAAAACTTTAGAGAGTAATCAGAAAATATGCAGAAGAATTAAAATTGCACATATCTTGGATATAGTTATTCCGCTTCTGGCATAAGCCTAGAAAAATATATATCCGAAGAGAAACAAAAAAGGATGTTTGTGCATTTTATTAAAAAATGAAGATAATTAGGAGCTGGGGAAAGGTGGTGGCAGAGTAGCTAGCATCCTTGTCTGCTTGCTCCCGTGGTGGAACAGACTTGGAGTACAAGCACGGAGTGCAGAGTGAGTGAGAGCAGCTTTCAGACACGGAAAACAGGGATGGGAGCCTGGGAACAGCGTGGGAGAGGGCAAAAACCACAGCCTGCACTTTCTAAGTGGAGTCAGCCCAGTGCCTCTGGCTGCACCTGGTAGAGACAGCTGTGGACTGACTCATTAGCTGGGATCTATCTGGGTGAAGAGAGAAGGCCAGGGTGATGCAGAGGCATGGAAACTGCTCTCTGGCCATAGGCGGCCCTTCCCAGCAAAGTTTGGGAGGGATTCAGTGAGAAGGTTTGGATGAAACTGTCAGAGGTGGAGGCGTGGGAAGACAGAGGCCAGCCCTGACTGTGAGAGACTGTGATTTTTGGACGGGGAGAGCACGGAGATGGGGGGTGCGATTTGCACAGGGACTGGTACTGAAGCATTGGAGCCACACTGAAACTCTATTGGAAGGAGAGTTGAGGCAAGACCCGAGACTTGGTAAAGACCCTGGGCACGCACCTTAGTTAAACAAAAATGCAGATGAGTGCTGCAGGGAAGGGCCCACACAGAGGAAAGGCGAGGTGGGACAGAGACTCAGTAGGGACTCTGGGGCTTGTAAGCCTGCATGGGCACAATAGCTCTGCTAAACAAAAGAGCAGACCAGTGCTGCAGTCTGGAAGCCATGCAGACACTTTTATGGAAGAAGAGCTCAAGCAAGACGTGAGACCTGGCAAGGACTCTGGGCATGCACACCAACTCAATGGCAGGGTTGAGGGGGGCAACCCTGTGTAGCTCATAATGGGGAAAGGTCGGCAGACCCACGAGCAAGAGAATAGCAACCTCAGCGTCCAGCTAGATCTCCTCACAGACAGCCAGAAAGGAAGTTATGAAACCCATGGAACTTTGACCAGGAGCGGAACCAGAAAGAGAAGGAAGTGGTAAAAACCAGATACTCTTGGGACAAATTACTACTGAGGTCTTCTTCATGAGTTATTTTCTTATCCTCCCAGTTTATACATTTTAAGTCACTAGTTTTTATATTATAGTTTATTCCAAATATCATATTTTGCTCTTCCCTTCTATTACTCCACTTTAATATCCGATCTCCTCTTCTTACTTTAGTTTTAAAGTCTATCTTCTCTCTTACTATGACTAGTATCCATTCCATACTCTTACTATTTTTCCCCTTTACAGTCTCTCAAAACCATTCTTCCTGTCATTAGTCATCTCACATTACTTTTCCTGTTCATAACACAAACTCAGTCTCTCTACGCCTTGATCAATCTTTGCACATTGGTTATGGATATGGTCGTAGTTGTGGCATTGTTGCAATTTTATTTGTAGATCTTCGTTGTTTCAGTATTTCAAATCTCAAGTCCTAACAGTCCCCCTCTCCTACTCCATTACTACCTTCCTCCAGCCCTTTCCTTCTTTCATCTTAAATTTGAATGTTTTTCCCTCTCTTAGCCTGGTTTTCATTTCTCATTCTTAATATATCTATCCCCTCTATCGTCCCAAATTCACTTCCCTTTCCTCTAGACATCTCTTAAGCTTTTCTTTCTTTCTTTGTTCCCACTTATTCCCATCCCACCTATTTCAACCATAGCTCAATGGTTGTCAACAGTACTGAGAAACATTTTCTCTAATTTGGATCCTACTTTTTCTTCCTCTTCCTCTTCTTTGTTTTATGTTCTCTCTCACACTAGATATATATTCTATAACTTCTGTTTAGACCTAATACTATACACTTCCCCTCTCTTACTTTATTCTGCCTTCTTCCTTCCATTTTTTAACATACAATGTAAATTTTACTTACTGTCTTTCATTGCCTTTTCCCTACTCACTACTATTATGGCTCTTCCCACTCCCATTTCAAAAACCATTTTTCTTTCAGCTAGTCAACTTTTATCTGTTTTTCCTTTACTACAATAGCCTTAATCTCTTTACATCTATATTAATACGGGCTCATTTGCTGTTGCTAGCGTGATTGTGGGTGGGGGATATTTTGGAGGGTGTGGGTTTCTTCCCTGGGTTGTGTGTTCCTAACCCTACAGTTACAGGAATGAGAGGAACAACAATAAACAACACCCAGAGCAAGTAGAAGGAAATAACTAATCAAGATCAGAGCAGAATTAAATGATA